>NC_138057.1:55836758-56349527 GCF_964194185.1 Rhinolophus hipposideros | reverse complement strand
AAAGAGACTGACATCAAAGAGGATGAAGAGCAGGAACTATTTCCATAAAATGCAGGGCAGACAAAGTTCAAAGAAATAATTTGAGGATTTTTTTATACCTCACCTGTGATGACATTATGCCTGATGATTCTATAGACTGACTCCTCAAACCACTCGTAGGCACGGAATTAAGTCAGATATTTCAAAGGTACTGAGGTGAAGGAGCTCTGTGATTACTCGGCCCCACTGTCCAGACAAATGGCTCATGACTATCTTGCAGCAATAACATCAGCATTGGACAGATTAGAAATACTGTTTAGAAAAAGAGGGGTGGCTAAGAATACATGGTTTAAGAAATACAACTTCTTATAAAGCAGGTACTGTTTGCAACTTTTAAGACTAAGTAGAGAGTCTATCCACTGTATTTCACAATGGTCACCATGGAATCCTGAAACCTCACCTATTTGGGAATCAAATTTCTTGGAACCTCAACTACCTTACGCTGAATATAAATTCAAAAGGTAAGCATTAATGACGATAGCCGTGGAAAGCCCGGTGTCACTGGAGAGACACAGTGTGCTTCAGGAAGGAAGAAGTGGAAAAGTTTTTCAGAAGCAAAAATAATTCAAATGATAAAAAATTTAAAATAGCCACTGAATAGACAAGGGAGATACAATACATGTAATTAATAAAGTTCATGTGCTTCACTCCGAAGAACCTATGTACTCTGATTTTATATTTAGAATTTGTTCTTACATTAGATAAGTTCCTACAAACATTTTGTTTCCTATTCCAGGGAAGCAGAGAAGCAAATCAAAAGTTTAAGTCACCTATAGTCAAGCTGACTGACAAGGCACACTGAACAGCACTCAGAAGCAGCAGTTAAGAGCCTGACATGGGAGAAGAAAAATTATTTTTAAAAACCAGACACAAAAACCCAAAACCCAAAGCAGAATGGAACCTTAAGCCTCTGAGAATATCATGGTGTTATCACACGCGTGTGCACAACATAACAGGTAAATCCCTCAAGATCTGGGTTCTGGTTCTGCTGCTTAATTGCAAGCCATTTACCCTCTTCTTACTACAGCCTTATCTGTAAAAATCGGGATCATACTTCCTTGCACTACCCACCAGACAGAACTGCCATAAAGAGCTGAAAAACTAATTCATGTAATAATGTCTGGAAACAGAAACACACTATACAATATGTAACATTAATATTGTTAAAATATGTTCTGTATATTCTGTATAAGAAGACTATATTTAAATCTATTTCCATTTAAGTAGCTAAATAAAAACTTAGCACTTTTGTTACTACCATGTTTCCCCGAAAATAAGACCTAACCGGAAAATAAGCCCTAGCATGATTTTTCAGGATGACATCCCCTGAACATAAGCCCTAATGTGTCTTTTGGAGCACAACTTAATATAAGACCCGGTCTTATTTTCGGGAAAACACGGTAGCAGAAAATTAACCTACATGGTACCACGTGTCCCTTTCCCCAAATGCCAGATTTTTTAAAACTATTAGCAAGAAAAAGAGAAAAGTTTTTTAAAGCTAGAGAAAGATTTAGCTGCCCTGTGGAAACCAGATAGGTTATATAACATTTCTTCTGACAGGAAAGACATTTCAAAATGAAGATAAAATATTTTTAAATAAATACCCATACCTAAGAGTATAACATGAAATATCATATCTATTATAGTTATATTATAGAGTAATATTTTTCAAACTGTATGTTATAATTACTAGTGGATTATGAAGTCAAGTTAGTGATTCACCCCCAGCACATTTTAAGAAAATAGGATAGAAAATATTAGAATACACTACATTTAATAAAGGTAAGTATTATTTCATAGATTTTTGTTTTACTTAATGTATTACTACCATGTATATATGTACACAAGTGCTGAGTCACAGAGTAAATGTATTGCTTACATTTACATGGAGTTGTGGTCAAAAAAGTCTGAAAGTCATTGATTAAAAAAACCAATCAATTGGCATGTGGTGGTCTAGATAAAAACTAAACAGAATTTAGAAGCACGTAGTACTCAGAGTGACCAGGAGATGATAAGGAAGTAAAGAATTCACAGGTGGGACCAGGCTGAAGAAGAGGCCACTGTTTTTTCAAAAATCATCAAGCAGCAGTCTATGAAGTAAGAAAAAGATAACAGCTTTCGTTCTAAGGAATAAAAAAGACAAATACAGGGAGGCAGATAGTAAGAAAAACTATACTAGAACTTCGGAGAATTCACCTCAAAAACCCTCCTAACTTTAGTCCTCAATTTTCTCATCTGTAAATTAAGATGATTAGATTAGAAGATAAATTTTAAGATCCTATTCAAACTTAACATTCTCTGATTCTGGTAGAGTTTATAATAAGTCATGATATGAATACCTGGTGTGTAACTAAGACCTTTTGTATTTAATAACCAAAATTTTATCTTTTAATAAAAAATTATATAACATCTTAATAAAGAATAGGTCTTTATATAAAAATCAAGACTTAATGGCTAATGTCATATTTCAGCATCTCTCAGTTTTCTATACATAAAAGGTCTAGCTGGCTGGGTCAAAATTACCCTTAGATAAACGTGTTACTATTCACCTGGTAGCCACCATAAAAAGTACACAGAAGGTGCCTTGAAGGAATTATAGAACCTTCATAGAGCTTTCTTGGTACTATGGCCCATCTAAAAGTTAAAAAAAAAAAAATACAATAACGATTTAAACTGTTAAACCTAACCCCAATCAGCAATAAATGTGTTACGGACTAAAACGTTGGATAATCGTAAAATTTCCTTTTGTCTCTCTCCAAGTAAGAACAACCATTTTCACTTAACCCCTTATTGTCTAGGTATGCCAACTGCTTTCTTAACATTGTCCTATTATCGCGTTACTTTCCTGGCCTGGACTTGGCTGCCTGTCCCATCTATATGCTCGTTAGGTGGCTCCTCAGCCTGCATGTTCCTCACTATTGGTAAGCCCCCCCCCGGTCTGTATCCCCCACTCCCTTATGCTTAGAGCCTGTATCTGCAAGAACCGTGGTTGCAGGCTCTCAAAGAAATACACACACAAAAATGAATCGAGTACACAGGCTGCCTGTTATATCATGAGGAGGTGTTCGCAGAAAGGTGTGTATGTTACACATATAGATGTCACATTTGGGGCAGCCTCTGAGACTAGATGGAATCTATTCTCCTTCTAAACAAAAGATCCCTTTCAATTACGGGATAAAAATGATAGCAGAGAAATGTATAAAATAGGACTGAATAGAGGTACTGCCAAAGGAATAAAAACAGATCAACAGACCAAGCCAATCAATCACTGACAGCTATTTTGACCCTGAACACTGTTATAAAACAGTTCTGAGGAAAAACACTAAAAAGTAAATCTCTACAAAAATACACACACACACAAAATGGTGTTTCATCATGCTGTAGCATTAGTATAAAGTGAGAAGAGAGCATAGCATCTATCATCCGTCCTCTCTGTAAGTCCGTATTGCTCATTTCTCTCATCCTACACACTAATATCTACTTTGGAAAACATGTTCTTCCAAATCAAACCACTCTGATTGAAACGGATGGACATGTGTCAACCTAAGGACCACCGTGCAGAAACAGCAAATTCAGGTTTTTCTGAATTCACATTTTATTGAACTTACTGGTCTTTTGCCAATTCTCACCTACTTTGAAATACATACCAAGTAAATTATCAGACATTAATTTCACCAAGTGCCATCCAAATAGCTAATTTTGAACATTACATAATACTGAAAACGGTGTGATCCTAATTTGTAAAACCCACTTTGGGCATTAATGCTAATTGAACATATTACTACTGCTCAATGAAAGGCTCCAATATGCACTTAAGGCTGAATAAAACATAGGACTGAAAAATAAAGTGAAAATACTCGTTTGTATAAATAAGGAAGAACAAATCTTTATAAAATAAGTGTTTTAAAATAGGCACTAAGGGGAAATTGAGAAAGTGAATATCCATTTGTGCCATAAAATCCTGAAGTCAGCATTTAAAGCTTTTAGAAGCAAGTTTGCAAAAGGCAAGCACCACAGGGAAATGAAAGAAGGTTGAGACTGGGAATAAATGAACAGTAACCTGATGAATGGAAGAAACAAACGTGTTGACGATGTTACTGTTATTCCACCCAACACTACTATTTCTTATAGGGAGTGAATGGAAAATTGGACAAACGATGCTGTCCAGCTATAAAACCCACCTGAGGCTGAACATGAGTGAGAAAATAAAACAACACAATGCCAGTCTGTGCAACTGGGGTTTCTAGAAATAAATTTTGCTTATTGTATAGTATGTACTTGCTGTAACCTAAAATTTTGAAACAGTTTTGGATTTTTTAGTACATTGAAATATATGAAAGGGTTTTTTTGTAAAAATGCAGTTAAGAAGAAACTATGCATTATTGTAAGTAGTGGAAAGTATAATCGTAGGATAATTCAGAATATTTCCAATGAATCAAATTAGCCCTTTGTATAAAATATGTAAAACTATCAATGAAAAAAAAAAGGCTGAGGTATAAACCAAAAAAATTATAAATGGGTTCTCATTCTAAAATATAACACTTAAACTCACTTAAATAACTATAGTATTATATCAACTTAAGAGATAAGTCAACAGGCTAACATTAAACAAAAAAATTTAGAAGAAAAACACAAAACATACAGAAGCAGCTAAATGATACCTTTCTACAATATAATAATGCTGATGATTAGCCTCCAAATTAAGTTTATCCCTTTTCCTCCTCGGTCAACTCACCCAACATTTTCTGCATCTTCGTCACACTCAGCTTTGTATTTGCAAGGTCCACACTTGGAGTGTTTTCTGTGAACTTCTGCCCCTGATCCTTCCTCTTCTGTGTAAAAAGAAAAATTAAATTTTCAACCAAAAGTTGGGATCCTTTCCCAATATGCTTCATGTTTTCAGCAGCTATTATTCTATTTCTGGGGGAAATGACCTGAGCTCTTGAAAACAATAACTTCCAAAATTTATCAGTGCCTGAGTCCAAAAATGTTGCCAATACATTTTTGAGTACAATATGAGTACAACATATTCTGTGAGAAAAACAAATATTGGTGCTAGCAATATAATAATAATAATCCCTTAACCTATGCACAAAGGAACAATATGGTAGGTTTTAATAATTGCCTTTAAAAGAATTGACATATAACATCATTTAAGAGAGAGGATAAACATAAAAATATGAGCCATCATTTTAGTCTAGTGATTTCGCTATTGCAATAGACTGTGCAATGCTGGTTAGCAAATAAGTGATTAAACACAGTAGAGTATAACCATCACCTTTTCCTCACATCAGTTTCACCCCTGCCTTTCTAGTTGCATAACAACGAATTCCACAGTTGTTGTTTTTTTAATCTCCAAATTTTTAAAAGGGGTGTCTTTACAAAGAACTTGCCCCCCTTTTTCTGCTTTGCCACTTAGCACAAAAATACCTGTGATGCAGAAGTGTGTGGCACTCCTATGATCCAGCTCAAAAAAAACAACAGTGCCTACCACCAGCCCCCAACTCAGTTCCCATCCCACATTTTAGGAAACCCTACATTTGTGGGTCTCAACTAGAGTGGACCCTATTCCGAAAACCTCAAACTGGGCAGGGTGATCAGTTCTGAGGCCAGTTTAGGGGTTACACAGTCTAGTCCAGGAATTTCTCAATCTGGTTTGGGAAAGAACACCTTGTTCAGGGGGTGTCAATCAGTAGGGAAGGTGTTAAAAGGAAAGTACACAGACCTAACGTGTCTGTTTGGTAATACTTCCAAACTTCCCATTTTTAGGGCCTTGGGCTTCTCCTGTGCAGGGCAGGACCTACATTTTAGGTAGAAATCCTACCCCAGTTCTCATGGACTCCCAGACAGATTCCAGATCATAATCCTAAGTAATTATACCTAAGGCCTCAGGAACATCATGAGACCTATAAGTCATACAATCACCATGATGAGCTCACTAATGTTTGTGTATCAATCTGAGTAAACCACTCAGCCTTTCTAACTCACACTCCCTAAAAAAATCGTCGGCTTACATCTGCAGAGCAAGGCATCCAGCATTTGTATTATATGAGCAAATCTTGAGAATAACTTCCACGTCTTTAAGATAGTAACAATGACAGTTTCCTAATTGAATATCTAACCACGGGGCTAGACCACATGATCTCTTAAAATCCTTTACAGCGCTAAGATCTAAAACTTATGATCTGATCCTTCCCACATGATCATGAAGCTTCTGCTCGAACATGTCCATTTAAATCAAATTGTACTGTTGACCATTTTAATCATTTTTTTTTTTTAAGCCAAAACTGTCATCCCTGAACTTTTTCCTCAAGATAGTGCAACCTCAAGTTAACAGGAGCTACATTTCCTCTTCATCTGAAAACAAACCTTTAGTGAAAAATAACTACATGAAACAGAATGCCCAGGGTAAGGGAGACAGAGCTAGGTTAGGGGTGATGGCAAAGGGGTGCAGGATTTCTTTCTGATGAAATGAAAATGTTCTAAAATTGACTGTAGTAATGAATGTACAATTCTCTGGACATACTAAAAGCCACTGAATTGTACACTTTAAATGTGCAAATTGTATGGCATGTGAATTTTACCTCAATAAAGCTGTTTAAAAAAAAGTAAAGAAAACAAATGCCTGTTAAGGGGTACTTCAAACTTACCTCCTTCTCCAGATCCAGAGCCATTATCTGAGGAAAAAAAACAAAAAACAAGAGTAAATATGAACACTTTTCCTGGGAATTTAATTTATCAAATAGTAAAATTTTTTTATCAAAAATCAAACTGAGATACCCATTTTCATGAAGTCTTTTTCTCATTTGTTTTGATATCTAACAGTATATTTTATTAGCGTTTTTAATTAAATGTATTGGGGTGACAATGGTTAGTAAAATTACATAGATTTCAGGTGTACAATTCTGTATTACATCATCTATATATCAGATTGTGTGCTCACCACCCAGAGTCAGTTCTCCTTCCATCACCACTCATATATTTGACCCCTTTTACCCTCTTCTATCATCCTTCGTCCCCCTTACTCTCTGGTAACCACTAAACTGTTGTCTATGTCTATGAGTTTTTAACAGTTTATTTTTATATACCTATTTTGTGCCCTTTTCTCCAAATATAAGTTTCTTGGACACATAATTATCTATACCTCATACACCACTGTAGCCCATTCGGGTAATATCCAGGTGTCTTGCACAGAGTAAAGACCAATAAATACTGTAAAGCAAATGGCTAAATAGAAAATATTTTAATTAACTCACTTAAAAGGTAGAAGAAAAATTTAATTTTGTTAGAGCTTGAGAGGAATAATGAATAAGCTGCTTTTATTATAAAGGGAGAAAAAGAGCTTTGGGTCTTGTTCCAAAAATCTTCTTAATGAAATATATGGATAAAAATCTGAAGCCACAAGTTTTAAAAAGCCCCCGAACAACCTCAGGGTTGAGGTTTTCATATTACTGATGGGCATCTTTAATCATTTTTAACTTCCTCTAGGAAACCGAACCAGGAGGAATCTCATCAAAATGTAGGTGGAAGACTTGTCATGAGTGAAATTAAAGAGCCTCTCTCAAAGTTACCAGCAAGAAACCAGACTAAAATGTAATAAATGTAAAATATTTACTTTATAATCCTAAAAGAACCAACATATGACACAGAGCATGTTGAAAACAGAGTAATGCTGCAGTATCATTAACACACAGCAATAAAAAAGCTGAGATGGCAAGTAAAGAACTTGATGCTTTATCCAGCACTCCCAGGGAGAGTATATCCGAGGGAACCCACTCCAGTTTTTCAAACAGAGTGGGAGAGACAACACCCATAACAGTACAGCTCCCTCCCTTCAAGCTCCTTCAGACAGCAATCAAAACCCCAAGATATGGCAGAAACAGGGAGACTTGGGAAAATACATATTTTATGTAGTACCCGTTTCAAAATCTTCGTGGGATTGTATAGAAAGTCTTAAATTACATTCAATTTTGATTAAATAATCATAAAAAAATTATATCTTCGCTGAGTAGTAAGGAAGAAAAGAAAGAGTGAAAGAGCAGGATAGAAAAGAAGGATGAACGGAATTCAATTTAAATTGTTCTTATGACCATAATTTCCTTAGGAAAACACTCCCTTTTTCCTTCTATTCACATACACTGACTGAGTTGGGTACATGTTATGTGCTAGGCAACGTGGTAAATGCTACGAATAAATTAATAAATAAGACAGTCCCAGTGCATGAGATACTTACTCCCCATCTTTTTATCAACCCATGCCCAATTTTTTAAAATATAGCATTTCACACCTTCCTTTAGCGTCATTTAAAAATTCCAAAATAAATTAAATATTGTAACTGCAGAACCAGCTCAAACTGGTCTTATCCTGTTTCTAATCAAACACTGAATTGATTTTCAGAAACAACAGAACAAAACCAAAGAAAGTCATCTGCCAAAGCATGTACAGAGGAGAGAATTTTGACTTTCAATAACACCCATAACCAAAGTTTCATGCTCCCCCAAGGAACCAAAGAGTTGGGATTGGACAGGACTCCATCACCGGAATCCTTTCAGAAGCAAAGAGTGTGCTGTCCAGGAGGATCGGATGCTGAAGCCTGCCAGAGCTTCCTCGGACCAGCCCATCCTTCCCTAACCCCTTAAATTCCACCCCAGCCCTCAATCAGGGAGACAGCTATGAGTCGGGCCTCATATGTCTCCTCGATGGTCCACCTCACAATAAAGCCCTTTCTTTGCTCAAAAGCTGATGTCATAGTACTGGCTGCTACTCTGCATGTCAGGCAGAGCCTTTGCTCAGTAACAGTGACTATTGATAATGAGGTTGAGTTCTTCATGTAGATTATATTTTCACTGTACACTCACCTCCCACTCCCACTCAACTCCACCCCACCCCTGGGATTATGACAACTCCCTAGGCGGGGCACACTATCTTCCTATGGAGAAACAATTGATCTGGCTGGAGAGAGATATGTCAGATAAACGAAATAAGGTATGATACATGCATAGAAATATGCACAAAGTGTGTACAAACTTTGCCAGGAGATGCCACAGAAGAGAGATTTCACAGAGGAGGAAAGGCTTAAACTCAATCATAAAGCATAAGAAAGGTGTTTTCAAGTAAGCAAAAGAGAATGTTATTTCTAGCACAGGGAACAGAACAAATCAAAGGTCAAATGACATGACCAACACTGGCCCACCCTGCAAATAACGAGATCAATATAGCACCTGATAGCTTAGCTCACTCAATCCTCCTTTAACAACCTCAGGAAATGATATACATTTAACCACGTAGGTAATTGGGACTCAAAGAAGCTAAGTGACTTGTCCAGGGACATACAGTAAATAAGAGCTGGAATGACGTTAAAGGCAGGTCTTTTAGCCCGAGTGCCAGCGCTCTTTCTACTCTACCACTCTGCCTTTTAATGTTTAACATTCACTGCCTATTAGAGCAGTTGGTATCTCAAACATAGACTCACAAAGATGCAGAATTAATGTGCGGTTGTCAAGAACTCCATATTCCTTGTTAGTCTCTAAATCAAGACTCTGAAACACAATGTACTTAGAGAAGTATATAAGAACCACATCAAATGATAGTCAAGTGGCCTAAGAACATAGTAATTTCACCAAGCCCCAGTTTTTCAGTGTATGGAAAAGAATTTGGTCTTGCCAAAGAGAGGTCTGGCCTTTGTCCTCAGCTTCTGGAAGGTAATCTATGTCACACCTGATTGAAGTGCCTTGTTCAGCTGACCACATCAGACCTTAGGGTGGGGCCGGCCACACTAACATTTATTTCTAACATGTATTCAGCAGAATAACACAACATACCAGAGTAGCATGGTCCTCCTGCCACTACTGTTATCTCTTTCTGGTGCTTACAAGCAGCCCTTCTGAGAAAGCATTCATTTTGATAAGTGTCCCCATTTGATCCACAGACAGGAATGTAATTTGTATGGCACTGCGAAGAAAACAAAAATAAATTCTCAGAACTAGAAATGAATATTAATAGTTTATTTCATATTCATGAATGCAATACCATAGTATTATAACATCCTTCTAATATAGAATAGCCTGTTCTTTCATTTGGTTTTAAACAAAGAAGAGTCATATTATTTTGTCATACCTCTATTCATATTCATAATAAAAATAACTATGAACTATCCATAAAATTGAGACTGAAAATCCCTATCCTATCTACTTCATGTGCTTGCTATAAAGATTCAGTGAGATAATGTAAGAGGAAATTCTTGGCAATGTTTGTAATGAGTACTAATTATGAAGTGTCATTTTATTACAATCAAAATTCATGTATTCAATGCCTCTAGTACACAAAGTCCCAAGGTAAATGCTATAGAAGACACAAAAAAATACATGATCTCTTTTCTCAGAGACTTTACAATCTTGTTAGAGTCATACAAATAGAAAATATATATATATATATATATATATATATATATATATACATATATATATGTATATATATATGCATATATATGTATACATATTAAAGCTAGTTTGTGTACTAAATCAGAAGTATAATATGTATAATATCTAATACCTAGCACTGTAAGCTGTAGTAGCCAAGAAAAGCCTTCTCAGAGAAAGTAAAATGTGAACGGGGCCTTGAAGGATGAGTAAAATAAGACAGATGAAGAAGGCAAAAAGGTGAAGTTTGAGAAATGACCCTGGACCTGTATGTTTAAAAAATTTTAAAACTTCCAAATGTCAAAAATATCATAAGCAACTGAAGTTTTAAAATCTGGGGGAAATATTATAACAACATAGCACAAGTTATTATCATTACTAAAAAAGAGATAATAAGTTAATAAAAAAATGGACAAAAGACAAATTTACAGAAAAATTACAAGTGGCCAATTAATGTATTAAAAATGCTGTCCTTCACTGGTAATCAGAATTGTACACTAAAATGAGATGCTACTTTAACTTATAAAATTGGCTATTAAACAGACAAAAATGTCAATTTGGTGGGCATACCAATATGCCTGTTGTGGTAATCTAAATCGATTCAAACTTTTTTTCAATTACAGTTGATATTTAATATTATATTAGTTTCAGATGTACAGCATAGTGGTTAGACATTTATGTACCTTACAAAGTGACACCCCTATAAATCTAGTACCCACCTATCCATAAAAATGGGACTGCATATATAGTTATTACAATATTAGTTATTAGGCAACCATATATAGTTATTACAATATTACTGACTATATTCCCTATGCTGTACTTTACATCCCCCTGACAATTTTGTCACTGCCAATTAATACTTCTTAATCCCTTCACCTTTTTCACCCAGTCCCCCAACCTCCCTCCCATCTGGCAACCATCAATTTGTTCTCTGTATCTGAGTTTGTTTCTGTTTTATTTGTTCATTTATTTTGTTGTTTAGATTCCACATATAAGTGAAATCATATGGTATTTGTCTTTCTCTGTCTGACATATTCACTTAGCATAATACCTTCTAGGTCCATCCACAGTTCAACTTTTTGAGAACATATTTTAGCAATACATTTTCAAGAGTCCTGAAAAAGAGATGCAGTTTTTGATCCAGAATTACCTATTTAGGGATTTTTACGAAGGAAACAATTATAGACAAAAGTTTATTACAGCCATTTCAAACAGAAATTTATTAACATCAAAAACATAGAAACAATCTAAATATCCAACAAGGTAATGTTTAATTAAAGCATGTTATATCTGTTCGAGGAATTAATATTGCAGCCTTTGATAATTACCTTTTAAAAGAATACCATGTGACAGGAAAAGATAGTATAATGTTAGGTGAAAATCAAGCAATACCACATACATAACTTATGAGAATTTTGCGCCATTTTTAAAGGTATTATCTAGTCCACAAAACTGAATGCAAATTTTTAAAATAATATAATTATATAATAATAAATAATAATATATAATAATAAAAATACAGCAAAAAAAATAAATTACATATATAATCTCAATTATTTAGAAAAAAATAAATATTCATAAAGTAAATCCTGGAAGAAAACATCAATAAATTTTTCACATTACTTGTCATGGTTTTTTAGTTCCATGATTTTCTATATTTCTAATTTTCTCCAATGAACAAGATTTACTTTTATCATTTAAGTGATGGATTTACTTTATGAACCATAAATATGACATGCTACCACAGGTCAAGCACTGGTAAGAACAATTTCTAATATAATATTTTATAACCAAGTTGACTTGCTATACATTATCAGCAGACTCCTACATCAGCTTTAATTAAAATTAAAATTTTACTTCAGGAAGCCCTCCTATATTGCTCTGATTTTTCATGGATCACATGTCTTTATTCTCTTTAAATGTCCTATCTAATTTAAATATCATAACAATCCTGTGAAGCACATGACTTCGTGCTTAGAGTTAAGACTCTGAACTAAATGTTGAGTTCAAACCCTGGATCCACCACTCACGTGACTAGGCACTAGCACCAGTGTCATCTTCCCCATCTGTAACATGGTGATTATAACAGTATCTATCTAACAAAGTTGTGATGAGGATTAAATAAGAAAAATTCATCTTTAGCATTGATATCCGGCCATGGCATATTTTCAATAAACATTAGCTGGTTTGGATATTCCTATGTTCATTTCTGAGTTTTAACTAATTGCCTGGAGTCATAGCTAAATAAGTGGAAGAGCCACAATTCCTCACAAGTGATGTACTCGAACCATTACACACTCAAGTTATATGGCATTTGGTGGTAATGAGCAGGGAGCTTAAAATAGTCCAGGTGACGTCCCTGAAATTCAACCTAACAAGCACTTACCTAGGAGTGAGCATGAGATGGGACAAGTAGACCTGCTGTTCCTTGGTCAGTCTGTTTCCAGGGGTCTCTCTTAGGAACCTCTCATTTTGCTTGGGGAAAATTAAGGGATTGGGGCAATTTTAACAACATGCAACTCCTGATGTAGGCACTGACTCTGACCTAAGGCCTGCCTCCTCTGTACCACCATCCTTATTGGAGGTTAAGAACTCTCCCCTATACCTTCTCTTGAGCTGGAAGAATGTGATTTGAAGTAGTTTAGAAAGGTCCAGTGTTCAGCTCTGGAACCACATCCACTCAAGCATTTACTGTACCTACTGTGTGTATCAGGAACTATGCTGAATACCTAAATAAGAAAAGAATTAGGTTGTACCAGTTAACCATAATGTGTCAATTTGACTGGACCCCAGGGTGACCAGATTAAACATTATTTCTGGATGTGTCTGTGATGCTGCTTCAGGATGAGATTAGCATTTGAATCAGTGAACTGAGTAAGTGTCCTCCCCAGTGTGGGTGGGATCATCCAAGTCCACTGAGGGTCTGAATAGAATGAAAAGGTGGAGGAAGGTAGAATTCATTCTTTCTGCCTAACAATTGAACTGGAATGTGGGTCTTCTAGTTCTCGGGCCTTCAGACTCAGATGGAGCTTACTTTATAAACTCACCTGATTCTAAGATCTGCAGACTTGAACTGAAACTACGCCACCAACTCTCCTGTGCCTCCGGCTCACAGACTGTGGGACTTCTCAGCTTCCATAATTAAGTGAACCAATTCCTGATACTAAGTCAATCTCTCTCTCTCTCTCCCCCTCTCTCTCTCTCTCTCTCTCTCTCTCTCTCTCTCTCTCTCTCTCTGTCTCTCTGTCTCTCTCTCTCTCTTGCGTGTATATGGATGTGAGCGTACATATATGTATACACACACAAAGACACATACCCCAATTGGTTCCGTTTCCTCTGGAGAACCCTAACACAAACGTCTAAGAAGAGGGCATGTCACCTAGTGGGAGTAGGCACTGATAAATTCAGGAAGAAAGAGACATAGTCCAGAGAACTCCAGGTAGAAACACAGGAAGAAAGAAAGAAAACAGGAGAAAAGTTGTAGGCACTCCTCTTTGCATATTACCCAAATTTTAATGGAAAGATGCAATACTGATCTTTTTACTTCATACAGAATAAAAGTAGCTTTGTTTACATAATGTGGCAAGATACAGCAGCTCTTATTCACAGACTGAAACAATTTTAGACTTCATTTAAAATCCTGTTATTATTTGTTAAAATGTGTTAAAAATTACATCCCAGGAAGCTTATATTACTGAAAGCACACTGTATCATAAGCCAATTTTTTAAAGGAGCTAAATATCTTGCTAAAGCATCTTCATATGTTTAATGGGCTTATGAGGTCACTGTTCTTAAACTGGCAAGAACCTACGTCTAACTTGAACAGCTTTATAAGCTTATAAGAAAGTAAAGTAATCAAAAGAAGATTCACTCAGCAGCAGGATCAAATCACGCTGGAAGCCCTTGGGCAGTTTGCTCCTACAAGGCAAGGAACTTGTCTTTAAACATTTTTATATCCTCGGCATCTAGCCTTGCAACTAGTAAGCACTGGATAAGTGTCCACGGATCTCAATTCTTCAAACTTTTATTTCCCTTTCCCGCTGTCCCACAAGGGATTCAGACAGAGCATGAGAGGATTTTCTAGCTGTTCAAGTATGTTTAAAAGGTCAACAAAGCGATTTCTTTATCATCTTAAGAGTTGCAGGGAAAGATTTTCAAAGCATGAGAAACAAAATCATAAAGACAAAAACAGATAAATATGATGTGAAAATTTAAAACTTTGTATCAAAGAAAAAAAGAACACAAAAATGACACCAGGATAAGTTCTTTAAAATACAGAATTCTTTTTCTGTAATCTATATAAACAGAAAAGGAACGACTTCTAAGGTAAATACTATTAAGTGACCTAGTACTTAAAAGAGAAATTAAACACACATATATTTGTATAAGATATAAGATACAAAAATTTCTTAAAGGAAATACAAGAAATAACAAATATTGCCTCTGAGAAAAGCAACTGGTAGTCTGAAGTGGAACACATTTTTTTCATTACATCATATATATTTTTATATGTTGTTCAAGTTATTTACTATAGGCATAATTACTCTTTTTAAAATATCAAAACAGTATCGACATCATAGATATGAGTTTATAAATTATATATAAACATATACATATATGTTTATAAACATACATATAATATATAAAATGTTTACAACGGTTAATGAATATAAAATGCTTAGCATTGTAAACAATATGTAAGTACTCAAATAATGTATTATATATTATGTATACACCTACATACACATACATACCCATATACATACATACATCTTTACAAATCAATATAAGGGAAAAAGAAAAATACTCCCAAAACAGGCAAAGAATATGAAGTATTAATTCACAAAAGAAGTAGCCAATAATATATGGAACATTTTCAGTATCTCTGGTAATCAAATGCACATTAAAATTTTTTTTGCCTTTCAGATTTATAGAATGTAAAAGGATTGACAAACTACACTATGAACAGGCTGAGGGGAAACAAGCAGTCTAATATATCGTCATTGGCGAATGTTTATCTGCACGAGTATCCCACTGACCCAACAATTCCACATCAAGGAATTTCACCTCAGAAAATATAAGACAGTTGGAAGAGAAAAGTCCCAATCTTCTTGGTACAGGGTGGCTAGAACACTAATAGAAACCCTACAACTTTTCCGGGTTGTAGAACCAGAGGAAGGAGATCAGGCCAATCAGGGCCACTGGAGAGTGAAAGAGAAAATCTCAGAAAGGAGCGAGTCAGAGGGGAGTCCCAGATTCTGTGCATAAACAGACCACATTTCTGGCTGACTTCTGAACCACTCATGGGGCAGACTCCGAATAGCCCAGCTAAGGCTAAAATAAATAAACTGATATTTGTGTTGCTGCCACAAAAGGGAAGACAGAATTTGAGGTTAGCCAATTTAACTGTTTCAAAAATGACAATACTTTTCAGAATAACATAACAATTCAAACATTCTAAAACATATCTATCATTCACAACGTGTAGGATAATTTCAAAATTATTCAAATACAAAAAAAACCCAAAACAGGAAAACACAATCCACTCTAAAATGAAAAGACTATCAACAAAGATGATCGCTGAGATGTCCCAGATGTTGAAATGAGCAGACAAAGATTTAAAGCAGGACTAATATCTGTGCTCACAGAAAATATGCTTGCAATGAATGAAAAGACAAGAAATTTCAGATGAATAGAAACTATAAATTCTAGAAATAAAATATCTGAAGTTAAAAACTCACTGGATTTATTGACCTAACCTGAAGATAAATCAATAAAAATTATCTAACGAGAAAAACATAAAGAAGTGAAAGTTCATGCCATCTTGGTATATGCGCTTGCACATCAACACTTTCTTTTAAGGAAAGAAGCCCACTGCAGTTACCATCCCTTGTAAAAGGGTTTGGGGCAGGAGGCAGGCAGCCGGACACAACACACTGGCCAGACTCTGCATGAGTAACCGTGTAGGGCTGAGCACACGATTGGCTAAGCCATGTCAAACGTGGCTATTGTGAATAAATAATGGATTGTAAAGTCCCTTTTGACCATGGAGAACCTCTCTGACTGGACAATAGTATACCAGCTCTCCACTTCTTTTAACGAAAATAAACATGACAGTTTATAGTTTTCAAAGAGGTTTAATACGCAAGCTCTTTTCTGATTTTGATTCTCACTACAATAATACTGTAAGAAAGGGTAGGAAATATTCCTTCTTTTTTCAGATGGATCATACAGGAATTTGCCTGAGGTTACAGAGTTACTGGAAATACTGACTCTCCTATGCTTTCATCCCTGATCTGTGTACCCTTTCCTCCCCTTAAAATCCAAATGGTGGGTACAATTAGAACAAGATCACGAGTGGGGAAAAAATTCTAGTTCTTTCTTTGTCTCATCCCAAATTCTAAATCAGGAACCATCTTGTGACCGACACTCTCAAGCCAGACTATACTTCAGTCAAACAAAACAAAACACAAAGAAAGAACGGAATATAGCACATTTTGCTTCTCTTCTTTTTACTTCTTTATAGACAACAGAATCACAATGAACACAGCAGCACCTGAGAAGCAAAGCTCTTAGTTTGAGGTTCCCCTTTGTAGTCCATCTCTAACCCTGACCTACCCTGAGGCACCAAGTCAGTCATGTTCTTTGGCCTAAAGAGATGAGACAGCAGCAAATAAGAATGGAAGGGAAAGAGCCTAGAAAGAGAAGGAAAGTGTCAGCATTTTAAGTAAGAGACTCCACTGCAATCTGTACTTTATTTCCTTTCAATGACAATTATACCATATATTTGAATAGAACTTTAATACTTTTTCAAAGCATGTTCATATCTATTATTGCCAGTCTGTCCTCTTAGTTCAAGCAAAGCAGCATGGAACATACAAATAATAGCACTTTACCTGACAAAACAAGAATCCGTGGGCTGTGAACCCAACTTCCTTGTGGGATTCAAGATCTTTTAAGGTTTTTAATTTAAAGAATGTAGAACTATAAAATATAAGAAATGTAAAAATTTTCAAAATAGGTTGGGTTTCCTCACCTGAAACTGACATGCACATTTCAAACCATCTCCATCTTCTTTACAGACGCCTCCATATTTACATGATGATTCATCACAAATTCTTACATCAGACTCCCTCACATTTAATTCTGTAAAAGAGGAAAAGTAGTTTCATGTATTTATTTGTCTTTTTGTATCCAAATATACAAATATAAATAAATGGGGGAAAAATCCCTGAAATATGTCAAGCATCTCATCCACAAGTATAATAAGACATAAAATACAAAACGCAAGTTCTATAAAACACAAAATGTTCAGGATTTCTCAATGAGACTATGCCTATAAGTAACCCAAACCAAAATAAAACTCAAAATATCAGGATTTCACATTTCTAAAAGGTAAATCTACAGAATTTTTCTATTTTGGTCTCCTAAGATCTTAAGATAATCTCCTTACTATTGTTTTACTTAATATTTTAGATTATTTTTCTAGTTATTGCTATTAATTTTAAAGATAACAAATAAGAATAACTACACAATGTATACAAATATTAATCATTACGTTGCACACCTGAAACTAACAGAATGTTATATGTCAATTAAACTTCAATTAAAAAAAGAAAAAAAAAGCAAGTCACATCCAGAATGATGTCATTTATACAAAGCTCAAAACCATGAAAAACCAAATATTTAAAGGTATTATTTTGTTTCTATAAAAAAAGTATATGATAAAAAATTTTAAGCACATTCAGTTACCATTTCAGAAGTAAAAAATGATTTTTTAAAAAAGGAAAATGAATAACTAAAGGGAATTTTAATTCTTTTGGTACCCAGAAGAAATTTTGAGTGCTCGTTATTCACTCCAGACAAATAAACTCTTTTAATTACAAAATAATAATAAAGTGAACCTGAATTTCATACAGTATATATGTGTGTCACACACACACACGTATATACACACACACATATACACACACATACATACACACACGTACGTGGAGCATGTATGTGCACAAAATTAAAGAGATTCAAAATCTTAGCAGACTTAAAAATTTTTAATGACTGATTTAATTTTATTTTACCCCAGGAAGCAGAGCCAATCAACAGCACTAGCATTCTGTGGTCATTTCTGCTCCTGCTCCAAGACTGTCAGTCTTGCTCTGGAAGCATCAAATTAAGTTTTCTAGGAAACCTAAGA
The DNA here is from genome assembly GCF_964194185.1 of Rhinolophus hipposideros. Lineage (NCBI taxonomy): Eukaryota > Metazoa > Chordata > Mammalia > Chiroptera > Rhinolophidae > Rhinolophus > Rhinolophus hipposideros. The sequence goes on along the minus strand of NC_138057.1, from coordinate 56,330,873 downwards.
AATTGTTTTAAGGTATTGCTAAGTAAAGCTGCCAATTACATGGGATTGGGTAAAAAACACTACAAAGCAATTTCCATATCTTCGTATGGAAAATGGGAATGACAACAAAAAATGCCTTTATGCAAAGAAATAATTGTTTACAAAACCCATCCCAGTGTAGTGGCAAACACATGAGTCTGGGCACAGAGAGGCCTAAGTTAGCTTCTGACTGCTACTCAATAACTGAGAGATTTGGGGAAGAGCACAAGGTCTCCTGCAGCTCTAGTCAAGGTGAGGTCTTGGCAAGCAGATCTCAGAGAGCACTTCTTCAGCAAACCCTCATCCTAGGTTATCTACCACTTCCAGATTTCAAAGCAGGATTCCTCTGTGGCCTGAGTCAAGGAAGTTCTACATCTAGTGACATCTGTCCTAGTGACATTTCATTGTTTTTCTTTGTCCCATCTGTTCTCACTGCTCTGCAATGGTGTCTTGGGTCTCCCACGCTTAGCTGACCCTCTAGGAGCTGGCTGTCAAGTACCTACAAACCCTAGGCGTACACAGTCAACAGTACCGAACATCACATGAAGGTAGGTATATGTCTATATAACTAGAGGTTACAAAATTTTTTTCCCCTTTTTTCTTAAATGGATCTCAGGTACACAGAACTGGATTACTCTAAAGTTTAAGCATACGTGTAAAAAAATAAATAAAGACATGAGCAGAAACATAAAACAGGAAACTAATATACCTGCTTTGTTGTTCTCACTGTTTCACAAACTTTTCCAGGCACTGATGACCATCTTTCAATTCCTTTCACCTTGGCTACGTAGGCTTTATGCTGTTAGTTCTCCTCATCTCTCACTTTTTGCTGTCGTCCCTTTCCCCCTTGACTACTTGAATGAGCTCTTAAAGCTCAATCCTAAGTGTGGGGTTTGCTTGTTTTCTATCTACTCAGTCCTACTGGGAACTTGCATGAGGTCTGGTTCCAAATAGTGTCTAATGTACCTCTTGAAACTCAAGGAAGATTAACTAAATGTTAGTAAAGAACCTCTCTGAAAAAGAAGTTAAGAATGCATAATACCTTTGCTCAACTATAGGCTCAACCAATTTTAGGGCCACAGAAATAATAAGAATTGCACAATTTCAGAAATAAAATTTAGTGCATTTCTCTTTTTTCTTTTCTTTGTATCCTTAAAGTTCACACTGGGTTCCAATACAACCAGACAAATAAAGCAAGAATAAGTAAACTTTTCATTTTGTCTGTGGGTCAACATCATGCTCTGAGTTACAACTTGCTATCCTGGCTTGAGATTCTTGGAGTTTTAATGTTTTACTTGGTTATGTTTTTTTTTTTTAATTTATTGGGTTGACAATTGTTAATGAAAGTACATAATTTCAGGTGTACAATTCTGTATTACATCATCTATAAATCCCATTGTGTGTTCGCCACCCAGAGTCAGTTCTCCTTCCACCACTATATATTTGATCCCCCTTACCTTCATCTCCCACCCCCCACCCCCCTTACTTGGTTATGTTTTAAAACCACAGTGGGATTCGATCTAGAACCTAAACTATCCCTGCCACTAAGATTCACACATGGGTGGAGACCTAGGACTGTTCAAGTATCTGTTTGCACAAGGGACTAAGGAACATTTGAGGAGAATACTTGTCCTTACTAAGGTGAGGCAGAAAAGCCTGGCCCAATAAGCAAAGCCTTGGACAGGAGGCGTCCCCCAAACAGGGAGTGGCTGTCTATCACTTAGGCTGCTCCCACAGCCCAGCCCCAAAGGCAGAGGCAGGGGCTACAAGGAGACTCAAGAATGGCTTTCACAAAGCTCTGACGCAACAAGATATAAAGAGCTCTGTTTTGATGCGCACATAAGAAGTTATACTAACGGGGGGGAAAGGAGCTGGGACACCTCAATAGCCCTAGCATATCAGCAACACACCTGGCAGAACAGCACAAGGCCAAGGAGATAGTAGTACCAGGCACTGAGGTACCTGATATCTAGGGAGAGGTACCACTATGCAACGGCAGAGGCAGCAAACATCACAATTAGAAAAAGACATTCCATGGGGCGGTGGCCAGGATACATGAGTAAGCCCCCATGAAACACCCTTTGGTGAATCCAAGAATAACCTGGAGGTAAGGGGAGGCATTCTGGGAAGCTAGAGGTCCTCCACTGACAGGAAAAGAGTAAAAGTCATGAAATTCTGATTACACTGATTATTAGTAATGCTTTCCTTTACGCTCATCTTGCTATCAAATCCATGTTATTTGCATGTGTGTTAATATGTTAAATGTGATTATTCAGTTGATCAGAAGCAATTAAGTATCACTATGTATCTAATCCTATGCTAAGAATTTGGGATACACAAAAAAATACACAAGAGGGATCTTATGATCTTGCTATAACATATGGAACAACTAGTGATGAATGCAATAGTCTATAATTAAGAGAAGAATTGTGTTGTAGAGGCTATGATTGCTCTAGGAATTTCAAGAAGGAGATAAAAATAGATTTGAAGCACAGGCTGCCGTATAAAAAAATGGCAAAACTTGCATTGACCTTGAAAACTTAGTAAGACCTTCTTTTCTGATTATAAAATTAATATAGGATTGTTATACAGAATTTAGAAAAGACATTTAAAAATAATGTTTAAATTGTCCATAACATGTGAGTTATATCAAAATCAAGAGAAAAAAAGAGAATGTTCTTATCTAGGAAAACAGTACTAATGAAAGTAGAGACATATGTCATTTAATAGTACACATAAATATTAATATCACTGATTCCCAAATCATATTCCTCAGGGAAACCTGGTGTCCTAGACTAGAGCGTACCTTCATTAAAATAAAATAAGAATTTCACTTTCTCATTTGCCACGGAAAAAAAGTCAGTGTAAAGAACTGACTTTAAAATTAAGAGTTTTCTTCACTTACATTTCTAAAATTAAGAGTTTTCTTCACTTACATTTCTTAAACTTTCAATATCTGAGATTAGTTCCTTGCTAGCTATCAACAAAACTGTTCAACAAATGTGAAAAAATATTGATAGAAAAATTCCAACAGTGTTTTATAAGAACGCATGATCATGAATGTCACAATCTAATGAATGTATACTTTTAAATGTTTTGTCATTGTGCTAGTCACTGCTGATTGCCTACTTTGAATCTATTCTCCCCTTCTTAGTTAATAAGGAAACCACAATTTTGTTCAGGGAGACAAGGTACTCAGCTAAATAATCTGTATTTCCCTAACTCCCTCACTTCATGCCACAGTTCATACATAAGCACTATCCCTTCCTCCTTCATTCTTCATTTCTTTTTCCTGCTTGGAGAAGAAACCTGTGCCCAAGGTTATAGCAGCTATCTTATATGCATGAAGATGACCGCTACGACTATAAGCTAAGCTGGTAGATCACACTTACTTCAGATCGAAAGACACACACAGACTGAAAGTAAAGGGATGGGAAAAGATATTTCATGAAAATAGAAATTTAAAAAAGCTGGGGTAGCAATATTTATACCAGACAAAATGCATGTTATAGCAAGAGACAAAAAGGACCCAGCAATCCGACTTCCAGGTACTTATCCAAAGACACCCAAAACACTAATTTGAAAAGATATGTGCATCCAGATGTTCATGGCAGCATTATTTACAATGGCCAAGATGTGGAAGCAACCTAAGTGCCCAACTGATGAATGGATAAAGAAGTGGTACATATATACAGTGGAATATCAGCCATAAAAAAGAATGAAGAATCTTGTCATCTGCTACAAGTGAATGGACCTAGAGGGTATGCTAAGTAAAATAAGTCAGACAAAGAAAGATAAACACCATATGATTTCACTTATATGTGGAATCTAAAAAACAAAATGAACAAACAAAACCGAAACCAACTCATAGATACAGAGAACGTTTTGATGGTTGACCGATGGGAGGGGGTTTGGGGGGATGGATGAAAAAAGGGGAGGAATTAAGAAGTAAAAACTGGTAGTTGCAAAATAGTCATGGGACGTAAAGTAAAGCCTAGGGAATATAATCAATAATGTAATAACTATTTATGGCATCCAATGGATACTAGATTTGTCAGGGTGATCACTTTTATAAATAAGTTTTATAAATATCTAATCATTATGTTGTACACCTGAAATGAATATAATATTGTATGTCAACTGTAATTGAAAAATAAAAAATTATTAAGATAAATAAAAGATAAAAAGATAAATAAAAATAAAGATGGTAGACCTAAAAGACAGAAGCAAGAATATGGAAAGAAAGAAAAATTATGGAATCACCACACCTACCCTGGATTTCATCCTTCCAGACTTACTGTTATAATAAACAAACATATAAATGAAGCCCTTATCATTTAAGCCACTATTAGGTCATTGATAAACGTGATTAAAGAACAAGCCTGATATAATGACTGCATGTAAATTTAATTGAGATAAGTATTTCTGAGCAACAATTTTGTGCGACAGCACAGCCCACATGATAAAATGAATTTCTCAAGAGCCTGGTGCTCTGACTCTTTACAAATTTAAGAACCACTACCCTACCTCAAATTCAGTATAGAAGAAATTCTATTTGGGATCATCTTCTGAATGTTATTTCTTTTCAAGTATTCTGTACAGTATCAGGCATATTCTGTATCAGGAATCAAGAGGGTACTCTACTACCTGTCAATAATGATGATTACACACCTGCCTTCCTGAGCCCAAGATGGAAATTCAGCAAAATTGATGAGCCATTACTGAGGCCCTCAAAAATCAATTTTCCAAATAGAAATATTTTACACAAAGAAGCACTCAAAACAAAAAATATTTTGCTCCAGTTGCAAATCTGCCCATTACACAGTTTTCTAAATGTAAAACTCGTCTTAATTTTCATTAACATTTCAAAGCTGAGAAACAATACACACTAGGGGAAGGAACCCTACTAACTATGAACCTGAGATGCCAAAATTCCCACCTTTTGGCAGCACGAACTAGGTTCAGGCTGCAGCTCAAAATAAGACCGATTAGCCCTCCAGACTGATAAGAAACCCTTCCATTAAACAGAAGGTAGTTCTGAGGATCTTATGACTTTGCTAACTTTTATGGAGCGCCAACAGTGAACAAACTTTGCAAAATGTTAAGATAGGATTCAGGGCTTCTCAATCTCGGCACTGCTGCCATTTTGGTTTAGATAATTCTTTGTTATAGAGGGCTCCCCTGTGCACTAGAGGATGTTTAGCAACATCTCTGGCCTCTACCCACTAGATGCCAGCAGGACCATCCCAGCTATAACAACGGCATGTCTTCAGACATTACCAAATGTCCTGGGGGGGCAAAATCACCCCCCCCCCGTTGAGAACCACTATAAAAGGTGAATCAAAGGCTTTACATTTATGGTAGTTCTCTCACATAATCACTAAAGAGAAAATGAGTCAAATAAGCAATAGTCTCGAAGATCGCACTGCACATTACCACAGCCATTTTTCATTTCAACAGAGGGACCTAAATACGATGAGGTGTGATCAAAAAATACAGTGAATGCTGATGCCCAGTGCCATCCAACAAAAAGGCAGGAAAGGCAGGGAAGTGGCACATCGAACCGTAGCAACAGTGTGTGACAAGTTTGAACTTGTTAGTACAGTCAGTCAGGTGTGAGCTAACACTGAGAGAAGGCGTGTTTTAAAGTGTGCTGTAAATCATCCTCCATCATGACAACTCTCCGTGTGTTACGTCGCTTCTGGTCTATGGCAATTTTTGTCAAATAAAAACATTACAGTGTGTCCTCATCCACCTTATTCACCGGATCTGGCACCGTGCGACTTCTGACTCTTCGCCAATGATCCCAGACATCGAGGCAGCCACGACAGCACAACTAAAGACATTCACGAAAGAGGACTTCCAGAACTGCTTCAGAAAGTGGCAAGAACAATGGGATAAGTGTGTTCAAAGTGAAGGGGAGTGTTATGAGGGGGATTACTAGCAATGTGTCTGTCTTTTACTGTAATCATTTTTTAAAAAAAACATTCAGCGTATTGTTTGATCACTTCTTCTATATTGCCTCCAAGTTTATGTCAAGTCCGGGCAAGAGTGGGTGCCCCTCCTTTAATAATGCCTTAACCTCCAGCAATCCTGGCGTCTTCCCCCTTCCTATCAAAACTCTTCTTCAAGGTCAATATGTCCTGTATTCTATAGATCCCATAGCTTTTCTCTTATTCTTCCAACTGTTCTTGACTCTTTTACAGCAGTTGATACTCCTGGCCTCTCCTGCCAACCTAATAATCTTGAGTATCCCCCAACTCTGACCAGTTCTCATTTACTCGCTCTTTTTTTCCTTCTACTGTCTAGTCCATGTCCACAAGCACCCTTATAACTTATCTCCAACTTAATTGACTCTCCAGATTAACCAGTGTGCTATTCTTTGTAAAACACACTAAACCAATGTCCATGGTACAATGAGTCCTCAAGGCCACTCTCTACCTCAAGGTCACTCTAGAACAGTCTTGAATATTTTAGCTCCAACCAGGGGTGTTGCTCTTGCACTTCAAGAGTCAGTTATAGATGTAATTCAGGCTGTGTATGCCAACTGTATTTGTTATTGTAAGTATGTGGTGTCGACATTTCATAAAAGTGAAAATAAATTGTTACTATGAAAACAAAATTGAATGCTATGAAAAGACTTAAGAAAGGCAAGTTGCTTTTAAAAAATCACTGCTGCATTAGGTAAGAAAAATCTACAATTCTGCAACCACAAGTCTTTCAGTTCCTTTTTGAAGAGCTTAAAACTGGAGTTTGTAATCAATGTATTAGGAATGTGGTTTATTCAAAAAAGAGTAAATGTTCAAAGAAAAATTCTGGGCCTTCATCAAAATGCTGTTTAATAAATGTATATGTTTTTACATTAAAATGCTATATGCACCTATGAATCATTTTTGTGGCTCCCACTTTAAACAACTTTCTTGATTAGCCAAGTAGCTACCAGAATCTTAAGGCACCAAGATAAGGAGGCTCCTACTATATATAAAAGCATTCTGCCCTCGCCATCCCCTTGTGTCATCACGTCTTATTTCTTCTCTCTCAGCAGGCTCACCCACTCCCACCACTTACCAACATGTGGAAATCTTTAGTTCTTTTCTAGGTGATTTCTTGACTCCCCATAGGACATGTTCAAATTTTTTACCTTGTTCTTAAGACTAACCCAATGTCAGAGTTTATACTCATTGTCTAGAGGTTAATAGTATTTGGGAAAACCTTCCCTTTTTTTAGAAAAGCACATCAATCTGACAGGATCCCCGCTAACTGGTTTCACTCCCAAAACAAGACCCACTTGTTCCTGACTCTGCATCCAAATGTCTATGAGACAGTTCCACAATCTCAATATACACTGAAAACATATTTAAAATATTTATACATGTAATATATCCCACACCAGGAAATGGTGTGGTACAGCCATGGAATATTATACAGCTATTTAAAAGGTTGTATATATTTTATGTGGCAATATGGTAATATGCTGATGATTGTCAAGTCAAAAAGTAGAAGACAAAACTTAACACATTCACTAGGATTGTGTATAAAATACACATATAGGAAAATTCAGCCCAGAAAAAAAACAAAAATGGTAACAGGGACTGTGTTTACACCAATTGAACAATGGATGATTTCTTCTTCTATTCTATACGGTTATATTTAATGGGGGGGGGGGAACTCAGTATGATTTCTAACACAACCCCAGAGACAATTTGCTATATAACGGACAGAGCATTAGCTTGGGGGTCAATCAGGGCCAGGTTCACATGCTAGTTCTTCACCTTTTAGAATAGTAACACCTTTCCTAGATATTGTAATGATTAGATATGTACTAAAAAGCAACAGTGCCTAGAACAAGTGGGTATACGGCCAAGATTCATTTCTTTTCTTTCCCCAGACCAATCTGAGGGATACCTTTCATGACACAAATCACTGAAAAGTTATTTCAGGACAAAATCAAATGATGGATTTAGTACGTAATGTTGACTTCAGACCCAGCAAATGAGATGAATAGAAATTCTCTTCAACTTGTTTACTAAATTAACCATATTACATTAGTTATGTTCCACTATAAAGATATGGGGGGGGGGGGAATAAAATGTACTCAATATTTCATGATACAAAACCAAAAGCAGTTTACATTAACATTAGAAAGCACTAACAACAGAGATGACTAAAACATCTCTTAAGATACATTTAAAGACAGAAATTTCACATATGCCACACATTATCGGACTCCAATATTTTTCATCCCATTCTACATGCTACTGCCAAGCTAACCCTTGTTAAATACCACTTTGATGGTGTCACTCGTCCACCCCCATACCTACCATCATTCCCTGCCACCTACTTCAGTTCTAACTGCCTGTTGTCAGGACACTCAGCCAAGGTGACGGGGAGGACAACCTATTGCAGGATCAGAAAGAAAAAAAGAGCCCGCTCCCCAGTTCGGTATTAAAGGTACTCAGGGTCTTTCTAGCCCAATGCAGTCCTAACCAAAGGTCTTGCGCTGCGATACTATCTTCCTTACCCCTATTTCTGACTAGCGTGGCAAACCGGTGTGTTTCCTTCTCACAGATCCATAAGCTAAGTTTGTTGTACTGCAGTTATTGAAAAGAAAATCTGAAGAATCTTCACATTTCCTGACATAAGACACATGTTTTTTAAAAGACATAGTTTCAAAAATGTATAACAAAACTTATTTTTCAATGCCTGTTAAAAAAAATGGAAGGTATATACATCAAAATATGAACCAAAGTTATCTCTTGGTAGAATTTAAACTTTCTTCTTTAATTCTGTATTTTTTATGAACTGTTTGAGTTTTACAATGAACTTGTGAGACTTTTAAAATCAGATAAAATAATTACATACTACACATGTAAGAATCTCACAAAAGGCCACATACTGTCTGAATTCACCCATATAAAAAGTCCAGAGTACGTAAATCCATAAAGATATAAAATCACTACGTGGTTGCCAAGAGATAGGGGCAGAGGAGGATTGGGACTGACTGTAAATAGGTATGAAAATTTTAGGGGGGTATAATGAAAATGTTCTTTAATTAGATAGTAGATAGTGGTGATGGTTGCACAACATACTGAATAAATTAAAAACCACTGAATTACTTTGAAATATACTTACCGTGTTTCCCCGAAAATAAGACCATGTTTTACATTAATTTTTGCTCCAAAATTTGCATTGGGGCGTATTTTCAGGGGATACATTCTTTTTTCATGTACAACAATCTACATTTATTCAAATACAGTTATGTCATCTTCTTCTGGAACATCATCACAACATACTAAATGCGTCCATCTGGCTGACAATCTTAATTGGGGCTTATTTTCAGGGTACGTCTTATTTTCGGGGAAACATGGTAAAATGGTAAATTTTATGTTATATGAGTGATATCTCATTAAATAAAAAAATAATTTTAAAAATCTGATAAACCATATTTGATTTGATTTTGAAAAAAATGAACAAGCATTATAATTTGGTGTTTAAGGGACAGACCCCAGAACCAGACTACCTAGATCAGTACCGTGGCTCTCATCAGCAAAGTGACCTTAGTACTTACCACTCTGTGCCTCCATTCCTTCATCTGTAAAATGGAGATAACAACAGTACCTAACTCATAATATTGACAGAGGATTAAATAAAAACATGGAAAACACTCAGAGTAGTGCATGATACATAAGTGCTATATTAAGAGTTGGATATTATTATATTATTTTTTTATTAAGACCAGTGCTGCAGAACGTGTGGGAAAATTAGCACTCAAACCAACTGTGAGAGTATAAATTAGCGGGAACTCTCAAGAAATAATGAGGCAGCATATACTAAAATTTTAATTTTCTTTATCCTACGTCTATAAAATTATGACAGGTATAGAAGCAAAACACACAAAAATGTATGTACAAGATTGTTAACATCAGCATTTTTTATAACGACAAAGTGGAAAATGACCTGTGTCCATCTGTTGGGAATTAATTCAATAAATTATTAATGAAATACTATTAAGTCATTAAAATTGAAGTAGTTAGTAGAAACACGTACTGATATGGAAACATCACGATCCACTATGAAGTGAAAAAACAGGTTATAAAACAACATTTCGGGTTGTAATCCAATTTATATTTTGCAACATATACATATTTACATATGTATTTTAAGATTTTGCAAGTACATTCAACACATTTTCTCCATCAAAATTTGTAAACTATCAATAAATAAATCTAAACACAGGAATATGACCCTCTGGCTCTATTCTAACCACTGTTTCTTAGAGTCTGCAACACTAAGTGGAATAGGAGCTTGCCAAAATCCAGGGAAGTGACCCCCAAAACAAAAATCTACAAAACAACCTGCGAGTTGGCACTGGAGAACCTGATATTAACTGCTTTTAAAGAGAAGTTTTAAAGGATTTCACAAAATTCTGATGCATTAGAGTAAACTCCAGAGTTGGAGTCCCAATCATTTAATTAAATAACTCTATGGTCCTGGCCAACCACTAAATCTCTCTGAGAAATCCCAGTTCTTTAGAGTAAAAATAGGTTTAATAATTCCTCCTAGGATTGCCAGGACTAAGAGAGATCTTTACAAAACAACAATGGAAACTATAAAGGATACTTCTCTTTGGTTAAAATAATGAAAACCTTTAAATCAACAACAACCTAAAACCCCAGCAAATTGTTGAAAAATTGTGAGGAATTAAAAAACAAAAAACTAGGTCTAATTAAATGGTAATTAGGAAGCACTTAAGATGTGAACTAGAAGAAGGAAACAATAATGGTAAACACAACTGCACCACCTAAAAAATATCTCAAACCACTTGAAAGAGAAAAAAATACGATGAAAAATTAACACAGGACATTAAACAAAGACTGAACTGACTTGTGAACAACAGAGAATCTAAATATATTAATTACGCTCTAAGCAACAGAAATGATATAGAAATATCAGCAGTTTAAATTCATTTGCAAAATAATATTAGATGAAAGCTGACAAGGCGAAATAAACTGAACCTAAAAATCCCCAAAGGAGATCTGACCTGTGAACAACAGTGCTTCCTGGTTAAACAAAACAAAACAAAAAAATGCCAAAGCAAACACTAATATCGAAAAAAAAGTTCAAAATTGTTCTGGTATAAAATGAAATAACTCCAGCATAAAATTAAGTATTACACAGGAGAATGGCAATCACCACATATTTCTTTATATTTTTCCATATTTCTCAAATTTTTTACATCAAACAAATACTGCTTTTATAACAAAGAAAAAAAGTGTGGTTTTTGTTTCTTTCTTTTTTTAAACTATGAATACTTGCACTCAGAATACTTGCACAAAAATGAGAGAAATGGAGTTGTGGCTGAAAGCATAATACCTGCCAAAGTTTTTGACGGCAGAAGAATATGTTAAGAACTTTAGAAGCCGACTTTTCAAAAAAAATAATGAAACAACTGAGCCATGAAAAATACATGACACCTGTAAAAAAGAAATACATTCAAATAGTAACAAAGGATTAAAATCATCTAATGAATGAAAAGCAAATAGGAAATTTTAAGATTTAAACATAGAATTCCAAGTGAATTCCAAGAGAAATAGGCCAACTCCTCATTTCTCCCATGAGAGAAGCTAATAATGGAATTAATAGTAGGAATAATGAAAATAGTTCTGTTAAAACAATGTTTCTTACCAAAAAAAAAAAAAAAAAAAATGAGGGAGAAGGAAGAAGGGAGTAAATGGCCTGACATTATCTCCCAATCCAGCTTAAAAGAAATTGAGAATTCAAATCCAATTTAAATAAACCACATACGTATATTCAGAAAATGAGGGATAAACAGTATGAACTTAAAAGAACAAGGTTGGTTATAATTTTAAAAAGATAATAACAAGTAATGGCAGGATGTGGAGAAATGGAAACCCTCAGACATTGCTGATGAAAATATAAAATGGTGCAGCCACTTTGGAAAACAGTTTGGCAGTTCCTCAAAATGTTAAACACAGAATTACCATGTGATCTGATCCAGCAATTCTACTTCTAGGTATAAACCCAAGAGAACTGATCACATGTCCACAGAAAAACTTGTACATGAGTGTTCATAGCAACATTATTCATAACAGCCCAAAAGTAGAAACCTCTCAAATGTCCATCAGCTGATGAACAGAACAAAATGTAATGTGTGTGTGTGTTATGTGTGTATATTATATGTGTAATGAAATATTACTCAGACATAAAAAGGAATGAAATTCTGATACGTGCTACAACATGGATGAAACTTGAGCACATGATGCTAAGTGAAAGAAGCCAATCACAAAAGACCCCATATTGTATGACTCCATTTATAAGAAATGTCCAGAACAGGCAACTATACAGCAAAAGATGGATGAGTGGTTGCCTCAGGCTGGGGGAAGTGGAGTTTGGGGAGTGACTGCTAAACAGTAGGAACTTTCTTTTGGAGAGAAAGAAAGTGTTCTAAATTTGATTGTGGGGATGGTTGCACAACCTCATGATTATACTGAAAAATACTGGATTGTACATTTTAAAAAATGACGATGATGATGATGATGGACAGTAGCACAAATATCATAATTACTTCATTAAATGAGTAAACGCCTATGAAAGCAGAATGGTCTATATCAGTGCTGGGAAACAAATCCTAACAGTTAAAAACTAAAAGACAAACACAAAACCAGAAAAGGATGGGTATCATTATGACTTCAGGATATACTTTAAATCTACCCTACACAAAAATAAAAAATACAACAAAAAAGGAAACAAAATTCAATGTTTCTGTCCCAAATAGAATAACAAAACTACAAGATAAACTGAAAAACTGTGAAAAACAAACCTGTATCATTTTAACTGGGGATGACAAAAGAAAGGTATAGAACTGACATTAAGTATAAATTAAACCATTCCCCCCTTTGGTAGGGGCCAACTCGACAGAATCAGGTTCGGTAAGAAAAAAGATTTAGAAGATAGATAGATAGATAGATAGATAGATAGATAGATAGATAGATAGATAGATATAACAAGGCAAATATAAAATCTTAACAACTGGGAAATCTGGGTATACTATCGCAATTTTTCTCTAAGTTTGAAATTAATTCAAAATAAAAGTTTTAAGTAAAATTAACAATTATATAGTTAGGGGACTTAGAAGTCAAGGAAATAACACTTTTTTTCCTGGGGTACAAGGATCTCTCACCTAATTTGTTCTCATAGTAGGACCCAGAGACACAGTATTAATACAAAAAGCTTAACATCCCACAACAGCATTCGGAGACCATAACGCAAAACCACAAAACTATCTGTAAACATATCTAAATTCATGTTTCATAACAATACTAAGAGAAGTTTTATCAGAAATCTGTACTGAAAAGGAAAAATAAATATAATCTGTTTTCACTTAAGGAATTTAGAAAGAGAAAAAAAAGAAAAGTTGAAAAAGGGGAAGTACTAAAACTAAGATATACAATGAATAAAGGAAAAATAGATATGATAAAAACATCATGGGAGAATAGTTCAAAGAAAATGGTATAATCAGAGAGAGCAGGGTAGCTTTCAAACACAAAGAGGTAGGGAGTGGATTTAAGCAAAGGGTTGAAAAGAACAGCACAGGTGTTGTTGTTACAAGGAGCACAGGCAGGAGGGGTGTTCCCACAGGAAGGGCCAGGCACTACAGCAGGAAGGATTTGCAACCAATTTGGTGATTGTGAGTAAGAGGAATGAGAGAAGAAATGGACACCCATTTGACTCTTTTCCCAACAGGCTCTCTATGCCAAATTAAGAGCATCACATTCCCCTCCACCTCCTACAGCAGGAGATCCGGAAGCTAAGGGAGAAAAAGATCAATGAAAGGCTAGCTGGGTGGGGACTGGCAATGGGAAGAGCTCATACCCCAGGATCCCAAAATATTCCCTTCAGTGCCCCCTCTCTGTGCCTGTTTTACGGCCATTCCCTCAGCCTAGAATACCCTTCCCAACTCTCCTCGGTTTCTGTGTTCATTCAGTCATTCATTCATTCCACACACTACATTAAATATGTAAGGGGCATCTAATGTTGTGCTAGACCCTGTTCTAGGCAGTGGACACAGCAGTGAACAAAACAAAAAGCCGGGCCCTCATGCTGCTACATAGAGGAGACATAAAAAGTAACATATCACACAAGATAAGGTGCTTCCGAGCAGCAAAAAAGCATAAATGGAGATAAAGGTGGGAGAGGGGCAGAGGGGACGGAAGATGGAAAGGGCTGCAATTTTAAGGCACCATTTTGAAAGTGACATTAAAAACCTGAAAGAGCTAAGGGGTAAATAACTGGACAGGAAAGTTCCTGCCAAAAGAAGCGTCAACAGCAAAGGCCTCAGGCAAGTGTGCCTGGTGTTTCAAGCTCACATTCCATTCTGCCAGTAAAGGCCAGCTCAAGTGCCACTTACTCAGGGAAACTGTTTTGATGCCTGCAAATCAGAATGACTCAGTGCCTCAGCACCTTCTCTGTGTCTTCCTTAGGGCACCATGTATAGAGGAATCTCTCTTTTCAAACATATACAAAAGTAATCGCTGATCAATTCATCAAAAAAATCAGGTAAAGCAGGAAATCATTTAGAAATATACGTACATATTTTAAACATTTTTTAACTTCAAACCTATGATAGCACCTAGACCTTTTCTTTGAGTATGTGTCTGCCACTTTCTTGGATAAGCCACAACCATAGCCCATTATTCACAATGTCCATTTTTCCTTTCCTTTAAAGTGGAGAAGAGACCACAAAAAAAATACTTGCAAAGTTTCCTAGGAGCAGAATCCTTCAAGAGATTTACAAGGTTTCTCCAACCTATTTTAGTTGTCTTAACCACAATCTAATTCAGAGAACGGCAGGTCTTTCAGCCTCTTGCCTTTATCAAGTCCTTCTAAAGCATTTCATAAAAACAATTCTCTGCATTTATATTTAATCAATTTGAGTAATACTTATCAATTTATAAGTACCCTGGGTATCAATAACTTTGAGAACAAATACAATTGTCTCTTTCTTGGTAAACAGAGAAATCAAATGATATACAGGCAAACCAGAGCTAACCTACCACTTCGAGCATGTGTGTGCTGGGGAGTTGGCTAGCATGGTTTACTAAGGGCATGTTTAATTCAGAATGTTAAAATCACACCCAGTAAAAGATCTGAGTAGACGTCTCTCCAAATAAGCTACTTATATGGTCATTAATACGGACAATAAGTACATGAAAATGTGCTCAACATTATTAGTCATTAAGGAAATGAAAATCAAAACCACATTGATACACAACTTCTCACCCACTAGAATGACTATAATCATAAAGACAATCACAAGTGTTGGAGAGGATGTGGAGAAATTGGAGCCCTCAGACGCTGCTGTGAAAATGTAAAATTGTGCAGCTGCTTTGGAAAACAGTTCGGCAGTTCCACAAAATGTTAGAGTTACCATGCGATCCAGCAAGTCTACGCCTAGGTATAAACCCAAGAGAATTGAAAACATATGTCCACACAAAAACTTGCACGTGAATGTTCATAGCAGCACCCTCATAACAGCCAAAACCTGGGAATATCCCAAATGTCTATCAACTGATAAATGGTTAAACAAAACATGGTATAGATCCATACAATAAAATATTACTCAGTCATAAAAAGGAATGAGGTTCTGATACATGCTACAAAATAATAAACCTTGAAAACATTATAGTAAGTGAAAGAAGCCAATCACAAAAGGCCACATATTATATGACTCTATTGATATGTAATGTCCAAAACAGACAAATCCATAGAGACAGAAAGTTGAATGGTAGTTGTCAGAGGTTGGGGGTAAAGAGGAACATGGAATGACTATTAATAGGTGTGGAGGGTTTCTTTCTGGGGTGATGAAAATATTCTGGAACTACACAGTGATGAATATACTAACTTTGTGAATATACTGAAAACCACTGAATTGTACACCTTAAAAAATTTCACAGCTGTCAGTGTTCAATAAGTGCTTATTGATGAGGGGCAAAAGCCTGGATGTGTTAAATAGAAATTTCCACTGTATATATTTACAAGAGGCTTATAACCGCCTCTGTTGGAAACACAAGGCCCTTAAAGGTAGGGATGGCTTGTCATATACAGCATTTCCTTTAACATATAGTAGATTTGATTACACAAAATAGGTATTCAATCAAGGTTCACTAAATAAATAAAAGCCCACCTGTGAGAAACCAGGGATCTAGAAATGCTCTGACCAAGATTCCATGCTAATTAGGGAAAACTCACTGTTTATTCCCCATAATCCTGAATTGCCACCAACAAGGCACTTCTCTTAATCTAAAGTATGTATCCTCCATTTATACCAGCCTTACCACCATATCACAATCCAGGACACATTTCTAACTTCCATGACATTTTTAAAACCTAGTTCAAATTCTCCACCTTATGTCTATCACCAAAGGTGACTTACTGGTCTCTCACTATGTTTTTCTACCTCTTTAACCACATTCCCTAAGATAGAAATATCTCACATATTTAGGCTCCTTCTTCTCAAACACCCTAGAACCAAAAGGGACAATTATTATTATTTTCATGTTACAAATGAGAAAATAAAGTCAATGTCCAAGGTCACCTTTCTTCGAAGTTCATCTTTCTTCACACGAATCATGTATTTCCAAATTCTTTTCTCTTTAGATGAAGACGGAACTTTCTAATAAGATTTTCAAAAGAATAAGTACAAATAAAAAGACATAAAATCAAAGCAACACGTATAAAGTCCAGAATAACTGGAAAGCTGAGGCAAGAAGGGGAAAAACAAGGTTTTTTAGAACAAGAGTTAAACAAAGGGCCCGCTGCTTAGGGAAGATGTTGTAATATCAAGAGATGACAGGGACAAATGCAGACCCATTTAGTTTCTTTGCTCTGGTTATCTTCAAGGAGCATGAACTTCAAACTGGGGAAGGTAGAACTCTGATAAAAGGAAGCTAACATTTAAGGTAAGTGGCATGGAGAGTGGACAATGACGGGACACAGAGCTAGCTCAAAAAGAATTTGCTTTCTGATCCAAATAAATCAAACTCCATGATACTGAAAAGATTTTTAGATCTGACTGCTGATTATCTGACTGCTGATGATCTAAGCTATCTTGACAAGATGTCAAAAAGACCAGCAATGAAAGAATGAATTCTCAATTTTCAAAAAAGGAGAAATGCAAATCCAGAAAACCGTCTATGGGTATCCCCTGAAATTTTCTAGAATGGGTACGTGAGTTTTTTTAACATAATAAAAAGAAAAAAGGCACTGAGGGGTCTTTATTAAGGCAGACTATACAAGATTTGTTTCTTGACAGGATTACTAAAGTAGAAAAAGGAAGGATAATACAGACATATAGGTAACTGATTCTAATAAGACAATTTGTCAGAATCTTTTAATGACAGCCTAGTGAAGAAAATGAGAAAATGTTGAACAACAGAAGCTTGAAAATCTGTTAAACTCTACTAGGAGGATGCATCGCTGTTTGAACCATTTGGAAGGAAGCCTCCAATCAAATATCACCGCATTCCATCCTTTTCCATGGTCTAGACAACTGCCATGAATTTAATAAAGCTACAGACCTGCTCTTCACATTTGCAAGGGCCACAAACTCGGCGTGACCCAACACACACAGCCTGACATGCTCAGAAAGGACAGAGTCGGCTGAAATGAGGGTCCAAAACCAAAACTGAAATCAACAGCGAGTCAAGGCCAGCATTTAGATTTTTAAACTCAAATACATATATACGACTAAACTGTAGTTTATGTGGGAAATACCTGGGTAATAAAAGCTACAAAAAAAATCTACATACAGTCTCAAGTTGTGTTAATAAGATG
This sequence comes from Rhinolophus hipposideros, assembly GCF_964194185.1. Taxonomy (NCBI): domain Eukaryota; kingdom Metazoa; phylum Chordata; class Mammalia; order Chiroptera; family Rhinolophidae; genus Rhinolophus; species Rhinolophus hipposideros. The sequence goes on along the minus strand of NC_138057.1, from coordinate 56,313,002 downwards.
CATGTGTCCAGACCTGATTACTGTAGTTCTCTAATTAATTAATTTAAAAATATTTTTTCCATATGAATCATTCCCAGGTCTTCATGCTAAAAACAGTTATAACCAAAAAAATCTACAAATGTCAGTTAAAACTCTAGCTTTATGTTCAGTTATTCAAGTGTATCTTAGGGTTAGAAAATGTTTTATCTGAGGAGCCTAATTTATTGATATTTTTATCAATATATCCTTGAAAGAAGGCTCAGATATTAAATTCAAGTCTTCCTTTTACTATGTAGAAGAGGAAACTAAAAAAATTAAGTAACTTCTTCCAAAACATCGCTGCTTAGCAAGGGCCATGATTCCCAAATCAGTTCCCTTTTCCCACACCTCTAGGTCCTTTTTTAAAATTTGTACTATGCACTAAAGAGTTAGAAAACATACACAAAAATATATATCAACACTGTATTTTGCTAAGGAAAAATCATCTTACCAAGAATGACCACAGCACATTAGCCAGTGAAATATTCTGACATGGTGTGATCACTTGAGTTTGATAACCAGTATGTTACCAAAAGGCACTCTAAAATACAAATGATTTTTATTCTCAACCATTAATGTGTAATTACTTATAAAGCATTATCCCATATCCCATTTAACATTAGAAAAATAAAGCAAAAGTTACTGCAGGGATGGAAAAGCTTTTAAGGGGCATGCCATTGTCTCCTGTGCTCAAAATCCCTCCCCCATCATAAAACCTACTATTATGAAAATTATTAAGATTTTCTACCTTCTAACCTAAACAGCAGGCCAAAGGTTTTCTTCATTTAGGGTAACATAAGAATCTGTGCCAAGGCCCTCATGCCCCCTCCACTTCCCCAGAAACAATGCCCCTTCAATAGCCCAAAGGTATAAAGGTTGTCTGGCAGGCAGGCTAGTGGGTCCCCTGTGGTCTAATGTCCATCCACTCCTTGTCCCTCCCACTCTTCCTCCTCTCCCCCTCCCCTCCCAATGCCTCTTCTCCCACCCCCTTAAAGAAGACAAATGGAGAATTGAGAATTGATAAAAGGGAAAGTTATCAAGGCTGTGGCTTATGATCACCAGCATCTGCTAAGCCAGCTCCAGGAGGACCCATCCACCCCTAAATGAGACCTGGATGGCTCTCCTAGCCCCAGGGCTCCTCTGGGACCCGTTTTGAAAGGAAAAGGGAACTTTACTGCCCGAATACCCTCCTCCCCAGTCTCATCCATTAGAGCCCCAGCAAGCTCTTTGTTTCCAACAGCTGTGGGGGGTGTGCGGGGAGGGGGGGGGGGACAGGCGGCCTTAGACTGAGGGGAGAGGTCACTCCCTTGCTCCCTTGGCTGCCAATTTCTAGGCCCTCCCGCAAAACATACAAACCCCCGTCCAGGATCATTCCCTCGGAACCGGTCCCCCATTTCCACAACACCTTAATAACCCAGGGTCACACCTTGCTACACAGAGGCACTCTCTGGACCTAATTAGCTCTTTTCTATTACCCAAACCCTACAGAGGATGACTCCCTAGCTCTCTCCCTCTGAATCCACACAAACGGGGCTCGCTCCAGGACCCCCATCATTCCTCCACAATGCATATCCCAGGGCATATCCCTGAGCCCCAGGCTTCACCCAGGCACACCACACAAAAAACCCAGGGTCATTTCCTGGCCCCCAGAACTATTCCCTGCTCATATCCACAGATCCAGGGTCACTCCAAGCCCTTAGCGCGCCCCCCTCTACACCCAAAGGACATATATACACGTACGTACGTGTACACACACACACACACACACACACACACTACATCGCCAATCCGCGTCCTCTGGGCCTCCGGTTCCTTTACTCACACGACCCCTTCAAGACTCCATCCAGTTCCCAAAGGAAGAACCTCGCCAGCACATGGTCACTCCCCTGGCACTCACCCTGCCTCCCCCCCAGGTCCCTCACCATCTCATACACACATACACACATACACATACACACACATGCACACACACACAGAAACCCCTGCCTGGGGCCGCCCCCCTCCCCTGAGTCTTCACAACACAAACACGCGCTCCCTAGTGCACACCCACGATCACACAGGGAGCCTTAGCAGGCTGTCTACGCCTCGATGGGTCCCGGCCTCACCACTTCCCAACACGCCGGGCCACCCTCGCCCAGCCACTGGACACACAAGGACGCACGCACGGCCACTCCCCATCCCCAATGCCGGTCCTCAAGCCCGCACGGCGCGCTCTCGCCTGCCCTCCGCCCTTGGGCCCCGTTCCCCGGGACCCCCGGGCCGGGGCCTTTCCCAGCCTGGCCCCGGGAACCAGGAGGAAAGGGGAGGCGGCGGCGGAGGGAGGGGCTACAGGGACAGGCTCCGGCCGGTCCTACCTGAGCAGTTGATGCTCTTGCCTTTGCCGCCGGGACACTCCCCGCCGCCGCCGCTGCCGCCACCCGCGGGCTGGTTGGACGCGCGGCTCCCGGGCAGAGAGAAGGTGAAGAGCAGAAGCACCGACGTGTAGCAGCAGAAGGCGAGCGGGGGCGCGGCCGGCAGCCGGAGCGCCTCAGCGGCCGCGGCGCCCATGACTGGCTCCCCTGGACGGCGGGAAGCGCAGGGAGCCACAGGCCCGGGGCATCCAGCCGCGCGCCGGGAGCCCCGCCGCTGCCTCGGCGCCTCCTAGAAGACGCGCCGCTGCGCCCGCGAGCAGACCCTCTGCATCCCCGTCCCACCAGCAGCGCCCGCCAGGCCTCGGCCCGCCGCGCTTGGGACGGAGTCGGAGGGTCCAAGCGCGTGGAGAGTCGCGGACGCGCGAGGGTGCGCGCGAGGGTGCGAGCCCACGTAGGGGAGACCCAGGCTCGGGGAGCGAGCGGACGGGCGCGCGCGCGGCGGGCGGGGGTCGCGGGGCAGGGAAGGGCCCAGCCCCTCACTAGCCTCCTTGCCTTCCCTTTGTGTCCACGGCCGTCGCCACCGCGTCACAAAGACCCCGGCCCGCCCGGTGAGGGGCGCGTGACAGAGCCGCCGGCGGGAGGGGTGGCTGCGACCCCGCCCCGCGCACACCCCCGGCGCCCACGCCGGCAGCTCCGCCCCCGCCCGTGGCCGGCGCCGCCTCCAGGGGAGCTATTGTTCCTGCGGCGGGGCGGGAGTGAGGAGGGCGGGGATCTCGGCCGCCCCTTGGCGCGGCCTCCGTGGGCTGGCCGGCGCGGAGGATGCTCCGTAGGCATTACCCTAACAGACATGTTTGCCGTCCTTTGTAAGCACTTCTGGATCATTTCCTTCGCCCAGCAGCTCGGCTGGGAAAGAAGAGCAGGTGGTCTATTTTCTAGGTGAAGAAACTGAGCCACGGAGAGGTGAAGGTGACTTGTCCAAGGTCACATACCAAGAAATGGGCAGGACCAGAATTGGAACCCAAGTTCTGACTCCAGCAATGTAGTTCTTAGAGATGGGTAAATGGTTAAATTTCTAGTATCTTCACTCCTACCCCATTTCCACATATACCAACTGAATCTAAAATACTGTCTTAAAGTAAGGAATAGAGGGAAGAAATAAATGACAGTCATTATAGTCAAGCTGCTAAATTACTAAAATCAAATAGGTTGAGGTATGAGAAAATGATTCTATTCTTGTTTTAACCAGCCTGGGAACTTACTAAACTTTTGAACTTTCCATTCCTGGGTAGGGATATACATCAAACCCACAGAAAACCCTTTGATTATCACCTGAAAGACTGACTAAGGAAAGAATGTCACATAACCTGACATCCATTATCTAGACTACTGGTCATCTAGACGATTAGCATCAAGACCAATCCAGGACTGATTCTCAAAGATGTACTTTTTACTATAAGAACCCTCAACTTTTCGTTCTTCTTTGGAACACTCTGGGTATTGCCTAGTAGTTGTGTTTCCAGTTTGCAAATCCTGAGACCCTTGAATAAGTCCTTTTATTTCTAGCCAAAGCGTTCTGATTTCATTTAAGTTCTGTCAATAGTATAGACAATTCTATGCTGCCCTCTCCCACTAATAATAGCTAATATAGAGAGAGTAATTGCTATATCGAAGACCTAGATAAAGCTGTTTCTGTACCTGCATTCTTTCCCATTCTTTTTACAGACCTACAGGGGAGTTTTCATTCTCATCCCAATTCTACAGAAGAGGAAGTTGGGACCCAGAGAGATAAAATGATCTGACCCCCAGTCCAGTTTTCTTTCTGTCCCATCCTGATAAGTGAGACCCAGCCATGGCAGTAAGATTATGGACAGGATTGTTTAAAAGTCCTTTCACTTTTTCATTCTATTATGCTGCCTCTTACCTCAGAAGGAATTTTTAACTCTCATTGAAAAACTGATAAATTTAACTCAAATTTTTTTTAACCTGTGAAGAAGAGCCACCACAAACAAAGCCACATTAGGGAAAATATTTTCAATGTAAATAAGAGACAGTATACTTAATATAAAGAAGGAATTAAATTAAGAAGAAAACATGACGTAACTGAAAAAATGGAAAGCTGACTTGTCTTATCACATAAAATACAGACAACGTATAAAAAGCTATTTAGACCTACTAGTAATAAAAAGCAGATTAAAACTATAAGTTTTTTTCTATAGATGATTAACAATAGTTAGAAGAATTGACAAAACCTAGCACTACTAATTTATACTTTTTGGGAGGGCAATTCAACCATGTATCAAAAACCTTTAAAAATATGTTGACCCTCTAATCTAGCAATTCCACATATTGGAATTTAACCTAAAGAAATAATTGGGTAAGCACACAAAAATGTACATATGGATGTTCAACACAACCTTTTAATAATAATAAATATAATTTAAATGTCCATGAGAAGTAAAGTATAGTGCCCTCTTTGTACAATGGAGTGTTATGCAGCTTTAACGATGATTGGGTTAGTGTTTATGGACATGGAGAAAAGCAGGATATTAATGAGTAGGTTTAAGAAAATCCTATTTTTCTCAAATATTCATGTGTGTACACATCCATAAGAAAAAAGTCAAGAAGAATACATGGAAATATATTAACACTGATTATCTCTAAAAGGTGGGCTTATGAGTAATAGGTACTTCTTTATATTTTTCTGTATTGTCTGAATTTTTTTCGGTGAAAATATTTATTATATTTTCAAAAGCTATTTCCTTTTACATTATACTTTCATGATGCTTTTTATATAAATTCACATTTTTAACATGTTGTTAAGATATGCCTCAAACCTCGAAACTGTTAGCAGTGGCATGGCAGTTGTTGCAACCAAAATTCAACTTCTGGCTTCTGAATCAGGTGTGATCCCAGATTCCTGACTGCTAAGCCACAGCTGAGGGCTCCCTCTCAGACCACTCCTTCAGTAGCTTCTCTGGTCACCTTGACCTCTCCTGTGCTTCTTTCCTGCCCTGTGTCTTGGCTGTCCCAGCCCCACTATTCTACCTTTAATTTTCATTTGACTGCTAACCATAGCCCAGGCAGAAACACTAAAAGGAAACAACCCTTAAATAAAAAGCAAAAACCCATGGCCATAAATCACAAATTATTCACATCTGCATTTTTCTCCAAATTAGGTAAGAGAAATTCAAGACAGATTTCTGAAAAGTTTTCAAGTTGAAAAGGACTCTACCTCAGAAACAGGATTTTTCTGACTTCAATCATCCAATCTCAGAGAGGAAAAAAGATTTTACTGGTCATCTAATATCACCCCCATCACATGCTTTAATATTGGTAACCGCAAAATGTCAGACAGCAAAGAGTCTGGAACTTGCTACATAAAACCACGGAGAGTCTTTTAAAGAATGTGGATTTCTGAACACCACTCCAGACATTCTGGGGGAATCTCAAGTATCCCTTATTTATATGAAAGTTCTCTAACTTAGATGCACTGCCAATTTGGAAACCCCTGGCCTAACCTTGATCAGTCAGTCATTGATCCTCAACAACCAACCACAAAACGTCAGTCGGGTGCCACAATAAACATTTCTTATAGGACTGGGGTTTGCCTGATCTAGGCTAGGCTTGGCTGAATGGCTGTGCTTCAAGGTCAGGTCCAGTTGGGCCTGGCTCCTGCGTGCAGGTTGAACTCTGATCATCTCTAGTATTATTCATTTTAGTGCCTGTCTGAAGGGGCGGCAGCTACGCAGCGGAACTCTTAAGAAAACGGCAGTGGTGCCAGGGCACATGCCCAACTGTGCAAGCACTTTTCACACTCCTGCTTGTGAATGTCTGCTACCATCCCACTGGCTAAAGCAAGTCTCAGAGCTGAGCTCAAAGACAAGGCATAGGGCAGTCTGTTCTTAAGGAGATGAGTGAGAGGGAGTGAATACGGAATGAATATTTTTGAACAATAATCCATCAGAAATCCTATACTTGAACACCATTATTTACACTGTGTCAGAATGTTTTTAGTTCCAAGTAACAGAAAGTCCAACCCAAATTAATTAAACAAAAAGAGATTTATTGGCTCAGCTTTTTTTTTAAAGCCAGAGGTAATGCCCTGTCCTAGGAGTTGGAAAACATTGCATTCCTTCAAGAAATCTCTGTGAACATCCACTGCATGCTAGGCACCTCAGTAGCCTCTGGGGTCAAGAGATAATCCCTCCTCAATCTCCAGAGTGGAGGGGGGACATCTGAAAATTAACAATTACAACTCAGTGTGATGAACACTAAATAGAAATGGAACATGTGTGTGTGTGTGTGTGTGTGTGTGTGTTTGAAGGTGTGTGGGAGGAGTAAATGGCAAATCGTACACTATACTACCAGCCCAGACAAAATCCTGGCTTTTTTGGACCTCTGGCTGGAGGGGAGGGTCTAGCTGCATAATAAAGTCCTGATAAATGATACCGAGACGATTTGAGACTGACAAATTCACTTCGGTAGGAGAAAGTCACAGCACTTGAGCTCAGTCCAGAAACACTGGAATGATTCGTGGGGCAGCCCTCGTGCAAGCCTGGAATTGAGCTCTGGCCCAGCTTGAGAGATTGGACCCCACTTTCTAGAGACAGAGGTCTTTTAAAAAATGGAAAGAGAGTGGATGAAAACATTTATTTATTCAGTAAGTTTGTGTTGAAGGCCTACCTTTAGTCCCTGAAAATACAATGGTAAGTATAACAGACCTGGTCCCCCCGTCCTTATGAAGTTTACAGTCAAATATTAATCAAATAATTATACAAATAAAAGTAAAATTGCATCAAGGTTGATAAATATTATGAAGGGGAATGTCACCGGTTAACCTGTTTGAGTGATACCTGTGCTAAGATCAGAAGGGTGAGAAGTTAACCAAGTGAAGAGGGAGTGTTCCAGGCAGAGGGAACATGAACAAAAGGCCTGTGAATAAAAGAGTCTGCATGCCAGCCAGTGCAGTAAGGACAGAGAGCAAGCTCACCTAGTTTTAAACTTCATTCGTTGATTCAACAAATACTTTCTGAGCACCCACTATGACCTAGGCACTGCTCTAGATGTGGAGAAACGCAGTGAACAAAACGAAGTCCCTGCTTCTCATGGAACTCATAGTCTAGCAGGGCAGACCCCATAATAACAATATTGGTGGGAGAGAATCAATGTTAGATCGAGCCATAACTATAATTCACTGAAGACCTGCTACATCCCAGGTACTGTCAGGCACAGCATATTTTTTGTCACTAATCTTCCCACTCAGTAATGGTAGGTATTATTTCCCTTTTATGCATGAGGAAAATTGAGGCTGGTGAAGTCAAGTGACCCACCCAAACTACAAAGCTGGGAAGTTGGAGTCATCTGGCTGCATCGACTCCAAAGCCCCACCACATCACTAGCATAAGCAAGTAGAGGAGCATCATCACAAGATGGAGCGAAGATTGGCACCAAGACTGCAGCCACCAAGGAGTATGGCCAAGCCATCCTGAGCCCCTGCCAACATTATCAGGCGACTTTTGTGGAGGCTTCTTGAGATTGCATGTAGGGATTATTATAATCACATTGCTTATAATTACAACTCCAGTTGAAGGCACTATTATTGCTACCCACATCCCCTTTGTGGTCCTCAATGACGCAGAAGCCAAGGAGGTAAGGATTACCAATATCGGAACAAAAAGTGCTGTGGGAATCCCTCACTCCGCCTGAAGGAGAAAGGGCTTCACCACTATAATTCCGTCAATTTGAAAGACTTCTCACCCAAATCGTCCCTGTGAGAGGGTAGAGAGACTGGGGAGGCATCTCTGGGTTTTCCTGCAGGTCTTCTTGTCATTCAATTGTTCGGTATTGCTCTGAATACAGAATTAAGATATTTCTCCATCTTTCAGCAAATGGAAATTTTCAGCTGCAATTCAAAACTTTCTCCAAGGGTTTAATTGATAAAGGAATGTACCAAAGAAACAGCTTCTCTGACAAAGACAATCACATATAAATGGGAAGAGGTACAGCATAGTCATTAAGAGTGTAAGCTCTGGAACTGAACCATCTGTTTGTGCGACTAAACTCTGCCCCTTGCCGGCTCTATGACCTTGGGCAAATTACTTAACTTCTCTATGCGTTAGCTTCATAATCTGTAAGACGGAGATGAAAATTTTATCTACCTCATAGGGTTGTAGTAAGGATAAAATGGGTTCGTATAGGTAAAGCGCTTAAAATCATGGGTAATACATTGTCAGGACTCAATAAATAATTGGCTGGAAGTAATAGTGGCATAGTAAGCACAAAATAAATGTTAGCGATCAAATATATGGTGATGGAAGGAGAACTGATTCTGGGTGGTGAACACCCAATGGGATTTATAGACGATGTAATACAGAATTGTACACCTGAAATCTATGTAATTTTATTAACAAATGTCACCCAATAAAGTAAAAAAAAATGTTAGCTATTATTAGTAGCAGTAACCATTAACTGCATGTATATAATAAGCTAAGAGCGCCACATGTATTATCTAATTAATGCTCCCAAAAACCTAATGGGGAAGGTGCTAGTGTTATCCTCATTCTGTAGATAAGAAAACTGAGGTTTGCAAAGGTGAAGTAATTTGCCCGAGGTCACACAGTCAGTGGGCAGCAGGACTGGGGCTCAAATTGAGGTCTGTCTGACTCCAAAGACTATGGTCCAAAACAAAACTCAAATAGTTCAAGTCAGCAGTCAGAAGAGCTCATCTGAGCCGACGGGCTATTAGAGATGCCTGCAGAAAGGCAGCCTAGTGCTGGCAGGGGCAGCCAAACTACTGGGAGGAAAAGTTGTGACAAATAGCCAGGTGGGTCAAAGGGAAGGCCACGAGGTTACAGCCAAGAGCCTGAATACTGGAGAATGGCTTCCATTGAGCTAAGAATCATAAAAGCAAGATAAGGCAAGGAGCTAAGTACATGGAGGAATCAAAGTGAGTCAAATGGAGCTAAATAATTATATTTTACCACTGCATGTATTTAAGTATGTCAGCTTGCTTCTGTATGTATACATATGTATTGGACATATGTCATTTGCCTGTGTGTATACATATGGAATGAGTGTATCAGCTTGCCTCTGTACATATGCATAAGTGCCATGCATATGTCATTTTACACTCTGTGTACATATGTAGGAATGAGTATATGTCAGGTTGCCTCTGTGAAGTGTGTATGCATGCAAATTTGAGTGTGACGGCTGGACCCAGTGTTTGTACATGCACACTAACATGTACATGCACATAGTACTGTGTATAGCAATACGTCTGCACAGTACATGTAAACTTGAATTGTGTCAGCTGTTTTCTAGTTTTTCTCCCTTGGCTCCCAGTTAAAAATTATTCCGTGTATATAACCTTAAGATCAAGTCAGATGGCCTCAGGACTCAGCACTGGGGTCATATGGTTAGACTTGGCACTTAGTCTGGGTTCCTAATTAAGGGAGTTGTAAAGGTGAAACAGCAAGACCATATTCTGAAGCTGTTCCTCTCAACACAGAACAATAGTGGTAAGACTTGGGGCAGCTCTGGTAGTGGTGGCTTCCACAACAGTGGGAGCAGGAGTCAGGACAGGGCATAGAGAGTGGAAACAGTAGCACTATTCATCCAAAATTCATGTTACACACCAGGCAACCATGTTAGGCAGTGAGGATGAACAAGGTAGACACAATCCCTGTCCTATCGTCTAACAGGCAGTCAGACTTTAAACAGTCATTTATCATTGTGAAGAATGTACGAAAGCATCAAACAGGGACCCCTTAAGGTACCAGGGGCTGGAGGTATTAAGGAAACTCCTCCAAAGAAGTGATATTTCAGCTAAGGTTGGAAGACTGATGAAGAGTTAGAGGGGGAGACTATTCTATGAACAAAGCTCCTCATGTAAAAATGAAATAAAGAATAGGGTAAGAAACAGAGAAAAGGCACCCATAGCTGAACCCTGGAGAGTGGGGAGGCAAACGACACAAAAGAATGAAGTTAGAGACTCCAGGAAACAAAGGTTGACAACACAGGGCCTGTTAAGCCAGAAGACAGATTCAGACTTGATCCTAAGGTTATATACAGGGAATAACCTGCTCAGAATTGTGTTTTTAAAAGATCATTTGGTTAAATGCGTGAACTGTCAGATATGTCAATTATATCTTAATGACACTGTTAAAAAAAATAACTTGGGCGGCAATGTACAGAATGGACTAGAACGGCAAAACGTACCCAAAACCATGGGAGAGCAATTGCAGTGGTCTGATGATGATTGTGTCTTGGACTAAGGAAGATGGGGACAAGTAAATTAATTAGATGAAGGAGTTAAAATCAACAGAATTTGGTGCTGACTAGATGTGGGAGGTGAAGGAGAAGTGTCAAGCCAAGGTTCAGGGGCATTTACAAAAATATTCATCTCTGGAGAAAAAGCAGGTTTGGAGAGAGGATGATGAGTTCAGTTATAGGCATATTGAGTTTGAAGGGCCAGAGAGGCATCGGTACCAAGCTGTCCAGTAGCAGTTGGATTTATAAGTCTGGTGCTCATAAGAGTTTACACTGGACATATAAGTGTGGGAATTATCAGAGGATACATTAACTGAAGTCATGGTGTGATGACATTAATGAGATACTATAAAATTAGAAGAGGATCTAGGACTGAAGCCCTGAGGAACTCCAATGGAGGGAACTATGAAAAAACTGCCAGAAAATAGGAGGAAAACCAAGGGAAAAAAAGTATCTAGGTGACGAAGAAACAAAAGTGTTTCAAAGAGCAGATTATATATGCTGGTCCGGTGCTGCTGAGAGGTCAAGCAAGATGATTACTGAATAGTGTCCAATGGTCACTTGAAGTCATTGGTGATCTTAGTGAGAGCCATTTGATAAAATGGTGGGGGCAGAATCCAGATTAGAATTTTCTGAGACATGAGCAGGAAGTAGGAAGTGGAGACAGAATGTTTAGACAGCTTGGCTGTGAAGAAAAGAAGAGAAACAAAGCTAGAGGTGACTGTGGGTGGAGGAGGGATTTTTTAAGATGAGACCAAAATATTTAAATGCTGAAAATAGGAGGAAAACCAAGACCCAGTGGGGTGGTAGGGGAGTTGAATACACAACACAGGAAAAAAAGATAATCCGTAGTACAAGATTCTTGAGAAGACAGAAAGGGGTGGAATTCAAAGCACAGACGGAGGGATTAATTTTTGAGTGAAGACATTTTCTTCTTTGTAACAAGAGGGCAAGTAGAGTGAATGGAGGCTGACAAAGGTGGGTTTGTGGGTATGGCATTGAGATACTGAGGAAATTCCTGGATCCTAGCTCTATAACCTCTGAAGAGAAAGGGAGCTAGGGTGGAGTGGCAGGAGTGGGTGGAGTGAGTGGCTGCACCCAAAGGTAACTTAAGGCAGTGTTGGCACCATCATAATCTCTATCAGCTCCCGCTTAGCCTTTCCACCCCGGTCTTCATCATCATCTCTGATGTGGGCAATTGTTTTCTCTCAATCTTTCATAAAAATTTTTTTTTAATAAAAACTGATTTATGACATGGAATGTATACAGAGGGTGCCAAAAATGTATACACATTTTAAGAAAGGAAAAAACTGTATTAAAATTGTGCTACCTGTAACAAAAGATAAATACAAGTCATGTGTGTACATTTTTTGGCACCCCTGTAAATAAAACAGATACCATTTCAAGTATCCCAGTTCCTCCCTTTCAACCAGATCACTGGCCCTACTACCTGCTATTTTGGGTAAGAGTTGAGAAGGGTGAAAAAAATTAAAGTGGTCATTGATGATAAGGGGAGAGAAAGATTTTCCCCAGCAGAGCTCAAGAGAGGTGGATAGCATCAGAGAAGACACCTGAGAAGCAACCTGAAGCAGGGGTGCCGAGGAGAAGAAAGTTAGGAGCTTTGTCTCTCAGGTGGGCATTTATCAGCATTGGAGAAAAATCTGCCCTTCCTACTACTTACCTCCAGCAAAGGAGTTCTAAGGGAGATGGCCTCTTAAGGAAGTTGGGGTAAAGTGGAGCCTTTGCTTTCCAGCATACCTTCTTTCCATATGAATGCTGGCAAGTGGTTACAACTGACATAATCACCATTTTGCAATCCCTGTGAAATAAGTGAGTAATGAATGAGCACCAATGGGTGCTAAAACCATTGGGAGAAAGGTTGTTGGAGACAGGATATTTACAGAGTCTTAAAGTATCACCCCACAGATAACTTATTAACTATGAGTAAAAGAAAATAACTTGATAATGGAGAGATCCAGAAGATACCACCTTCACCAGGTGATCAAATTCACCCTCGACAAAGGTAGGGCAGCTTTCGACCACCTGGAGCCTGACATAATGTAATGAGAGAGAGGTGACATTCGCTACATGATAGAGTCTTGCCAAAGGAATTTAATTTGAATCTAATCACAAGGAAGTAATCAAATAAATCCAGAATGTAGGGCGCCTTGACAAGGCCTGGACTAAAAGAAATTTAATGTCATGAAAAAACAAAAAATGAGAGAGGTTTGTTCTAGATTAAATTAGACTTAAGAGACAAAACAACCAAATGCAATAAACCTTGATTGGATCCAAGAAAATAAAAAGCAATAAAGGCATTTTTAAACCACTGGAGGAATTTGAATGTAGATTACATATAAATGAGATTATTGAGTTAATATTAATTTTCTTAAGTATGATATTGGGATTGTGGTAACGTAGGAGAATGTTCTTATTCTTAGTATATGCATGTTGAAGAATTTGGAGGTGAGTGTCATCATGTCTGCAACTTTCTTTCAAGTGATTGAAAGGGAGAGAGAAAAGCAAACTGTTAACTGGTATATCCAGGTGGGGGGAAAAAGATTAAAAAAGAACTCAATGCAGTCTATTTCTTCATTACTTCAAACATTTATTTTGCCATGACCTTGGATAGCTTTATGCTTATAAGATAAACTATGCTTCTTAATGTGCTAAATTAGATTGAAATTGTTAAAAGCATCATAGCAAGAAAATTGCTCTGCAAAGCTTTTCTAACATAAAAGAACTTGTAATTTGTGTAGGAGTATAAGTGAGGGTATAGTAAAGTGGGAGAGAGAGCCACAAACTAATAAAAAGAACTTTCCCGGAAGGCAGAAGATCTTTGGGTCCAGCACTTAGCCACTGGAGATGCCAGTTTCCTTGTCAGCAAAGTGGAGCTAATGGTATCCCCTTCATTAGCCTGCTGTACAGGTACAGGAGAAACAGGATGGGAAAGGCTTTATAAACTGGAACGGGGACGCAAGGGAAGCGATTTTTGTTATGAGGCCATGGTGATACTCTATTAGCAGTGGTTCTCGAACTTTATTACAGTACCTAGCAAGCAACTGGGAAGCTTGGTAAAAGTGTAGGTTCCCATCCTGCCCTCAGAGATTCAGTAGGTCTGGGTTAGGGCCTGGAATTTGCTTTTTGAAAACACCCCTATTCTCTGGTGGAAGGGATCTGAAAACTATACTTAGCTGCTGTGGAGGTGACCTCAAATCCTTCCTACTCAATGTTTGGCCCATGGACCAGCAAAATCACGAGTACCAGGGAACGTGTGAAGTGCAAAATCCAGCCCCATCCCAGACCTACTGTATCAGAATCTGCATTTTTAACAACATACTCTGATAATTTCTATGCACATTAATATTTGAGAAACACTAATCTAAAGAGCAAGACTGATTGGTGACTTATCTTTTTTGCCTTGGTCACTGATTCTCTGCCTGCTGTCGGACGCAACTGGGGTACCACCTTTGCCATTGACAACTTTAACCTCATTTAGCTCTTCTCTCGCTCCTTTTTAGGCTGCTCAGTCCAAGCAGATCTTCATAAACATAAACGGCCAATCAAAGTGCTTATTTTCTTCCATGCCAGAAACAGACTAACCAAAGCATACTGACTCAGGATCTAAATCTAGGTAAGCTAGGTATGTGATTGATTCTCTTTTTTGTTGTGGTGAAATAACATAAAAGTTATCATTTTACCCATTTTTAAGTATACAACTCAGTGACATTACTTACATTCACATTGTGGTACAACCATCTCCAGAACTTTTGGTCTGTGGTTTTGAGTGAGTCATTTAACCTTTCCAAGCTTCATTGTGTTATCTTTATAATATGGACAATATTACCTACTCCTGCAGAGTATTTTAAGAATTAAATGACATAATATACAAATGTGCCGAGGACCCAGAGATGATGCTGAATAAATGCTAACTTCCTTCCTTCAATCTGAAGTAGGTTTTTAGACAGCCCTGGATATTTACAACAAATATCATCTACTGAAATCAAATGATAAGAATTTTTAAAGCATATACAAAAATCTACATATTATGGGCACATTACTGCCTTAGAATGGGCAATTTGTAAAATAGAAGTATTCTATATTCTATAGAATCGGGCAATTTGTAATAGCTAAAGTAAACGTCAACAATTGCATTCTGTTGGGAAAACTAAATTTTAGAAAGCAAGAACCTTTTCGTGTCCATTATATAGAAATTCTTGTATTGAGTATATCTAGATTGTTTTATAAACAGTTTAAGTGCAATCATTATGTTAATACCAATAACTTTCACAAATGGTGCTTTCAACCTTAGGGCTGATCCACTTGGATGAGGCATTTGAATTCCATTTATATACACATTATCTTTTAAGGAGAATACTAAATTGAAAACTTATGTTACGTAAGGTAAATTGAAAAGATTAGTATAACTTTAGAATTAGACTATTTAGAACATGGGAAGGGAATTTAGAAATCCTCTCCTCCAACATCCTTATTTTACAAACAAAGAAATTACGTGAATATCCAGAGAGACCTAGTAACTTGGCCTCAAATACATGGTAAGTTTCTGGCAAAGCTGGGACCAGAGCTCTGGTTTCAGGAATGTATCCTGGTGTCACGTGACCTTGAAGGCTAGGTAACACTTCAGCAGCAAGGTGATGGCAAGGGGTTGCAGAGAGGCTGAGAGTCCTCCAGCTAGAAGGATCAACCGAAGTAATTTCAGAGCCTGGCTCTGAAACCAGGAGACTGATGAGTGTGTTCAGGGAGTATCACAGAATGAGGAGGCTCGAAGGAGAGATTAAGCTGAAGTTTTGTGAAAAGCATCTTGGACTCTCTTGTAAAAGAACATTAGAAGAGAGGTTTAGGGATTTGGCTGGGGGCAGTGATTTTATACTTCATATGACTCTTCCATATTTGTATTCTCATGTAGTCATTATAGCAGTCTTGGGAAGTAGATATTACAGAGACGATGGTCAAATATTCAGGAGGTCACATTCTTTGCAAAGCAAAGATCTGGACTCAGGCTCTGAGTTAGAAAAGCCTGTGTATTCTGATTCGTAAAAATATTAATTTTTAATCTTGAGCCAGGCACTTGGGTTCAAATCTCTCTGGCACCATTTAGAAGCCATACAACCTTGAGAAAAATAATAGCTAAACCTTACAGTGTTTATATGCCAGGCTGTGTTCTAGTACATGGAACTAAATACATACTACTCGTTTAATCCCACATCCCTATGACATATATTCTATTACCACTATTTTAAAGCTCCCCATCGCAATGAGAGAAAGAGGAGAGAGAGAGAGAGAGAGAGAGAGAGAGAGAGAGAAAGAGAGAGAGAGAGAGAGAAAGAAGGAAGGGGTGTCTCAGTAGAAGATAAGGATATATTAACACCTTCCCCACAGATTCCCTGTTCCTTGATTTATAATGTAGTTACAATTCCTTGGTATCCCATCAGTTCTCTTCCCACTTGTGATACTGTGGTAGATTCGCTTACTGTGCAAAAATATTCACCTCCTCACCTAACCTTCTTAGGAGTCTACGTCCCTCTCCTTAGCTTTGGGCTCAGCCATGAGACTTATTGGCCAAAGAGAGATTAGCAGATACAACACTGAAACCTGAAATCTGCTTCCCCAGTTGGGCTTACCCGTTGGGCTTACTCAGAATGAGAAGAGCTTCGCCTGGACAGCTCCTCGCGTTTTAGCCTGGGGCTAAGAGTGACCTCCCCCAGCTACCCCCCAGATTTCCCACTGGCTTAGTGACTACAGTGACCACCCTCTAGTCCTGTAGAAAATATAATACCAGCCCATCTAAAGACACTCTTTGGGACTCAAGGGTAAGAATCTAGATTCATATGCATTTCACCAACGGAGCACCAGCCTCTGAGTTTCCTTCTTTACTCTAGAAGCTAAACCAAGTGATGGGACAGAAAAGGAACTAGAATCGTACCTCCTGCTGCTACTTAAAGTATTTCCACTATAACAAGTATCCTTTTGATTAAAACTAACCAATCTCTTAAATAACAGGATTTGGAATTTTTTCCCTAACAAACCCATTCCAATCGGTGGCAACAGTGAGAGAAACGTCACACATCAGCTGGGCATCTGGACAACGTAGGAATGGAAATTTCCCATCTAATGATGATAAACTGCACTGTTAGATTAATCCTCAGCTTGTAAATGCAACAATTATATTGGATAATACAAGTTCAATAGATGTGTTCTTTAAAAATCTTATGTAAATCACCCTTCTATAAATTGAATCTCATTCTAAATGCACCAAAGGGCTATTTAAGGAAATGCCATGTAGAAAATTTTTCACAAAGAAAATAATCACACTCTTGTATCTGTTATGGAAGTTTTCTATACTGGGTGTTCCTAAACCATGGTGTAGCTTAGTACTTCCCCTACAGGCAGCATCTCTACAGGAGGGCAGTCATATCACAATGACAACAATAATGTTAAAATGCTTTACATCACTCTTTATTTCAAAAGTGCTTTGCTAACAAAGACTAATCTTCACAACGTTCAAGGGAGGTAGATAAGTATTACATCACTTTCACAGATGAAGAAACTGAGGCAGAGATCAGTAAATTGTGTTGAAGGGCACACTGTATTGCACAATTAGGAAAAGAACGCGTTGTAGTCATAGATCATTGGTGACCCTTCCCATGACTTCTGAGTCCCTCCAACACAGAAGTAGCAGATGCAGCACGGAACCAACTTAGCAATAGTTTGGCCAGGCTAAGGCTACCCTTCACCTTGTTGGTAGCAGCTGTTGACTACGCTGCCCTTTGGCAAGTATTTCCCTCACACCCATTCTCACAGGACTACACTTCTAAAACGGGAGAGTGGAGTCATTGTAGGTACAGAGGGGAAGGGCTTGGAGAAACAGGACCAGGAAGGAGGCAGACAGAAGGAAACACACAAATGATATAAAAGCGAAGGTGAGGAAGAACAGGGGGACCAGCTGGGAAGCAAGCAGCCCGACAGAAAGGAAAGCCACAGCAGACAAGAAGTGTCATTCCATTTGAAAAGCTCAGACATCCAGAAATGCTATTAAAAGGGTAATTCTTAGCAATGACATTACAGAGCCACTTTTCATGGCTTTGCCAAATGTAATTATCAGGTCCTTCTGACATTCCCTGGGGGTAGAACCATTCCTTTCCCCTGGTCCAGACCAAGTGCGGATGTGATTGACCTGGCCCTCTGGAGGCTGCTGACAACTCAAATGCACTCTCCCACCATGCCACCTGTCTTCCCCCATTGTCTGTCTTCTTAAAAAAAAGAAAGAAAAAACAAAGACAATGCATTTTAAGAGTCAGCCTGAAAAATTCCTAGAACATTTCCTAAATGTTTGATGCCTAACAGGGTAGGACTCCATGTTTGATTTTTGTAACGGGGCTGCAATAGACATACATGGAGATTAACAGCCCCTCTCAGCCAATGCTCCTTTATACAACATGGGACATTAAAAAAAGAAACTGAAATTTGTAGATGCCAACTGTCTAGAAAAGAATTGGAGCTCAAGGTAAAGAAATCATCTTTTTTGATCTTTCTAGTGCAAAGTCATTATCAGAGACGGAGAGCGACACACCACCAGCTGCAATGGAAGTACTGATGGCAGAGGCAGTACCAATGAGTGAGGTGACAAGGACCTCAGGAGGAGGGGCTAAAGTGTCAGGTGAACGGGTGGAAGAGGCAGCACAGGCAGCTGAAGAGGCAGACGTCAGAGCAAAGAGGTGACAGCCAAAGAGATGAGAGGAGGTGCTGGTGTTTGAGACTGAATGGGAAGCAATGGCACTAGTTTGTGTCTAGGCCTCTTCTAAGACAGGTCAGAGCCAGAAATCCATCCTTTCTTCCTTTATTTCAAGTAGCAGTATCATTCTTTCAGGTACCCAGCTTTCAAACGTTACCCCTCCTCTCCAACAAAAGCAATCAACTGCCAAGCCTGATTGATCCCACTTCTGCAATGCCTTTCACATCGGTCACTTTTACTACAGCCTCCTCTAGGGTCCTCCTATCATCTCACCCCAACCAGGGCCAAATCTGCCTACCTTGTCTCCCAGACTTCAGTCTTCCCTCAGTTCCATCATCTAATCTTCCTCCTAGAGCACAATTTTGATCACATTACTGCCTAATATGGAACCGCCCTATGTTCTCACTACCTCCCAATTACGTCTCATCATCTTGAATCTTCAGTGGCTCCTTAAGTCTAGTGAAGTTCCTCTCCTTTCCAAATCTCCACCTGCCAAAATGCCAACTCTAAAGACAGCTCAAACGCCACCTCCTCTGGGAGGCGTTCCTTCAAGTTTCGTAGCTCTTGGCTATAAGCTACAAATGCACTGCTACACGCTCTGATCAAGTACATGACAACCGTGTACAAGCCTCACCTCCTCTACTGGGCTGTCCATGATTTAGCGGGGTGGGGGATGGTGAACTGTGTCTTAATATCTATCTGTCCATTATCTAGTGCCAAGAAATAGTTATTGCATTTCCATCTCAGGTAAGGAACTTTCTCTCTTCAAAGAGAAATGGATTGGGATGTACCTGATCATGAATGCAGACACTACAAATACCCTGTAGACATGCTCTGACTCTCAGGATAAAACACATCCACAATATAGTTTGACGGATGGGGGAGGGGAGCAGGCAGTTGGGACTATTTGTTTTCGAGTCAAGAGACCTGGGGCTGAGGTTCTGCTTTACCATTCATTAGCTATGGGCCTGGTGGTTCTTCTCTGAGCATCAATTCTGCACTTCTTCATGATCTCACAGGATTAAGGATCAAATGAAACACATGTGTGAACTTTACACCTTTTCAGGGGTAAAAAGCTGCCCAAAACTATAGCAGACCAGGCCCCAACCCAAGTCAATTGAATCAGAATCCTCCAGCAGCAGGACCCAGTGGGATTAATTATTTATAAAATCTTGTTTCTAATGCACAGCCAACGTTGAAAACTACTGTTAAAAACTCCTAAATGCCACTAACAGTAGAACCAGGTGCTTTAGGCTGCTGGCTTAATTATCCTTGATTTGTTAGTTAGGAAATAGTCTGATGCTTTTATAGTTCCATTATGTGTGTGAGCTATTTTTGTGTTGTTCTAAGTTGTTGTTTGTGTGCTTAAGTGGTGAATTCTTCGAGAATAATATCCAGCACACTGCTATACACAAAAATGTACCTAACTCCCCAATTTCTTTTTTAGAATAAAAACAGCACAGGGTCCTCTAAAACATTGCTACACAGTAGTGTGGTGACCAGACAAGCAAAACTGGCACAACCTGGGAGCTTATGAAAAACGCAAGAGCTCAGGCCTTGCTCCAGAAGCTGCATGTTAACAAGCTTTCCCGATGGATCAGTAGGTGAAGCAAAGGCAAACTTTTCTCAGTTCCCACCTGTGTTCCCGAGAGGGCGTGGAGAGTCAAGTTCTGTCTCCCATTAACCATTGAAGCTTGGGACTTTATTCAGATGCTTCTTCACTAAAAGGTCCATGAGGTAAAAACTAAGTTAAGGACACAAATCCTTACCAAAGGATCCTTCCTTTCAAAGAAGACCAGTCTTCACAGGGTTTCTTTAAATAGCCAGTTCCTCCAAGGTACTTAAAAATAGGATCAATGTATAAAATAAATGGATATCCATTTAAGTTTTGTGCAGTGCATAAATGACAAGTACACGGGTACCTTACTGAACTGAAAGTCCCTGAACACCCAAATTCCAGACTTGTGAAGGAGGGACGCTTAGGCAATGCAGTATACAGTTGCTCCCTGTTGACCCTCGGACAATTATGATGTCAGCAGTACGTACCCCAGACTATGCAGACCTATAGTCAAGGAGTTGTAGCAGATTCTGGACATTGCCTAGGCCAACTCCCTTGTTTTATGGAGAGGAATGACCACGGGAGTTACCGCAGGCCAGAGCACTTGAGGCAGAACCAAGTTCAAAATGTAGACCCTGACTCCTAGTTCTCCATGCCCTGTGTGTGTAGCCTCTGCCACGCATACTGCTCCTTCCCCGCCACGTGGCCTTGACATTTCATTCTCAGAAGTTGCTGACCTGCCTTGTAAGTGTCACTTTGCTTCTGCCAGCTACTGCTGTGCCCAACTCCCTAGGCGGCAGGAGAAGCTATATCCCAGCTTAACCAAAACATCCATTTATCAAACTATGTTTCCAAATATGTTGGTAATGGATTCTTAAAAAGCCCAATGCTAACTGCATACTGTAAACTCCGTAGACTTACGATTAGCTAGCACCAGGAACATGGTGAGGGAAGGACCTTTCCATAAGTGGGTAAAGATTAGCAACGAGGGCAACCATTAACTCAGCAGTACAAAGAAGGGAGCAAATTACGGAGGGCAGGCAAAACTGGAGCACAGAGGGGAAGGCAGCACCCTTAAAAAACATACACAGTGTGACTATAAAATTGCAAGTCTTTTCTTTTAATAAAACAAACATGACAGAACGTAGAAATCTAAAAGAACATTTCTCCCTCACCACAGCTACATCTTTAGTTCTAATAGAGCTACCTTTGTTGCTGACATTATTTGAACTCCTCTTTGGGGAAAAACCTTAAAAGGCAGTTTACGAGCCACATTAGAAAATAGCTTTCCGAATGTTGGGCTGCTTATAATCAGAAAATCCACACTCAAAGGCTGCCCCCAAGAAAATGAACAAGGTGCTGCAGCTCTCGTGGAGGTTTCCTAAAGACCTCTAGCAAGTGGTCTGAGCGACAGCTTCATTCCCGGAGACACATGTGGCCTCCCAACAGTCACTTTCAACAGGAGGGCATTCATTTGGATAGAAAAGTTCTGCTGTCTATTTTAAAAAAAAAGGAAAAAAATCACCCACACTCCTTTATAGTCACACTTGCATTAAAAAAAAAAATACAACAACAACACTCACACATGGTTCTTGTATGAATTCTAATTAAGAGACATTACATTCAGAATTATAGCACTCATAGTGATAATTTTCAGAAGACTGTGACAACTTCTTTGCCACGTGAGGGGTACATAGGGTGCAGCTGTTTACCTGAATGTATTCTTAAATAAGTGACTACTACCAGTCTAATTTTCCTAGTTGTAGCTCTGTTACAGGTTACTGACCACAAGTTCATGTTCCAGACTTCCTTTGCCAACACAGATTAATTACAAGGGAGCCACCCTCACAGTCTTAGGGCGAATTGGGAAAGGGCCGGTTAAATGAGGAAACAGGCCATTCCTTGGTAAAAGTTTGTAGTTTTCTTTCCCAATACATCTTCTTTTTATTGAGAACTTCCATTTTTATCCTGTGTTCCTCCTCTGCCATCTCACACTCTCGCTCTATCTGCTGGATTTTGGCCACATGCACCTCATTCATTTGTATCAGCTGCAGTTGTAAGATGGACATTTGTTGATGGTGTTCTTCCTCATGCATCTTTTTTAAAGCACCTTCCTGAGAGGTTTTGCTCCTGTAGTTTTTATTGGCTGTTATTCTGACAGCTGAACACGAGGGTTCAGGTTGAGAGGTCCCCTCACATACTGGAAAATGTATGAACTCTTTCTCATCATCGCACAGTTCTCTATTTGAAACAGCAAATGATTCTGAAAAACAGTAGCAGAAAACATACGTTCAAAGATTTTACAGGCAGAGAGGAAATCATCCTATTTCAATGACAGGGTCCCCCATTACAGGATGTATCTGAAATAGCACCTGCGTTAGCCTGCAGGTGTACAGGTATACTTGCCACACCTGACTTTTTAGAAACCCATAAATCCAAAGCAATTGTCCCTTAAGAAGTAATGATAAAGTGTTTTCATCACGTCATTTCTAGAACTGCGAACTATAGGAACAGTGGTCAAAGACTGCACTTATCAAGAACTGGAGACCTTGTGATGTGAATGTAAATTCTAAACTGAAGCATGCAGAACTCCAAACAAGCAGAACACCACAGTACAAGGCCAATACTGGGTCTTTAGATTAAGTTTTCCCTTTCTCCTTCAGCCATGAACACTTAAGTTCCACGTGCATAAGGGCGCCATTGCTGTTTCCTGGTCACAGGTCTTAACACTTCCCCTGGACGTAAATAAATAAATGTTTACTTATGAACATAAATATTCTTCCTTGAAATATGAGTCCACACTGCCTGGCTTAACTTCCTCAGTCTGCCATTTCTCTGCAATCTTCTGCATCTGTGGTTACTGCTAACACTGCCATCTAGGGGTCAGTATTCAGATTCCAAAGACACTTTTCAGTGTCCCTCTTAGGTGACCTCTTCCTAGCACTTGACAATCCTTGAATTTTTTTCCTCTCTATTAGCTCCCAAACCATTGCTCTCTCCTAAATTTCCTACAGCTTCCTTTCTGACTACTCCTTCTCAAGTCTCCTTTCAGGACTCAGACTCTTGGTCCACCCACCCCTTAGCTTTTAATTTTCCCCTCAGGTTCTTATTTTTGGCTGTTTTTAATCCACCCTAAGTAACCGTCATAATCTGGATCCAACCCTCCTTTATCTTTCTTGCCTTACTCTCCAAAATCCCCTGTGCACCCTTCAATCCTACCAAAAACTAGTCACATTCTTAAAGGCCATGTTTTTCCCTATAATTCTTACTCATTGTTCCTTCAGCCTTACATTGCACTCACTATTTGCCACCCTAGTGTCACTCAAACACACTCTTATTCCAGTCTCCCTTGTACAACCTCCCCACCAATTCCTAATTTTTCAGGATCGATGCCGCTTGCTCTGTGAAACCTCGGCTCTCTCCTTTCTCTATACGTACACTTCTGTTGCAGAACTTAACACAAACTAGTATTCTTTTGGGACCATGCCTTATTCATTTCTTTTATCCTTGGGACCAATTACTTTGCTTTGTACACAGTGGATGCCTGGTAAACATTTACTGGACGAAGCCTTGCACAAAAGGGGAAGAGGGCCCATGGATACAAAAGGATACCACTTTCGATGGTGCCATGTTCGCACTGCTATTTTTATAGGGCTGTGACATTGGTATCAATTAGGGAGGTTCAGTAAGGAAACCACTAACTCCACTAACCCACGGAGTCTTCTCGCTGTGACTCCAAGGCTTTTTTGTGAAGCTTTACACTTCCAATAATGAGAATCGTCTCCTTGGAGAAAAATATCAACTTATACACAAGAGCTGATTACATCGTTACATCCACTCCATTATTCCAGAAGATGGGATGCTGGGAACGTTAATGGCTAGTGGGAGAAACCTAACTCATGATACTCTGTTAATAAGAGGAAAATGGCTACTGTTTAGATTATTTCACTCCAAGGGGTTAGGTAAAAACCATAACTAGTCCTTAATTAAGGTTCAAGAAAAGGTAAAAATCTCACTTTTGAAACAGAAGTTCAAAAAGAGTACTTCTGTGGCACCCAGAGATAATGAAAATGTCTCCCTAGGAATCTTTTCCAACTCCAATGGCTCTGGCCTCAATTATATGTCCCCCCTTCATGCTGCCACTGCCTCCTGGGCCTACCTCTGGCAGAGCACTTGTTAAAACAGGCAATTTAACTACCTCCCCTTCAGGTCTCTGAATACTTTGAAGACAGAGACTACCTCTTATTCATTGTCATGGAGAACCCAGCACAGGGCCTGGTACACTGCTGGGCATGTAAAAAATGTGTGAGGGATGAATTGGTTGCAGTGAGTCACATCCCTCCCAACACAGCACAACTGTGTAGAAAGAACAACGCTCTGTGTGGATAGCTGAGGCATAGAACAAAGGAACGGGAAGGGCTAAGAACAGGGTCCCTGAGAGGTGCGCATTCACTGCAGAGAGGATTACCTCATCCGTTTCCTCTCTAGTCTTAGATCTTAAAGTGCCTTCTCTGAAGACTGGACACAGATCTTTTTTGGTATCATTTGCCTCTTTCCTCTTTGATATCATTCCAGGTGATACTCCTGAGTTCATGCTCTCACAGCGCTGCTCATCTCTCAATTTCTAAATGCTCGTTTTTATTTCAACGATTCTAGGCTTTAGGGACCTGATGATGATGATGAGGAGGAGGAGGAGGAGGAGGAGGAGGAGGTGAAGGACGAGGACAACGACGACAGCAGCTACTGTTTTCTAGGTACTAGGCTAGTGCTTCCCAAGGATTCTCATTTAATCCTTACAACAACCCTCTGAAGGAGGTATTATTGAATACCAAACACAATATCCAAAGTCATTTGGCCAGTTGAAAGAACCAGGATACCATCCAAGGTCTTCATCATTCCAAAACTCCAAACTCTACTACTACAACACCCAGCCTCTCACTACTTCATTTCCTCAGCTGATCACTTATGTATCTTAAAATGCAGCCTCTGAGTTGTGTCCACTCCACGACCATCTATTATTAAGAATATGGGTGTATATTCCAAATTTTGATCTCCAAATTTCTCTCTGGAGCTATAAACATGAAGACAGAATGTTCATGTCTGGGAGCAGAGAAATTACTGTACTTTCGCACTATTATTGTTAGTTTTAATGGGTGCTATCATATAAATTTTAAAGAAAAATGTCCAGGGCTCTTAAGAAGACTGGCAGAAGCTGGGACTTACAACTAGAGAAGCCCAATATAGTAATTAATTAACCTTCACTTAAATATTTGCTCCAATGAATGGAAGCTAGTGTTCAGATGGGTAGGATCTTCTCTTAATTGGAAAAAGACTATCCTGGGAATGGCAACCTGCTGCAAACCTACACCACATAATCTCTCTCCCAGGTAAAACAAAGCCGCCCAAAGTAGAAAATACTCAATCTTGTGCAAAATGGATATGAAGGCCTAAGGACTTTCCTGGGATGGAAAAACAGTCAAGGGGCTGTTCTTTAATTTGGGTAATTTGAGTAAATTTACTATCAGCAGGAAAAACCTACTATGGCAATAAAAGAATGGGAAGGAAACTGAGTCCAGGCCAAACCCCAGCTCTCTTCAACAAAGGAAATAGAGCTAGCTGGAGAATGGGTAAGTAAGATATGGTAGATGCATACTACGGAATATTATGCATCAACTAAAACAAATTAGATTTACACACTGCAATGGGACTAGATCTTAAAACATTGTCAGTGCAAACAAAAAGGCACATAAAAGAATGGTATATGACACAATTTTTAATCCATGTAAATTAAAATATATGCACACAAAACAGCAACACATGCTTTCAAGAACATGTGAAAGAATACACAATCACATTAGAATGATTAAGGTGTAGAAGAGAACAAAAGTGGTGAATGGGGATAAAAAGGGAATAAACATATAAGTAACACAAAAAGGGGAATTTTCACAGACCAAGACTAGAAATAAAACTCAGTCTCCTGTACTCTAGTTCTCATCCCAAAAGAATAGGGTTGGATTAAATAGTGATAATAGTGGAATGCAATAAGTAATGTTTGTGTTATTTAATTATAGCTTTGAGTACCCATGATTGCATTATTCAACTATAGCTTTATAGTAAATAATCGCATATGAAATTAAATGTACGTTCTCTTAAGATATCTGAGTACTACTTGCAAGCTTAGTTTGCTTAAATGTATTTGATGTCTAGTCATCCTACCCTCCTGACCACTTCTAACAAATTTTATTGGTTCCCTTAGTTTGTTTTGCAAACCTGTTCCCCAAAGATAATCCCACTTATCTTAAAATGAGAGGTAAGTGTCAAAATTATCACATATCATAAATCTGCAGGATATAAAGTGTTTTAATATATTTAAGGGGAAAATACAAGTTTTTTGCAAATACATTCCTAAGTGTTAAACTTACATTTTAAAATACAGATGTGCATTTCAAGAAAGTCATTGACAAAGCTAACAATATCCTGGGTACAGTGATCAAGAGGACCAAGTTGAAATCATCTCATATAAAAAAATAGTTGGAGGGAGGCCTCTAGTGGAGTACTGTGAGGTTCCATCCTGGTTACATTCCAACAAATCTCTGAGCACCTAATTCTGTTAACAGGCACATTGTAAGGTATTAGAACGGTGCAGTCCAATAGAAATATACAAGCTATGTATGTGATTTAAAATGTTTGTTTAGTCACATTAAAGAACTACAAAGAAGTGACATTAATTGTAGTAATATATTTTTAAATCCAATATGTCTAAAATATTATTATTTCAACATGTAATCAATATAAAAAGTATTAGTAAGATATTTTACATTCTTTTTTAGTACTAAGTCTCCAGGAAATGGTGTGTGGTACTTAGATCTCAATTCAGTCTACCCTCATTTCAAGGCTTCGTACTAGCTTCACGTGGCTTGTGGCTACTGTACTGAACAGCACATTGTTACAGATACTAACTAAAGTAAAACACACACACACACACACACACACACACACACACACACTCCATGTGCCAAAATACACACGATGTAATGACAGCCATAATCCTACTGCATATTTTCAACCTTTTTCCCTCCAAGACCCAAAAGGGATGATTGATAATTCCAGCTTTCCTTTTTCTTTCTTGAAAGTTAAATACAAAATGAGTTGCATAACGTCAAAGCTGTTTTAATGTATAGAAAGAGTTCCAGTACCTTATCTATTGGTGTTAACAAATTACTCGGACACACTTCCCAACTGACAAAGCCCCATGGTTTTCCACCACCCTCCAGCTCTGACCTGGAAACAGGAACAGGCAGCATTTGGCTATATTTGAACAATCACCAGCAACAAGAGAAGTCTCGTGTGTCATACGTGTACAAACATCCAATTTATAATAAATCTCTTTTACAAGGGAGTCTAGCAAATGTCACTACAATGACACTGAGAACACATATTTATTCCCTTCTTGCTGGAAATTTATAAATTGTGTTTATGAATAAATGGATTACATAATTTCCTCCAAAAAGAAAGAGATAAAAATTATGGAATGAACTTTCTAGATCCTACCCTAGAATTTCAAAATGGGGAAATAAGACTATATCCCCTTAGAATCGCCCTATGAAATCAATACACAATAATCCAGCTCAAAGATTTGCAAAGTGACCTGAAAGCAGTCCATACCAGCATCCTCCTCAGTAACATCTCCCAGGGAACATAAGCAATTTGAAGAGCAGCCCTGTTGATTTACCATCCTCCCTCCCCCAGCACCAGTCCCTTCGCTGTCTCACAGAGACTAACTGGCTCCAACGCTAGCAGGATGGAGAGTAACTAGCCAAAACTATAAACATCTCCAAAGCAAGGACACTGTCAATCAGTAGTGAGCCCCATCTGCCACAGAAGCAGCAAGGAGGAGGGGTAAGAGAGAGAGGCAGTGCCCACGTAAACACTGTCTGCTGGAAGGTACCCTGGCTTGGGAACCTATGAATCAAAACTCAGGTACAGATTTCCTACACTGGAAAATAATGCACGAGGCTCATGATATTAACCACTATGGTTGACCAACTGGCTCCCTGGACTGAACCTTGGTCAAATGATCAGCAAGCGAAGTTTTAATCATAATTTAGGGTCCCAGAATGATCTGCCTACAGGGGGAAAAATATGCTACTCAAAATGTGTATTCGGTTCACTTGGTTATCTTTTTCATTCTATATGGTTAACATTCTTGGTTTCAGGCAGTTTCTTGTGATTTTTAATTAACCAGTCCCTCAGAGCTCAATCTACTCGGGGAACACTAATAAGTGAATGCCTCATCCTGCAAGCCAAAAAATCAGATTTTCTTAGGCAAATGCTTGTTGGACCCTTGGAGCACCTTATGAGCAGTCCTCTGGTCTCCCCAGGAATATTCCTCTGCTTCACGGTGTGTCCTCTGCAAACTACAATGGATCTTTATATAAAATGGCCATGCTTATCCTATTGGCAATTTACCTATATGTATTCCCACCCTCATCTTGCTGGACATAATTCAGTAGCTCCTTAATTCCAACCTTTTAAAATTATGACACACTACCATTTTATTCTTAATTATATGACCGTCTTTTCTTTCCCTAAGAATTCTGTATGATGGATTTTTCTCTTTTCAATGAAAATATATAAAACAAAACTGAATTTCTTCCAGAATTTCTCAAGTTCCCTGGAGTGCCACAAACCACAACTGTGGATCACAATATCATAATGGGTAGAAATACTGGTTTTTAATCTCAGTGAATGCTAAATGGGTGTTTGCTCTTAGTCTCTGTACTTTTCTTAAGTTTGAAATAGTTCACTTTTCTAACGTGGCCTTTTGAATGATTTAATGCAGTGTTTTGTACATTATAGGTACAAGAAAATGTTTGTTTTTTTTTAAAAAAAGAAGATTGGGTGAATGCAAAAAATCTTCAAACAAATCTACTTTAATATATTGGAGATAGGTTGAAATAAACAATGAAGGTACTTCATTAATAACAACTTATTAACATAGTCCTTATCTCTCCTTATTCTTAGGTAATGATAGAAATAAGAGAGCTCTAAGAGAGACAGCACAGGCTATGAACTTCTGTTTTTATGTACTGTATGACTTGAATGTTCTATGTAATCAGGAGATTTTCAGTTGGGAAAGTCAAGTCTGATATGAAAATTTCTTTTTATAAAGTCCCTTAAAATTAAGGATTTTAAAATTAAACTGTCAACCTGGTACCCAGTGAGAACATGCAAGCTGGGCTTGGCACGGATACCTTGGGCTGCGGTCTCAGGGTGGTACTCCGGCTCTTCTTCCGGTGGGTTCTGCAGGAAATAGAGCTGCTCCGGCAGCATGCTGGCAATCTTCTCCTTCCCTAGGACGTGGGTACTCAGAAGTGGGCTGACACTCCGTTTCACTTTCTCTCTCCTTTCATGCGCCATAATTTTTTTGGTCCGAGCCTTGATATTCTCCCAGCACTTCTTCAGCTGTTTGAAATCCCGCAGTGACACGCTTGGCTGAGAGTTGTATTCGTGGGCAAGTGCCTGCCAGGTACGTTGCTTGAGTGCAATAGTTCGTGCATCACTTTTCTTACATTCCAGCACATATTTGTACTTTTCTACTAAAGCAAGCAGGATGCTCTTTTCCAATTCTGAGAAGTATTTGGCAGGTTTTATAATTTCGTTGTTTTGCATTTTCCACTCTATTTCTTTAGGCCGTTAGCTATTCTGTAAAAGAAAATTTGAAACAATAATTACGAACGCCAGCAATAAAAATGTCAGCAAATGACTTAAATGTAATCCTTGACTTGATTCCCTTGTCTGGAATACAGTAGTATGTTGTTTTCCGTTAATACTGACTTATGATATTCTCAGGAAAACATTCAACAGTTTACTAGGAGTGGGGTTTTACTGCAGAGTAGACGCTCAGGTAGGTCCTCTGTTGTAGGTCTTGGCCGTTCTGTGAATATCTGGTATGTAACAGCAAAAAGAGAAAAGGTGAACATCTCTTGTGGAATTTCAATGTGGAACTCTAAGTTGTTCATTTATGTGTGCTTCATGTTAGGGAATTGATCGTTCCCCAAATTCTGAATGTTAGGCAGCTTTTAAACTTAACAACTTGACAAAGCTTTCTCCAAGTTTTGTCACAGCTGAAGACAGAGAAGCCACTGTATAACCAAACATAACAGATCATGTAAACACTGTCATGTCAAGATATTAGAATCGTCAAGAAATCACCCCAAAAACATCTGACATTTCCATCACTATGTCTGTGACCTTGGATATGTGTACTCTCCTAAAAGAACCTCGGTTTCTTCATCTTTAAAATGAACACTTGGAGTCTGTGATCCTGAAGATCAAAGGGCCACTTTTAAAAGTGTACAGTCTTACGTAAATAATTTCTATAATTTCAGAGGTGAAAGGGCCTAGGCACTCACAGATTGAGCCCAATACCCCTCTTTGTTTTTCTGGATAGTTCATGTAAATGTAATTATACAATATGAGGTCTTTTGTGACTGGCTTCTTTGACAACATAATGCAGCATGTATCAATATTCCATTCCTTTTTATTACCGAATATTCCATTTTATGGATGTAGCACATTCTATTTATCCATTAATGAATTTTTATTGAGCTAAAATTGATATATAACATCATGCCAGTTTCAGGTGTACAACATAATGATTCAAGATATAGTGTATGTGAAATCACTACAAGTCTAGTTAACATCCATGCACCACCCAACAATTTTTTTCTTGTAGATGAGAACTTTTAAGATCTACTCTCTTAGCAACTTTAAATAAACAATACAGTATTATTAACTACAGTCACCATGTTGTACATTACATCTCCAAGACTTATCTATTTTATGACTAGAAGTTTGTACTTTTTGACTACCATCACCCATTTTACCCACCCCTCCACACTCCTGCAACCACCAACCTGTTCTCTGTATCTATGAGTTTGGGTTTTTTTAGATTCCACTTATAAGTGAGACTGTATGGTATTTATCTTTCTCTGTCTGACATATTTCACTTAGCATAATGCCCTCAAAATGCACCCATGTCGCAAATGGCAGGATTTCCTTCCTTTTTGTGTCTGAATTATACATACATATCACATTTTCTTTATCCCTGGAACTAAGGGCCAGTGAAGTGAAATGCATTGCCCAACATCACAAAGATGACAACTTGAGAAGTCAAGAACCTGGACTGTCCTAATAGAATGATATTCTTTTCTTCCCCCCTTAACACAGCAGATAATAGCCATTCTTATTATGCATATTCCTTTAAGTCTTTGTTCATATATTAAACTAAGAATTACCAGTCATATATTATTTTAAAAATTCAAACTGATATTCTATTTACTCCAATATCATTACCTACCTTTTTATGTTTTTAATAAAAATTATGTATGTTTAACATAACATAAATTTGATTTGATATACATATACACAGTAGAACAAATACTAGAGTCAGGCTAATTAACATATCATCTCCTCACATAATTACCTTTTTGCATATGATGAAAGCACCTAAAATGTACTCTCTTAGCATATTTCCAATATTCAATACAGAATTATTAACTATAGTCATCACACCTGTACATTAGATCTCTATACTTATTCATCCTGCATAACTTCAACGTTGTACCCTTTGTCCAACATCTCCCCACTTCTTCCACTTCCGGTCCCTGGTAAGCACTCTTCTACTCTCTGCTTCTGTGAGTTCAAAATAGTCTGGTATTCTTAGTATTAGTATCATTTCACAACTACCTTTTGGGCTCTCACCTTTTTGTGACTCCATACTTTTCTCACATCCTTTAATCACGGGAAGTGTCCAATAAAATTAATCTCTCAAACACAGCAGTGAATGGCAACAGTGAATGCAGTGATAATGTAGGTGTTGCATGTTTCCCTTGGTGGAAAGGACCAACATGCCCTAGTCCTTCTTATGTTCTCCAAGCCTCTGGTCTTTCAGAGTAACAGGCAACCATTAAGATACTGATGACTTAGTCCATTTAAAACTGACCAACCTGTACCAAAAGAACTAGAAACTAACTTGAAAGGAATCCCATTGGCCAAAGATGGGACATTTGAATATCAACAAAGGCGATGGGTACACAAAAATTAATTAAATTATCCTTTTGATATTTGTGCATGTTTGAAAAGTTAGGGGGAAAAGGGCTGTGGCTTTTAAATTTATGGTACACTCATTTAAAATCACACTATTACAAGCCAGCTATTCACATACTATGCCTGGGGAGGGTTTACCGTAGATGTGAATAGCTGAAATCAGTTAGACCTGAAGCTGGAGGGGACTTAGGCCAGAAGAGAGAGCCTTGAAATTGAGACCAAGGAGTATAGGCCTTACATGAGGGCAATAGCAGCTGAGCATGGTCTCCCACTATGTACCACATCCTCCCAAAAGGTCAGGTTAGACTGAATACTGGGATCAGCGTCTCCACATACCAGATACCCTGTCTCCCATTCATCGTGGGCACATCTGGTATCAAAACTCAAGATATTTAGGTGATTTGGCCCTCAGGTCTTGGGCAAAGCTACATGAGGAGAAATTTATCTTTGGAGAGGTGTCCCTGCACCCCTAAATTCCCAGGCCTGTGCTTCAATCATACAGCTCTAATGTTCCTACAATGACCTAATCCAGGCCCAAAGGTCCAAAATTAATTATTTGCCTTCATCAATACTCCTATTTCCTATATATCAGTGTTCCCTAAACTGAAATTTATTAACACCCACCCCCTATATCTCTTCTGCATTATCTCCATATGCCAAAATTTCTACGTCCAACTTTACTTCCTATGGTTTTTATTATGAAACCAATAGGTATACTGAACATTCTTAAGCTACACAGCTCTCAGTAGATTCTGATCCCATTCCACAACCCAATTCCTCTGCCCCAGATGTCAATATACCTACCTTCCTTCGTGCCCTCACCCTTTTTAAGAATTACTTCTATATGGATTTAGAATCTGATCCACAAATGAAAAAGGGATTTCCCCGTTTTGTTCTATTACAG
Organism: Rhinolophus hipposideros; assembly: GCF_964194185.1. Taxonomy (NCBI): domain Eukaryota; kingdom Metazoa; phylum Chordata; class Mammalia; order Chiroptera; family Rhinolophidae; genus Rhinolophus; species Rhinolophus hipposideros. The sequence goes on along the minus strand of NC_138057.1, from coordinate 56,280,039 downwards.
GTAATGCTATTATATATAACAATATATATAATATATATTTATATTATATATTTATATTTTATGTATATATAAAATATACTTGTATATTTTTTCTTTCTAAATAAATCTTTATTTTTCTATCTTTGATTATTTCTTCAAGGTAAATTGTTAGAAGAATCGTTGCCACAAAAGATGAAAACACTTAAAACTTTTGTTACATCACCATCTGTCTGCCAGAAATGGTGTACCAATTTACATTCCTACTACTGTAATAGCATATCTGTTCCCCACTTGCTGTTAACATTTTTAAAAATCTATGCCAACTGTGGAGGTAAAAAATGTCACTTCATTGTTTAATGATATATGAAATTCTAGCTCTCAGATAAACAAGTCACACTCTGAACAAAGTTCTTGTTATACTTGGTGGAATTCAAAATACATGGAATTAGTTCCAAGCAATTTAATAATTGTTCCTCAAAATGTGTGAAGTACCATAAATTGCCACCAGGTGGTGAATTCGTGTGGATTCTAAATTCACAAAGGATATTGCCCTGAAGTGTAGCCAGTTGAGTCTCTAATAACAGCAATAATAATAGCAGGTAACTTTTACTGAGCCTTATAATGTGGGTTAGGCACTATACTAAGTGCTTAATATGCATTACATCATTTAATCCTCCCCAAAATAGCTCCTGAGAGCATGATTTGTAGCACCACACAATACAATGTTTTATGTTAAAAAAAAAAAGAACCCCACCAACTTTATTAAAGTACCAGATGAAATTATACAGCTGCTCTCAAAAGCAAATACGCAGAATTACCAACACCTGGGGTCCATTAATAGCCTATTAACTAAACTGTTATTTAATCACTAGCTAAGTAAATCCAGAGTTACCAATTTACTTTGCTTAATTTTGTAGAACAGCAGGCCTCCCTGGGCCATGTGGTTGCACTCTGCAGGGCTATAAAGAGATTCTGGTATGAGACAGTGTATCCCAAGCAACCCCTACGGAGTCTCAGCAGCCTCATGAAGTAGGCTATTTATCTCACTAATCAATCATTATTCCTATTTCCCAGATCAGAAAAGTGAGGCTCAGTGACTTGCCTGTGGTCACACAAATAATAAGTAGCAGAACTTGGATTCCAACTCAGGTCTTACTCCAATGCCCTTGCCGCTGTCTGCTCTGCTTAGCTCTCTTCTTTCCGAGATAGTGACAGCCTCTAGTGTCCCCGCTCAAAATACCTGTCCAATTACACAGCAAGGTAATTGTCAGCAGAGAAAGGGTAGAGCCACTTAGGGGCAGCTGTGCCAGCTTGGGTCAGGCCCCATTCTGGTGGCTCTTCCCCTTCCCTCCCCACCCCATCCCTTCCTCCCTGTATGCCCCAAACCTAGGGCCCATAGCCCCCACCCACACACCCATCCAACTGTACCTCTCTCCCTCCAACCAGAGTTCTGAAATAATTTCTGCTGTTGATCTGATAAGAATATATTTTTGAAAAGCAACTGTAGAGATAATATAGAGCTTTAAAATGGTCCACTCCTCAGGGGACCGCTGACATTCTGCTTGAGCACCTGACTGACAGTCCTAAGTAAACAAGCACTTCCCAAAGAGATCTCCAGGTAAAGCTTATTCTAGGCTAGAAAGCACATTCTAGCTTAAAACTACTCAGCAATGTCCATAATTGGTTATAGATGACAACATAACAAGCCTTCCCAGCTGATCAGCTTTTATTGGAGAGAGACTGGCCTTCCCTGCCCCCCAACCCTGCTCAATATGGATTACCTTTTTTGACTGTTGTTCTGCTAGACAGAGTGCTACCCATTCTCCTGCATGGTTGTGGTCCAACAAGCAGCCCAGTGACCGTCACACAGTGGGCCTCCAACAAACATTCGATGAATGACTATATTCTGAGATAGGCGTAAAACTGCCTCTTTTGCACACACTGAGTATCATGCATGATAAAACATCAACGTACTATAAACTGCATTAAAGTAAAAACGGTCAAATACAATAGCAAAATCTAACTGCAATGGTAGTCCACCCTTGACCTAGGCAAGGACCCATGGACAGGACTAAATAAAAGAGCATGATTCCAATATGATAAAAGAACAAAGAGGAAACAATCAGCACAATTCCCAAAACACTAACATTGACTAAACCACCAGAAGATTATAATAAGTACATTTAATATCCACCTAATACAAAAATCCATCTATTATAACGAAATGTTTGTATTCCCCCCAAATTTTTATGTTGAAGCCCTAATCCCCATGGTGGCTGTGTTTGGATATTGAGCCTCTAAGGAATTAAAGTTAAATGAAGTCATAAGGCTGGCTGGAGGAAATTAGTGCCCTTATAAGAAGAGACACCAGAGAGCTTGTTCTCCCCATAACCCTCTAGAGCTCAGAAAGAGGTCATGTGAACACACATTGGCATGGCAGCCACCTACACATCAAGAGAAGAGGCCTCAGAATAAAACCTACCTTGCCAGCACCTTGATCTTGAAGCTCCTAGCCTCCAGAACTGTGAGAAATACATTTTTGTTGTTTAAGACGCCTAGTCCGTGGTATTTTATTATGGCAGCCCAAGCTGACTAATATATTTTAAGTCCAATGAAGGATTATAACGCAGGGTCTATGGTCCCACTCCCTGCACAAGAACGCAGGACATGGTGAGGCCAAAATGGAACACCCACGGAGCCATAGATAGGGGAGTCATACCACTATATTCTCGCTGGCGGCTGGGTTGGAGACACAGGAAGCAGGAGCCACACTGTTCGCAACCCTCATTGCGCCACTTGCAGGCTCAGCCACCATCTTCTTGCTAGCCCCCATTTTCCTGCTAACGTAGCCTCGGCAGTTATATTAGTGGCCAATGGCTCACTGGTTACAGCTGACGGCCAACTAGCCACAGCCGACAGTCACCTACTGCCCGAGCCAGCACCTTTCCCCATGAGGCCGAGAGCCTGGAAACTGCTCTCTGGGACTCTGTCCCCACACCCCCCACTCCAAGGTCTCGCCTCACAATCTACGCAGCAAGCGACTTCTATGAGGGGCCCTGTGTCAGGAACCCAGCTTGTGAGAAAAAGTTCCAGTTCAGTTCAAGTAATGTCCCAGGGGGTGTCCCTCGATAACTACTTTCTGGGCACAGCCAGGATTCTCAGGGCACCACCAGTCTTTCTGGGCACAGCCAAACTTCCTGGGCACAACCAGGGTTTCTCAGGGTACCATGCTGGAACAACAGTGGTTCACAGCCAAGGTGCTTACATATTCTCGATGGCGGCCGTCGAGACACAGGAAGCAAACATCCGCCTGCACCCCAACAAGGGCTCTTCCTGCACCACAGTCTTGCTGGCGGCCGGTGGAGACACAGGAAGCAAACATCCGCCAGTTCTACTACATGGTGGCACGTTCCCAAGCAAACGGTCAAGCAGTCCATCAAATCAGGGATGGAAAGCAATTCCCCATCGTCCACAGTCATTTGCCAGGGCTGTGCATTGGCCTCACAATGTGTGACCTCTCCGCAGGGCGAGGGCTCCAACTCCTCCCCAATCTGGGGGTGCGGGACGACCTCGACCTCACCAGCATCCTCCACTGAGGACTTAGCAAGCGTTTCCTCCTGGGACTACAAGTCCCTCATCCGGGCTGCCCCAGCAAGCACTCCCCAGCCCACAGGGCTGCAATGACCTTCACTTTCTCCGGCCTATGCTGGTTGGAGAACCGTCCACATCCTCCCACCCCTCCATGGGGGTCCAACTTCTGAGAACAGTGGTTACCGGGGACCACACACTGTGTGGGGGACACTTGTCTTCCTGCCCAGAGTCAGATATCATTCCTACCTGACCAGAATCCTGCACGCCACGCCAGGTATCCGAATGGGTGGTGGCCCTGGCACAAGACATCCACAACTCTAGGAGCCCACGGCAGAAGCAGACCAGCAAAAAGTAGGCAACGCCAATAGGGCGGTGTGCCACCCGGAGGCTAGAGAGGACCACCAATTCACAGACTGGTCATGTTTCTCCCAGGCAGATTATGTTTCCTGCTCCCGGCGCCGCTCCTGCTCCACGGGTTTCCTGAAACTGAGCTTTCATGTGTATAAACTGCTCCATTACTCGTTTGGGGATACTGGCCAGTGCCGTACCCTGCTCACTGCGCCATGTGTCATGCATGGTGTCACGCGGGGTGTCTGGTCCCGCTCCCCACATAAGAACGCAGGACATGGTGAGGCCAAAAAGGAACACCCACAGAGCCATGGATAGAGGAGTCATACCACTATATTCTCGCTGGCGGCTGGGTTGAGGCACAGGAAGCAGGAGCCACATGATTCACAACCTGCCATCAGCTTCTCTGACAACCAACCAACCCCCTAGCGTTGTCACAGTGGCTAATGGCTAACTGGTTACAGCTGATGGCCAACTAGTCACAGCTAATGGTCACCTTATACCCCAACCAGCACCGTTCCACGTGAGGTTGAGAGCCTAGAAACTGCTCTCTGGGACTCTGTCCCCACAAGGATCAAACTAAGTCCCAAAATTTAAGCAAAGACTACAGAAACTTGGCCAGATTTCACCTCTACTTCCCTTCCTGGAAAAGGGAGTTCTTTGAAGTCAATACTCAGAATGGGAACCAGGACTAAAGATCTGTGGCACTGAGACCTTGGACAGATATCAGGACATTAGTGAACTACTGCTCTTAAAGTGAAGTGAAGTGAACCAAGAAACCAAATCCTGACTTCAGCACTCACCTAATGTGACTTTGGACAAGTCAATTAACCTGCAATTCTTCACCTGTAAAATGGGATTAATATCCCCTACTGCTGTTTAAGATACCTAGTCCATGGTACTTTATTATGACAGCTCAAGCTGACTAATATATTTTAAGTCCAATGAAGGATTGTAATGTAGGGTCTTTGATCCCACTCCCCACACAAGAAAACAGGCTATTGTGAGGCCAAAACGGAGCCATAGATAGGGCTCCCTCTGCACAGCTATTCTGTATTGGGAGTAAAGAAGAAGCACAGACTAGTTTCAATAAATTCTGTTCTTTCCACCCCTCCCATCCATATTAAACTGTTTCAAAAAGTAGAATAATAGTCTATACATAATATATAGATGCTCCTTGACGATAGGGTTACATTCCGATAAACCCATTGTAAGTTGAAAATGTTATTAGTCAAAAATGCATTACATACACCTAACCTACTGAACATCAGAGCTTAGCCTAGCCTACCTTAAATGTGCTCAACACACTTACATTAGCCTACAGTTGGGCATTTACTCTTGAGTTTCATCTCAAGAGTAATTGCCTTTCTCTTCTTCTCAGCAGAAGGAGACACAGATAGGTACTTTATAGACATGACTGGATGTCAAAACACAACATACAATATCCAAAAAAAGCCGGTAACACAGTATACTGCAGAGTATCAGTGGTTTACCCTTGTGATTGTGTGACTGAAGAGAGCTACAGCTTACTCCCACTGTCCAGCATCACAAGAGAGTGTCATATCACTTATCGCTAGCCCAGGAAAATATCAAAATTCAAAATTCCAAGTAGTTTCTACTAAATGCGTATTGCTTCCGCACCAGGGTAAAGTGAAAAAAAAAAATCACAAGTCAAACCATCGTAAGTCGGGACCATCTGTAGACTCAAATACTTATTGGCTCTTTTATTTCATAGACACGCAATTCAACAAATACATAATACCGGTAACTCCTGCAAGAGGCTCAGTACTGTCCTAAAACACGTGGGAGATACAAACACAAACAGAACCCTCTAGCCTGGAAGGAGCGTTGGCATGCATAAACTGGAAACTAAAAGGACCGGCACGCTGAAATAGACACCATAACAGAGGACAAAGCGCCCTGGGCATTCAGAGGAGGGGAGAAGTTATTTGCATTCTTAATGAACAAGAGGACATTTGAGCTACATCTTTAAGAATGTATAGAATATGAACAGAGTTGAAGGAGATCATTGAGATCAATAATTGAAAAGAATGGGCCTGGACTCTGAGCAGTGACCATGTTCATACAAAGGAGGAGGTGCACACCAGAGACTGTTTCAAAGCAAGAATGACCAGGACATGTGTCTGTCCACACTGGGGTCGGACAGCAAGGGAAAGGAGAGGCAAAGAGGATACACAAGGATTAACCAAGCACGAATGTGCAAGCACCAGAGGGGTATTCCTTAAGATCGAGGAGATCCTAGACCAATGAAGACATAACACAGCGGACTGTGGATGGGCTGGTGACAAGGCAGTGTGATAAGCACAGCGACAGAGATGTGCCCAGGGACACTACTCCAGGATTGGGGGGGGATCCAGAATAAGAATTCTTATTAGAATAGATTGGCATTAGAAGTAGCATTAGAACAGAGCGGGACCACAACTTGGGAAAGACTGAAAGAAGGAATGTATACAAAAATAGTGGGTGGGCTGCAAAAAACGTGGCACCCATATCCTGAAGGGAAGCCTCGCAAAGGGTTATGGGTGATCAATCTGGAGCTAAAAAGCTATTTCCTGTCCTCATCTGTTGACTCTGTCTCCTGACTCAGCATCCCCCAAACAACCTTTTTGGGGAGCAACATACATCCTAATATGCTAAAACTAAAAAGGGACCTCAGACCAATCCTCTTGCTGTATAGATGAGGAAAACTGAGGCTCAGAGCAAAATAGGGGGCTTCCTGGGGCCCTAGTAACAGAAGAGGGCCTAAAAGGGAAACTCTTCTTTGGAAGCCTCTCACTATCAAGATGCCCTTTGGCAAGGGACCCTCAAACCTTCCCCCATTATCCCATCTGAAAACTCAAGGGCACTGCTCTTATCTCCAACACTCATTTTGTGACATTAGGCAAGGCCCCTTTCTTCCCGGTCAATTTCTCATCTCTAAATATAAAGCTAAAGTGAGTGTTCTCTAAAGTCCCATCCAGAGCTGGCAGCGCATGCTAGCACAGCCACTACAATGGTTTTTCTGCAACCTTATTTCCACGGTTCTTAACAAAATATGCACAGATGGTATTTCTGATCATTTATAGGGCTAGTGGACCTACTAGCCAATGGAACAAGAACGTTAGCACTTTAGATGATTGAAGGCCCATACTTAGGTTTAATCTGTAGCTTAAGTAGTTCCAGGTGAACTGTCTACAGCAGGTGATCAGATCTTACTCACTGCTGTAGCCTCACTCTTAAAGAGTGCCTGGTACACAGTAGGCACTTGATAAGTATTTGTGCATATGTGTTGAAACTAACTGCTTGCCATTTGCATTTTTTACTAATTATATCCAGATGTTCTGCTATCTTAAATTTCCCCTTTTATAAAGAACTAATCATAACAAAAATAATTTCCTGGCTTCTTCTTACAAATACTATTGTATTGTATGGCAAATTTTCAAGAGCCATACACTACGACTCTGATGCCTTCAGCATTTCATCTCATCCAGAGGTAAGAGTAATCAGACGTGACTTCCTATGCACACCTGCCCGTACCTGCTTTTGCATGTTCAGACCTGTCTACCCAGGATGGTCACCTATGACCTTTCGTCATCTTCCTTCCCTTCAGAGGGCTTTCTAGTCTGAAACCTAGCACGGAATTTGCTTCCTCTAATGCATTGCCTCTTTTTCCCCTTCACCAGCCACTCCAGGCGATCTTGTAACTTGGAAGTGTTTATTTTTACCATCTGTGTCTGAGTGTGGCTGTGAGTAGAACCAGCCTTGTATTTAAGGCAAGAGCGCCCACCTCCAGATCTTCCACCCTCACACCCTTAGTTTCCTCTATAACCCAGATGACGGTTCTTATGACCCCTTCCTCTCCCTCCCCTGCAGCTCCATCCTAAACCACCTTCCCATGCCCACCCCAGCTTCTCTGAAATTCCCTTGAAATCATTATTACTCTCCACAGAAAGCGCTTTTACAATACAGAAAGTTCCCTCATGTCGGTGTTCCCACTTCAGTCTGCTTCTCGCCTATGAAGCAGACTCTCTCCTCTATTCCCACCACTTCAGAGCAACAGCCATCAGCTCTCAAATCTCTGGGCCCAGAACCCAAGTGTTTACTTCTTACTGCAGCACTCAAAATTACCTGTACTGCAACCTATACCTATCCTCCAGAGTCTCCCCTATCTGAGGCTGAGAACTACGTACTACATTTTATTTGTATCTTTAGCACGGAGTAGATTCTCAGGGTTTGTTCAAAGACAGTAGAGGTATCAGCCTCATGTTCTCTCCTCAGCAATACACACATTTACAGTTGTCTACTAGCCGCCTCTACCTATCGTCCATTATGGGCACCTCAAAAATCTCCAATTCTCCATAGCCAAAAGCAAATGAATTACTCCCCTACCTCCAAAGCTCCTGATTTCTGATGATTTCAGCCACATCAACTTAGCTTCTGAAAGCAGAAACCACAGTGTATTCTTCACTCACGTGTAAGCAATCAAGGTCACTACGTTTTACTTCGATATCTATTCTCTTCTCTCCCGTCCTCACTGCCATGGCTAAGGTCAGGCCACCCCTAGTCTCCCAAAATGATCTTTCAAACTGCCAGTCCCTCTTCCACACAGCTACCGGGGGATCTTCCTAAAATACAATGATCATGCCACAGTCCAGCGTGTAAATCTCTGACATCTCCCCCACTGCCTAAGTGACAAAGTCCAAACTCCCTGTGGGGACAAAACCCCAAAAAAACAGTTTCCAGGCTCTCGGCCTCACATAGAAAGGTGCTGGCTCGGGTAGTAAATGGCCATCAACTGTGATCAGATGCCAGCAGCTGTGGCTAGTTGGCCGTCAGCTGTAACCCGTAAGCCACTGACCACTAATATAACAGCTGTGGCTATGCTAGCAGGGAGAGGAATGGGGGCTAGCAAGAAGATGGTGGCTGGCAAGCGCGGACTGCTGTTAGACAGATTATGTAGATCCTGCTTCCTGTGTCTCCAGCCCAGCCGCCAGCGAGAATATATTGGTTTGACTTCCCTATCTATGGCTCCATGGGTGTTCCTTTTTGGCCTCACCGTGTCCTGCGTTCTTGGGTGGGGAGTGGGAGCTGAGACCCTGCACGACAAATGGCGCAGCGAGCAGGGTCCCCTGCGTGACACTCCCCACATGGCAGTCAAGACCTTTCCAGATCTGGCTCCGATTACAGTACCCTCTTCCTTCTACCGCACCTTCTCCATATATTTTTCAACCCAGCCAGACCTAACGACCTTCATGCCCTTGACCCTCTATATTCTCTTGCCTTTGTACATGGGGCTTCCTCTGGCTGGAATCCTTTACCCCAAGGTCCAAGGGCTCATTTTCATCCTTCAAGATCCAATTCCTGTGTAATTTTTGTAAAGCCTTCCTCAACTAATACTCAGGCTGTTGTGTTTATTATATTTGTAACAGCTTCCTTCTAAAATGAATTTGAGGCAACTCACAACCTATGCACAAACTGCAACTAGATGTTTTTTTTGAGAGAATATCAGGGCAGAGACAAAATATAGGTTAAAAAGATAGAATCGAAGGGGTGGTGTAGCATTCAAAATCTCTATTATAAGGTCTCATATTCATCTTGTTAGAGGTAAATTGGCCTTGAGTTTTCTATCCAGAATGAGTTAGTTACACCTCCATGAGATCACTGCCAGTTGCATATGACTGTACCACAGCACTTCCCATATTTTTTGTAATCTCTGTGTCCATCTCCCCCACTAGACTGGGAAATTCCCAAGGGAATACGTGATTTCTGACTCATCTCTGTATCCTTGGCATAAAGCATATGACTCAGCATACGATTGGTGCTCAGCAGACAATTGTTCAACAAATGTCACCATGGACAGAGAAAAGCGTACTAGTGTTTGTTGAACTCCCCACCACACATTTGAAAAAAACATTGTTTTAGTATATGTGCTGCCGAAGCAGAGCACAGAAAAAAAACATTGTTTTATCCTCACAAAAAATTACATGGCTGAGAAGTGGCAGAGCTAGGATTCAAACTCCATACTTTCTATCTCTCCAAATCAACTGCCCTTTCCACTATGCATGCTATTCCCAAAGCAACTGCCCTTTCCACTCACTATGCATGCTGTTCCCTACCTTCACCATCACCATGTGCCTAAATACCCCCTCCATCAAGCCTGGTTTTAAAATAACCCTTCTCCAAGAATCCTTTCCTGCTTACTCAGGAGAAAAGTGAGCCTGAGTCCAACCTTGACCTTCCACAGCACTCAAGTAAGAATGGTCACAAATCGGGAGAAGAAAGGGTGCCCCCTTGGGAGCTGAGAACTGAGCAGTCTGCTTCTATCGTGCAGACAGTCCTGTGAAGTCATCTCCTCCTTCTACTCTCTTTCCCCTTAGTGCAGTCCCTAGACCTTCCTGCTTTTCTTTTCCTTCTTCAGGGTCCAAAGCATTCCAGTTCTCCCCAATAATCTCCTCAGGCCCAATGTTTCTTTAACCAAGTGAACTGTGTTCAAAACGTACTCACTCATTACATCAGTTAGGTCTCTGTAATTTAAGCATCTTATCTACCTTTAGTGCTGGTGAGTGTCCCGGTCTCCTCAAACACATTAAAAGAATTTCAGGAATCATGAGAAAGGGACAATGATATTTTAGGAGGCTCAATCACTTGGCTCTCAACCCATCTGAATACTTTTGGAGTGGCTTGGGAGTAAGAGACAACCTGTGTTCTCACCCAGCATCCCTCCTACTGTCTACTCCCCCTCCCCCAACACACCTCTCACCCCTGGCAGGATGCCTGGTCTCTAAGGGCAGGATGGAATCCTGATCCAGAATTCTGCTGGGGTGGTAGACCAAGGTCCTTTCCTAAACACCCTCTTTCAGAGCTTCAGAATCCTTCCCTCTCCCCCTCATCTACACCTTGTCTCTTTCTGGAACCAAACTCCCACAGCAGCCCTCTGTCCTAACTCAGGAACTATGTTTTTGAATTAACATTCAACAATTTCCTTGGTAATACAACCAACTTATCAGACATGCTGATATTATCCTACCTCTGGTTTTTAGCGTGCGACAAATATGTCCCTGCTATATCCACTCTCCTGATAATGCAGGAACATCTGTAATCTTAAATGTTACCACACCTAAGAAACACTCAACCTTCTGAATCACAATAGGGAGACTACATTCTTCAGTTTCCTACTCCTAAATAAAGATTATGCACGCAATTTACAGTAGCCACATCCTAGCTCCAGGGTGATGATTTCATTAGATAACTCATGCCAACTGTTTAGTACCCAGGGCCTGGTACACAGAAAGTGCTCAAATTTGGCTATTATCATTTACGTACGTTCTCTCTCCTACAATAGCACCTGGAAGTAGGTATTACACCACACGCTCCACCCGCATCCCACTGCACCCCCATTTACAAAAGCAGAACCGAGGCTCGGAGTAAAGAAGCTTTCCCAAGGTCAGGCGGGCACGGATGAGATGCTGGGCCCTCGGCCTCCGAATGGGGGACCCCTCTCATTCATGAGGGACCCCTTGGACTGGTCACAAGGGGTTTTAAAGGAGACAAGTACGGAAAAGCGAGCACAGCGCCCGTCTTGCAGTGGGGACCCCGGGATGGGAAGACTGAGGCACTGCGGCTCACATGGATTTCTCCCAAGTGGCTCCTCCGGGCCGGGGTCCAGAGTCCCCCATCCAGGGCGCGCAGTTAAATCTCCCCGAGGTCCGCGCCCCCGGCTTTGTACGCCGCAGGCCGGCCCGACTCACCGAGTCCCACCGCGGCGCGCCGAGCCGAGGCGGCCGCCCGGCCTGCAAGGCAGGGGAGCGGAGGCTCGGCCCGGAAGCCCGCCATGCCGGCCCGCGGTCCCCGCACGCCCTGCACCCCGGCCTCTGCCCGCTGCGGCCCGCACGGCTGGGAGCCTCCTACCTGCAGGGGCGGCGCGGCGGCCGCGGCGGTCGGAGGAGGGGCCGGCGAGGCGCTAGCGCGGGCGGCCGCGGCTCCTCTCGCAGGCTGGGCCGCCGCCAGGAGCGCCGCGGGCTCCGGAACGCCCGGCGGCGGCGGCGCGCCCCCGGCCGGCCAGGCCCCGCCGCGCGCGCCGCGGCCACAAAGCCCGGGAGCCGCCGCCCCCTCGCGGGCCGCCCGGCGCTGCGGGTCGGTCGGCGCGGAGCAGGGTGGGAGCGCGGCCCCGCGCAGTCGCCACCTCCCCGAGCTGCGGCCGTCGGCCTCCGGGGAGGCTCGGGGCGGGGCGCGGGGTGTCCCCCGCCGTCCCACCCTCTTTCTCTGGGCCGACATCCTGGCGCTGATTGAGTTCCCCTTCCCACCTTTGCAGAGGAGCTCCCGAAGGGCCGGAAAAACTGTTTCGTTTCCATGGACAACAAAAGGATGCGTCTGTCACAAGGGATTCGGCGACTATGGATAGGAGTTAGCTCAGTCCAAGACCCCAGCTGCAATGGGCCCCTTTTGTTTTGAGACTCCCTGCCGCTTAGAACAGCCAACCTTCCTGTGCTGGCTTCATCACGGAGTTTTGTTTTGTTTTAAATTGGCGGGATGTGTCTCCCCCTAGGCTGTGAGCTCCCGGGGGCAGAGACTACACAACCTAAGGAAATCTGAATAGGGTGTGAGCTTCAGTTCATAACATATCGGTGTTCCTCTTCCCAACCCCAAGCTGGGTATAGAAGAAAAGAAAGATACACAGACTGAAGGATGGAGAACAAATTGGGTAAAATTAATAATAAAAACAATACATCAATATTTGTAAAATAATGATGTATCAATATTTGTTCATTAATTGTGGTCAAGTTTTCCTACTAATACAAGAGGTTAACAATAGGAGAAACTGGGTGTGGGAGTCGATGCGGACACTGTACTGTGTTTAGTTCAGTGTGACCTTGACAGTTTTGAGAAGTGTTAGGTATTTTATAGATGTCCCTTAGTTTTTCTCAGTATTAGGCTGGGGTTATGGATTTGGGGGAGCACAGTGGCTATTAGCATTTTTAAATGTGCAATTCTAGATATCTAGAGAAATACTACTTGCCCATATGGAAGGAAGAGCATGAACTTTTGGAAAAAATATTAACACGTTTTGATAGAAACACAGTGTAGGCTTTGGACTTGGGGAACAGCAGAGAGTAGGCTTCTCTCAGCTAAGGAGCGGCAAGAAGTTTCCATTGCACAAGTGTTTTGTCACCCATCCATGTATTCCAGAAATAGGATATGTGTTAATGACTACTACTATGTTTGGGGACCCACCTGGCATGAAGACTGTCTTCCCTGGGCTCTTCACTTGATAGATACAGCGCAATATGAGGGAGTGGCAGACTGGGCGATGTGAGAGATGTTCCCTAAACCCTCCCCACACCCCCACACCTCCCCAACACACCCCAACCCCCTGCCAGCCCAACATCTATAGGCGAGAATACATAATGCAGTAAGAGGAAAAAAGGGTCTAAGTCAGGGTTCATGTATGCACCTACCAAGGAAATGGCACCCAGGTTGTCTCTAGGCTTGGCTAGTCCATTCTATTCTCCAGGGCACTTGTACTTACCCCATTGGCATTTATGTCAGAATTATGGCAGTCCTGCTTTCTAGAAGCTTACACTCTAATGGGGTTAGAACACTCGACCAAAATGTGAGGAAAAGGGGCAAACAGCTAGCCATGGGTCTGTAGAAGGCAGACAATTAATCCTCTTGCTGGTCTCCAGGATTATCACTGATTCAAAATAACTAGGTAATGACAGACCCAACATATTCAGAATATTTGAGAAAGTGAGAGTCATGGCTCAGCAAGCTCACAATCTCTTTAAAAAAAACCCAAAAAACAGAAAACAACAACTAAAGAGTAGAAACCAGAGGCTATGCTATTAACTAGGAGAAAGCTAATGAATAATGAATAGAAAAGTAATGATTTTTGTTTTGCTTGCTTATTTGTATTTTTGTGATAAACTTTTCATTGCAATTCTGTTTTCTGCAAAGTTGAATAGTTTCTTAAATCTGCAGCAACCTGGGCAATTTTTGCATAAATTTCTTTTTTCTCAATGTCTACTTCATGTCACCCCTCTGCCCTCCCTCTCAATTCTTCCTCCCCATGCCTATCACCTTCCCCCAATAATTGTTTAACAAATCCTAAATTGTAGAAATGGTTTCTGCTCCCATTGTTCAGCTTTTAAACCAATACCCTTTATCTCTGGAATATATAGTCTTTAACTCATTAACACAGCCAAACTTTCTTCTTCTTTTTTGTTTTTTCTACTTTGCTGACTATTTTATAGTTTCCCAGATTCAAAAAGGGTTTAATCCATCCAGTTTTACAAGCAAGTAATCTAGTAGATTCCTTGACACTGTTCCTACTCCCATATCTGATATATTACCAAGTGTTGGCAATTTGATGTCCCCCAAATTTCTCAATCTTCTCTTTGTCTTATCACCCCTATCTACCACCTTAGTCCAAATTCTCACCTGTATTACTGCTACACCCACCTCCGTTTCATTTTTGCCTCCCTGCCAATCCATTCTCCCCAGAGTAAACTGATTTTCTTAATACACAAATCTAATCGGTCATTGGCTATCTAATTCCTATCAATGAATTACCTTTGTTTTAAAGATAAAAACCAAAATCCTTAATGGGACCTACAGTGTAGGCCTGCCAAAATCTTCCTCTCTTTTACTCTGCTCTCCCCTTTTGTCTTTCCATTTGACCCACTCTGTCCTTTCAGTTCCTTAAACACTCCCTCCCACTTCAGGGACTTTGCACATGCTTTCCCCTCTGCCTAGAGTGTTCTTTTCCTTACTCATTATATTCTTTTTAAAATTTGAATTTTTTTCCAACCTTATTGAGGAATAATTGACAAATACACTTGTATATATTTAAAGTGTGCAATATGATTATTTTATAGACATAAACATTGTGGAATGATTATTCAGATCAAGATAATCAACACATCTATCACCTCACATAATTAACTCGTGTGTGTGTGTGTGTATGTGTGTGTGTGTGTGTGTGTGTGTTGAGAATGCTTAAGATCTCTCAGCAACTTTCAAGTATACAATAACATATTATTAACTATCGTCACCATGCTGTAGATTGGAACCTCCAAATTTATAACTGAAAGTTTATACCTTTCATCTATATCTCCCCATTGCTCCCTCCCCCCAAACCCCTGGAAACCATCGTTCTATTCTCTGACTCTATGAAATTGACTTTTGTGGTTTTTTTTAGATTCCACATAAGAGTGATACCATACAGTATTTATCCTTCTCTGGCTTGTTTTACTTAGCATAATGCCCTCCAGTTTCACCCCTGTTGTTGTAAGTGAAAGGATTTCCTCCTTTTTGGGGGCTGAATAATATTTTATTGTATTTATACCACATTTGCTTTATCCATTCATCCATTAACAGATTTTTAGTTTGCTTCCGTATCTTGTCTATAATGAATAATGCTGCAGTGAACATGGGTATGCATATCTTTTTAAGGAACTGATTTTTGTCCCTTTTGGATATATATCCAGAATTGGAACTGTTACAGGAAAAGAGTGTTCTTGCCTTTGCACAGGAAAGAATTCAACTGTGAGCTGATATAGAGTTTAAAGTAAAAGAGAGTTTATTTAGCAGAGAGTAAGTAAGAAAAGAAAGGCCATCTCTTAGACAAAGCGGTGGTCTCTAATTGCTGGTGGAAGAGAGAATCCCTCTATCCCCCAGGACTAGGCTTTATATGTATTTTCTTTATCCAAGGACAATTTATTGGTATGGTGGGAAAAGAGGAAAGAAGAACAATGGTAGGTTTATTTTTAATTTCTGTAAGATACAAGAAGAATAGATACAGGTTTGTTTTTAACTCTTGTAAAGCACAACCTGTTCATTCCATTCCAGCTTGGATTTTGAATGCTAGCTCATCTGTGTTTTATTTGTAGTGAGCTTAACTGGAGGAATGGCCATAATGGAATCTCTAGTCTTTGTTCTGTATGATTGATCAACATCTGCCTGAGTTTTGTGTCTTACAGTATGTAGGCAGCAGGCTTGGAATCCAACCTCCTAGTTCCTTTTTTTTGTAAAAATAGTCTTCATGCCCCTTTCCTACCGTGTTTCCCAGAAAATAAGACCTAGCTGGGCAATTAGCTCTAATGCATCTTTTGGAGCAAAAATTAATATAAGATCCGATCTTATTTTACTATAAGACCCAGTCTTATAATATAATGTAATGTAATATAATATAATATAATACCGGTATAATATAATATAATATAATACTGGGTCTTATATTAATTTTTGCTCCAAAAGATGCATTAGAGCTGATTGTCCAGCTAGGTCTTATTTTCAGGGAAACACGGTATAGTAAGACTGCTGGATCATATGATAGTTCTATTTTGGCTGGCTGTTCCCTCAACAAAGTGTCTACTACAGCATCTGTCAGGCAGGGGCCTCCACCAAGATTTCTTTGTTTCCAGATTTAAGTAACTGCCCCCTCCTCCTTCCTCATACCCTTAGGTTAATGGGTGCCATCAGCAACGTGGTCACAGGCAGCAATATCACTTGTGGTTTCCCTAATCCCTGCTCACTAAAGGGCCTTTATAAATAGATCCTGTGTTAAACAATCCTCAAATTACTCTCTTAAAGTGTGCCATCTGGTTCCCCCAGGGACCCTGATTGAGACATTGCCTCAAGGAATTTTTCCTGTAACTAAAATTTACATCACCAGTGCCAAAACTTTTCCTGATGGCCAACAATAAGGGATTTTCTAATCCTTTATATTTACAAAATTGAACGCTCTTTGGTTATTGATAAATCATGTTTTTGAGTAAATAGAAACAGGCTACAAAGAATATGCTGAATTTGGTCTCAATTTTATAAAACAAATGTGTGTGTATAAAAGATTCAACAAGCTCAGAGTAACAAAAATATCTTTTTTTTATGATTTTCTGTTTTCATAGTTTTCTGCAATAATACCACATTATTATAATGAAAACTATATACATACAATGCCATTTAAAACATTTTTATTTGATCCAATTATATAAATTATAAAAATCATTATGACTAATGTAAGTTAGACAATGAAAGAATATTGTCTAGGACATTACTTGGCACAGAGTAGGCATTCAATATATCAATAATAACGTACTGTTTACAAATCATTGGTTGATATGTGGGGGTTCAGAATGGGCCACCCCAAGATGTGCCTCAGTGATATGCAGATTACTTTGAGCTAAAGGCAATTTTAGCTACAGACTCAAGAGAAACTTCTGCCCCTCCTTATAACTACCTAGAGGAATTTGAATTAGAGACCTTGCCCATAAGACATTATCAGCTATAACTTCTTTTGACCCAACTGCAGGTCAGGGCAAACTTCCATTTACTAAATGTCTGTTCTTCTTATCCTGCAATGACCCTTTGAAGCCCTCAAGGTACATTACCACATCCCTACTCAGGAAGTCTTATATATACCTCAGTCTCATCACCATTTCTATCTCTGAACCTCCCCTGCATGTGGGCTCTCTGACTCTCTCATGTATGTGGGGTTCCCATACATATATATGTATTAAATTTGGTTATTTTCTCTTGCTAATCTGTCTCATGTCTATTTGATTATTACACCAGCCAGAAGAACCTTTTGAGGATAGAGGAAAGTTTGGTCCTCCCCCACAATATACTTCTCTACCTTACAAAACAAAATATAGAGAATAGAAATTAGCCTTTTCTGGATGACTCGAATATTAATTATTACATTGTACTTTAATAGCATGATGCTCTGAACTCATTTCAATCCTATTGAAACTGGCAGTTAACAGAACAGTAAACATGTTTAGGTATTGGATCATAATATCTAGAGATACAGGTATAGGCTTCAACTAAATGTTTCAGTTGCTTTTGTTGTCATAGTTTTTAGCCAAAGATTAAGAAAGTATGGTAGTTATATCCTGAAGGCCTGTCTATAAAGCAAGATGCCCGAAAAAAATTATAAGTACTCTTTTTTGAGATAGTAGAAAAATATAGTTAGTTAAGCATAAAACAGTGATAGCCTAAACAATAATAATGGTCACAAGATATTTAATTTCTGCTTTTTGCTTTAAAGACAACATCATGGACACATAATTATGAATTATTTTGTGGAATCTTGGTTCTTCAACCAGTAGATGACACCAGGAAATAAATGAATCAGACTAAGGAAAACTGCTGAAGCTTGCTCAAGACTAAGCAATCAGCTTTTCCCATGACCCCCAAGCTGTAACCCTCAGTCTTCTCCTTTAAAAACCTTTGATTAAAAACCATCAGAGAGCTTGGATTTTGAATGCTAGCTCATCTGTTCTCTTGGCTTGGCATCCTGTCAGTAAGCTGCCTTAATTTCTCCACTGTAAAACTCAGTGTTCAGTGCTTGGCTCTGCTGCACATCCAGTGGGCAGACTCTCTTCAGTTAGATAACACTATTATTTAACATACAAGAAAATCTGTAAAATGGAATCATCCCCAGAGAGATTAAGTGACTTCCCTGAAGTTCATACATAGCTAATTAGTGCTCTCAGCTTTCCTTTTCTCTCTGAAGACTTCCTCCAAGATATCCTTCCTTTCCTCTGGAGAAATACTTCTTTTCCTGTATTTGTCTCTACCTACAATTTAGGTAATCCTATTAGTCAGTCCTATTACAGGGTTTTTTGTTAGGTAAGTCTATTTCTATTTTATCACTGTACATCATGTACAATTGTTTTTTCCCCTTGTCTCAGTTCTAATTTTTTCTGGAAATGGAACTACTATGTTTCCCCAAAAATAAGACCTAGCTGGACCATCAGCTCTAACTTGTCTTTTGGAGCAAAAATTAATATAAAACCCGGTATTATGTTATATTATATTATATTGACCCTGTATTATATTATATTATATTATATTATATTATATTATATTATATTATATTATATTACATTATATTATATTACATTATACCCGGTCTTATATTACAATAAGATGGGGTCTTATATTAATTTTTGTTCCAAAAGATGCATTAGAGCTGGTGGTCCGGCTAGGTCTTATTTTTAGGGAAACACGGTAATCAGGTGAAATGAGTACTAGTGGTAGACACAGTAAAAGGAAATCAAAAAGTTTCAGAGTAAAATTAAATTTAATAAAGGAAGAATGCAACCAAGTCTTAGAACCCATTAATATGTCTTATACTCCCCATCAGAAATCATACAAATGTCCACTGTCACCTTTCTCCAACACTTTATGCTAACAATATTTTAGTGAAGTATAATTTATGTATTTAAAATGAACAAGTTTAAGTGTAAAGTTGAATGAATTTTGACAAACATATATACTTGTGCAACCATGGTCTAAAGCAAGATAAAGAAATGACCATCACTTCAGAAAATCCCCTCATGTCTCCTTCCTGTCATTCCACACTCTGTACCCCCATCCCCAACTTCCTGCCCATGGCAAAACATGACCACTATTCTGATTTCGTAGCTTAAATTTGTCTGTTCTTGAACTTCTTATAAATGGAATATTATATAGTATGTACTGTTATTGTACATATCAATTGTTCATTTCTTTATACTTCTATGTAGTATTCTATTATGTGAATATACCACAAATTCTCTTCTATCTATTCCTCTGTTGATGGACAATTGGGTCGTTTCCAGTTTGGGCTATTATGAATAAAGCTGTTATGAACATTTCTGTATAAGTCCTTCTTTGGACATGTGCACTCATTAATTTTTGTATGTGTCTAGAAGTGGAATTGCTCCATCATGGTGCATATTTCACTTTATAAGAAACTAACTACCAGTTTTCCAAATTGGTTGTTCTATTTTATATTCTCTCCCATTACTCCACACCCTTACCAATACTTAGATTTTATCAGTCTTTTAAATTTTAGCAATTTTGGTGCGTATGTGTTGGTATCTTATAATGATTTTAATTTGTTGAGCACATTTTCCTAAGCTTAGTAGTCACTCAGATATCTATCTTATTTTGTAAAGCCTCTATTCAAATCTTTTGCCCATTTAAAAAATTAGGTTGTCTTTTTATTATTTGTTGGAGTTCTTTAGCCTACTACCTGTCCTTTGTCTGATTTATTTATTGTAAACATTTTCTTTCAGTCTGTAGCTTGCTGTTTAACTTCTTTAAAGTGTCATTTAACAAGCAGAGGTTTTTAATTTTTATGAACTTTAATTCATCAATTGCCTCTTGTCCAGTTAGTGCATGTATGATAAGAAATATTTACCTCAAGGTCATGAGAAGGCATTTTCCTGTTTTTCCTAGAAACTTTGTAGGTTTACCTTTCACATTTATGCCCCTATTAAACTTGACTTCCCTAGAATTCTGGTGCACACAGTAATCTTCCAATAGTATTTAAAGCCAAGGGAATGGATAAGATCACTGAGAGGGAGTGTAGAGAGATAGAGGAGGGACCAATACATGCCAATCAAATTTCCAATGGAATTTAACTAGATGATTCTAATATTTGTCTGAAAGAAGAATTGCTCAAGTATGGTCCAGAGATTTTTGCAAAGAATAAATTGATGGGGTTTGCTCTATCAGATATTAAATATTCTATAAAAATATGTAATTGAAAATGTACATTATTATGGAGAAATAGACAATTTTTTTAAAGATTTTTTATTGGGGAAGGGGAACAGGACTTTATTGGGGAACAGTGTGTACTTCCAGGACTTTTTTTCCAAGTCGAGTTGCTGTCCTTTCAATCTTAGTTGTGGAGGGCGCAGCTCAGCTCCAGGTCCAGTTGCCATTGCTAGTTGCAGGGGGCACAGCCCACTATCTCTTGCAGGAGTCAAACCGGCAACCTTGTGGTTGAGAGGATGCACTCCAACCAACTGAGCCATCTGGGAGCTAGCTCAGTGGCAGCTCAGCTCAAGGTGCTGTGTTCAATCTCAGTTGCAGGGACTCGAGGAGTTGAGGAGGTGAGCTGGCAACCTTGTGGTTGAGAGCCCATTGGCCTATGTGGGAATCGAACCAGCAGCCTTCGGAGTTAGGAGCATGGAGCTCTAACCGCCTGAGCCCCGAGGCCACCGGGCCAGCCCTGAGAAATAGACAATTTTAACAAAGGAACAAAGTAGAATTCAAGTGTAAATAGGAATATTAAGCACAGGGGACATATACAAGTCCATAAATGGTATTGAAAGAGCTATCTATCTATTTGGAAAGAAATAAAATCCTTACCATACACTAAGACAAAAATAAATTCTAGGTGGGTCGTGGAGCTTAACAGTAAGGAATTATACAAGTATTAAAAGCAAATATAAGAAATTTGTTTATAATCTTGATGAATGCTTATACAAATACAAACGAATGGCAATTAACTATGCAAAAATTGTCTTCTGAATGAGATCATAAACAAAATTAAAAGACAAGCAAACTAAAACAATTAGATACCATTTTTCAGGATCAGATTAGCAAAAATGTCTTCATAAAAAAGCACCCATTATGTGACAAAATGGAGACTTGGTAAATTGCTAGTGCCAATTTAAATTGATATAAACTTTTTGGAGGACAATATCTGTTAGTTGTATTTTAAATGTGCAATCCTTTCTATCTAGAAATTCCACTCCTATGTATTTATTCTAGAGTAATACATATACCTGTACACCAAAAGACAAGTATGAGAGTTTATGAGAGCATTAATATTGATAAATATTAAAAAGCTATAAAATTAACATACTATGTAATAATGAATCTAATATGACATCAACTGTAAGACCCATCATTATTTTGTGTATCAATAAAAAAACACAATGCTGACAATCGGACCATGACACAATGCTTTCTTTTTTTTTTTTAATTTATTAATTGGGGTGACAATTGTTAATGAAATTACATAATTTCAGGTGTACAATTCCATATTACATCATCAATAAATCCCATTGTGTGTTCACCACCCAGAGTCAGTTCTCCTTCCATCACCAAATATTTGATCCCCCTTACCCTCATCTCCCTCCCCCCACCCCCTTACCCTCTGGTAACCACTAAACTATTGTCTGTGTCTATGAGTTCTTGTTTCTCATTTGTTTGTCTTGTTTTTCGTTTATATGCCACATATCAGTGAAATCATAGGGTTCTCTGCTTTTTCTGTCTGACTTATTTTGCTTAGCATTATATTCTCAAGATCCATCTATGTTGTCACAAATGTTCCTATATCATCTTTCCTTAACGCCGAATAGTATTCCATTGTGTATATATACCACAACTTCTTTATCCATTCATCTATCGAAGGACATTTTGGTTGTTTCCATGTCTTGGCCACCGTAAACAAAGCTGCAATGAACATTGGAGCACACGTGTCTTTATGTATAAATGATTTCAGATTCTTTGGGTAGATACCCAGGAGAGGGATTGCTGGGTCATATGGCAATTCTATTTGTAATTTTTTGAGGAACCTCCACACTGCCTTCCATAGCGGATGCACCAGTCTGCATTCCCACCAACAGTGTATGAGGGTTCCTTTTTCTCCACAGCCTCTCCAACACTTGTTACTATTTGTCTTGTTGATGATAGCCATTCTGACTAGGGTGAGGTGATATCTCATTGTGGTTTTTATTTGCATTTCTCTGATGATTAGTGATGTTGAGCATTTTTTCATATGTCTATTTGCCATTTGTATATCCTCTTTAGAGAAATGTCTCTTTAGGTCCTCTGCCCATTTTTCAATTGGGTTGTTTGTTTTTTTGTTGTTGAGTTTCATGAGTTCCTTGTATATTTTGGATATTAGACCCTTATCGGAGGAACTGTTTGCGAAAATCTTCTCCCATTCAGGACACAATGCTTTCTTATTATATAGAACTTGTATTTTATATATAGTAAAAGATCTTTTTTACTTATTTGACCCTAGATTTACCAGTCATGTATCACTTTCATGTTCTTGTAGAAAAGAAAATATGAAGGAAATAAATAGGTTAAGGAATTCTTAAAACAACTTCACACTGAGAGTCTGACTCTTCTGCATCACTTTTGATTCAGGCACCAGTGATATGCTTTCCCTCATCAAGTGGTACTGCATGCCATCCAAAACATGGGATACAGTATTTCTTTAAAAAACGTCCTTCTATCATAGTTTCTGAGATTTTCTACCAAGCCCCTGACACCAATTCTCAGGTTTTGATGCCCATGTAAAGTAAGTTATAAGAGATGTTCACATTAAAATGTAAAGAATTAATGGAATATGTGTGTTAAGCAACAAAGTCTTTTCTAATACATATTAAATGAAAATAGCATGTGCAAAAAATACATAAACTATAATTCCATTTATTTAAAAAAAAAGTGTTTCTGTGCCAGATACTACAGATTGGCTCCCAAACTGTAAGTCATCCTCACTTCTTTATGAACTTCTAATAGCTTTATTGGGATATAATTCACATACTATGTAATCCATCCACTGTAAGTGTATAGTTGAATGAACTTTAGTAACTTCATACTGCTGTGCAACCATCACCACAATCCAGGTTAAAAACACTTCCGTGCCCACTGGTGTTAGAAGGCACATTCTGACGGGGCCTGGGAGGAGCGCTAGGAAGTGGGCAGAGTCTGGTTGAGCCGGCAGAGTCGCTTTGGGCTTGTGGAATGATGTTTCTGTGTTGAAGAAATAGCATAAGGCTTCAGTTCCAACTATTTCTTTTTATTTCATTATTTAAGAAATATGCACGAGTGTCTACAATGTCATGGCTCCCACCGACAAGAGGGCTGCATTTCCTGTGTCGCCCCATCTGTAGGTGTAAAAGAGACAAGCATTGCAATGCACTTCAATTAGAGCAACAGCACAAAAACATGGGTGGGGGTAAGCCACGCTCCCTGAATCTCCATGTGTGCACCATCCTGTAAGCTCCCACAAATCTTTATTTAATTTCCTTCACCATCTTCAATAGCATCCTGTACTAAACCCATCAACTCTTATAGTGTTTTCTAATTGTCAGTTTGGTTGTGAGTAATCTCCATTAGACTGTAAGCTCTTTAAGAGCAGAGACTGCACGGGAGGTGGGGAAATGGAATTACAGAATAAGATGGTGTAGGCCAAGGTCCAAACATGGCTCTCAGGACAGTCTCTAAGCAATGTCTTTTGAGTCCTCAAAGCTTTTTTTCTTTTGTTTTGTTTTCTTTTTTTTTTTGAGAGAGATCTTTATTTCGAATGTCTTTAATTTTTAATTACATTAATTCTTCTGCATTCCTAAGACTTTTTTCTTTTATTGATTACTTTAATCAGTTTTCTTCATCCCAATATAGGTTTTTAAAATTGTTTAATTTCACTCACTGATACCTGTGTGGTGACATTTCTTTCTTTTTGCTTTTTATGATGCTTTTCGGCTTCAACATTAGATTATTGGTTTACTATCAAAGAATGTAGGAACAATTGCTCAGGAACAATCAGATGGACAAGATGCATAGAGGAAAGTAAGGAGAAAGAGGTGATGAGCTTCTGTGCTCTCTGAGCGAGCCACGCCGAATCTCCACGTGTTCACAATCCTGGTAGCACCCACAAATCTTTATTTGATTTCCTTCACTAACTTCAACAGCATTCTGTACTACACCCATCAGCTCTTACCATGTTTTCTAGTTACCAGTTTGGTGGTCAGTAATATCCATTAGACTGCAAGCTCTTTGAGAGCAGAGACCAGGTCTTGCTCATAATTAAATCCTTAGCTCTAACAGAGCTCCTGGCAAAGAGTGAAAATATGATGAATTACTATACCCTTTTCGCAAATAAAAGATAGCATATAAAGATCAATGAGGACTTCAGTCCTACCTTCTTGGAGTTTACATTTTGGAGAGGATGGAAGACAGATTTCTCACAATAATAAATAGAGGAAAGAAGCACTAAATGAGGGACAAATAACCAGAGATGTGCCTATAAAAGACAAGACCATTAATTCTCCTACTAGTCCTGAGAATGATCACAGTGGTCCCCAAGTAATTAGGCCCAAGATATACAGGAAATGTAAGAAAATGGAGGACTCTGCCTCAGGGAGCCCATCACCTAAAAATGCCCAAGAGACGGTGCTACAGAAGGCTGTACCATGTTGTTAGAGCCTAATTAACTAAAGATTATATTCACATTGTAGATTGTTGCAGCAAGGCAGCGGGTGGGGGGAGCGCCCCAGAGGAACTGGAAACACCGTTCAACAAGAGGGAGGAAGGAAGCATTTTTGTAAGGTTGTAGTTCCTATTTAAGGTTCCAAGTATGGTAAAAGGGAAGTGGGGATCAGTTTTGTCATTTCCAAGGCAGGATCAGAAATGGGATAAACTAGGGATTGGGTGCTATCTGTTGACAGGGTATCATGATCAGTCGTGGAGAGAACACTGCAAAATGACCAGCAACAAAAAACATCCTAGAAAATGAGCCTGCAAACTAACATTCAAAGTATAAGTGGAAGATGAACTCCTGAGGAAAGGGATGATTAAGTAAAAAAAAGAAAATGTTTAACATTCTCAAAGGAGTGAAGGAAGAACGTCCATGAAAGAGAACAGAATAATAAAACACTGGAAATGAATACCATAATGAAGCAAAAATCTCAATAAACAAGATTAAGTCTAGAATGAACATCAGGAAAAAAAGGAAAAATACCTGGGAAATAGTACTGATGAATTCATCGAGAGCACCCACAAAAATAAAAACATTGTTTTTATAAGATGAAAAAGCAGCTAAGAAACAGGGAGGATAGTTTGAGACATTCCAAAATATATTTAACAGTGATTAAATGATCATGTGTGTTATGTGAACTATGTCTCAATAAAGCTGTTTAAAAATAGACCTAGATCTACACCCAGATGTATAGGAGTTCCAGAAGAGAGTAGAGGGAAGGGTGCTGAAGTGTTTCTGAAGAGACAGGAGCTGATAATTTTCTGGAACTGAGTAAAGTCTTACGTCCTCAGAGACAAAGGCCTAGATACACTCTAGTGAATCTGTAAAACCATCAGGAATAAGAAAAACTTAAAAACTACAATACAGAAGTATAAATTGTACACAGCTGAAGTTCTCCTTTACCTGTCCTTTCAATATCACCCCCGTCTCCACAAATCATCCTTATTGACAGCTTAGTATATGGGTGTACCTCTATATCTATATCTACATCTTTATACAAATATATTGTATAGTTCAGTATGTGTCTGTATTTGCTTTCTTTTAATTAATAAAGGGGATATTACAATACATTTGCTATACAACTTTCTCTTTTCATGTAACAATAAATCATATGAATCTTTACATGTAATTGTCAGATTCAGTTTTACTTTTTATTCTAAAGTTTTTCTTCTTTTCAATGTTATTTAAAAAGAACATTTGTTCATTTTTTTTCAAACTCAGAGAAAAATAAAGAGGAGCCTATACTCATTGCTCATCTATTGATATTTTTAAAATAATAAAAGTAATAAACATTCATGGCTAGAGAATGGAAACAGTTCAGAAAAGAAAAACCTGACAGCATGTGATTCTTCCAGAAAAAAAAAAAATTGTACTTATTAACACTTATTATCTATACTATACTGTCTTCTTTTGTTTTAAAAGTTAACCTGTAAGGAATCATTATAACATTGTTCCACACATGGATTTGTCACTTAATAATATACCATGGAGATCTTTCCATATCAGTATATATAAAACTATAGCATTCTTTGCTTTATAATGGATTCGCAATATTCCATAAAATGTAATATATGTACATGAGTACAACCATTTACTACACATGGAATATATTATATGTAACTAGAATCATTTATGTCCTCTAATGTTTCTTTAATATTCTTCTAATGACAATTATTTAGGTTGTTTCTTTACCTCTAGAAGCATTGCACATACTAAATATTCTTGTTCATATATCTTTGTGCATATGAAGTTCTGACAATTAAGTTCACGAATTCATCCTAAAAAATGTGCTACATACCTCATTGCTGAATATCAATATGATCACCGTTGAAGTCCTCCTTTTGGGAAGTTGTGCACCAATACCAGCGCCTCGTCCACCATTCAAAGCAGTTTTGGAACTCTTTATCTGGAATGGCCATCAGAGCTGTCGTAGTATTACCTTTGATGTCCTGAATGTCATCAAAATGTCTTCCTTTCAATATCTCCTTTATCTTTGGGTAAAGAAAGAAGTCATTGGGGGCCAGATCAGGTGAGTAGGGAGGGTGTTCCAATACAGTTATTTGTTTACTGGCTAAAAACTCCCTCACAGACAGTGCAGAGTGAGCTGGTGCATTGTCGTGATGCAAAAGTCGTGAATCGTTGACAAAAGTTTGGGTCATCTAACTTTTCCACGCAGCCTTTTTTAGCACTTCCAAATAGTAAACTTGGTTAACTGTTTGTCCAGTTGGTACAAATTCATAATGAATAATCCCTCTGATATCAAAAAAGGTTAGCAACATCGTTGGAACAAGTTTGCGAACTTAACTGTCAGTCACATTGTATGTGTGAATATTTTTGTTGGACAGATTTCTAGATTTGGAATTCAGAGTTCAGGCATATGGACACTTATGTTTTTGATGATCACTATCCAATTTCTCTCCCCAAAAGCTGCACTAATTTATACTTCCTTCAGCAAAGCATCTGAGTTCCTTTCTCTTCACGTCTCATGAATACTGGGTGTAATCAATTTAAAAAATCTTAGTATGCATGGATAACTTAAAATAATATCTCATTGTTTTAAATGGCATTTTCCTAATTACTAGTAAGGACAACATTTCATAGACTTAATGATCATTTGAATTTCTTTTTCAAGTCCATCTTTTGGTCAATGTGTATGTGTATGTGTGTGTTTAAATAATCTGGTGCTTGTTTTTTAATCTGTTATATTTTTTTACCACATCAAAACTTGAAATTTTTATACAATCTAATGGTCAGACTTTTCCTTATGGATTTTGGATTTAGTGGTTTTCTTATAAAAACCTTCTACACATCCAAGAAAACATTGTTTTATGTTTTCTTTCTAATGTATTTTTTTAACATTTAAATGTTTGGTTGGGACATAAATAAAATTGTGATCTTCAAATCCATAACCAATCATCCCAACGTCATTTGTTGAATCATCTTTTCCTTCACTGACTTGAAATGTCTCATTTATCACATACTAAATTCTGATATGACATATATATCAGAATGTGTGTAGGTGTGTGCCATATGTAAAGATCTCAAATCTCCTACCACAGAAGAGTAATTACCAGTGACTCCAGCTTTTACACTCTGAAATCCACCATTGTTTTTGCTCTGAGGCTTCACTTCCCATGGGTTGCTCCCAAGTAGTGGTTGAGTGCAGCAAAGATACTAAGGTAGGTCTATTTCTGGGAGACGAGAAGTTCTCTGACAAGTGACTTTAGCTGGAAGGCTCCCTTGGGCTTTGTTAAAAATTTCTCTATTTTTTCAGCTTTATTGAGGTAGAATTGACCAAAAAAAAATTGTAATATATTTAAAGTGTACAACGTGATGCTTTGATATATGTATACATTGTGAAAGGATTCCCATCACTGAGTTAATTACTACATTCATCACCTCACGCATTTACCTTTCTTTTTCTTGGGAGAACACTTAAGTTGTGTATTCTCTTAGCAATTTTCAATTATATGATAGTGTTATCAACCATAGACACCATGTTATACACTAGATTCTCTGACCTTATTCATCTTATAACTGAAAATTTGTAACCCTTTACCAACCTGTCCCTATTTTCCCAACCCCCGGGCCCTCGTAAGCCACCATTCTACTCTTTGACATTTTCTTAGAACTGCACTGCAAGCTAAGAGCTTCCTTTTTTTTATTCCCAGGGGAATCTGTATTGTGGTCTGACTGTGTGTTCCTAGTCCTCTCCACTTGCTCTCTATTTTTCCTCACAATTATTTCCCCTGATAGACAGGAGACATCTCATTTCATCTCGGTTCTCAGAGGATCCAGACTAACACAATATATGTGGGTCTCATTTGTTTCATTGAGCTATTTGTCTATTCCAGGTCTGATATCACAGTTTTCATTTCTATAGCTTTATGGTACATTTTGAAATTCACTTGAGTAAGTCCCCTACATTGTCTTTGTCCGAATATTTTGTGTATATCCTTCTAGCTGAACTTGTTTCGTAAAAAGTTTTTTCCTTTTTAATTAATGCATGCACATGATGACAAAAGGGTTTTTGAAAAATATGTTTCCCTCCCATCTCTAACTCTCAGTTCCAGAAAAAACTACCTTCAGTAGATCCTTTTATATCATTCCAGAAACATTCTAAATATATACAAGCGTGTGTGTGTGTGTGTGTGTGTGTGTGTGTGTGTGTGTTGTTAAAGACATATTGTTAAATATATATATGAATCTCTTTCTTTTTGGCTCTGATAGTAGCATATTGTGTACCTTATTCTGTACTTTGCTTTTTTCACTTTATATCTTTGCAAAGCTTTCAATGTCAATATTTATAGTTCTTCCTCATTCTTTTTAACTACCTATCATTCTATTGTTCCTTCCCAATCACATTTATTTAAGTAGTTCCCAGTACTTTGATATAACAAGCAATGCTACAGTGAATCAAAAGAAATTTAGAATCACCTTGTCATGTTATATTTTTTGAAGCCCCATTGAGATTTTAAATAAAGTTGCCTTGAAATTTATAGATTTAATTTGGACAAAAGAAACATAACTATATTTAGGTCTTCTCAACCAGGCCACATAGAATCTTTTATATCCTTTGGCCACATTTCATAGTTTTTATAAATATAGGTCTTCTGCTTTTGTTTAAGTGTTTTCCTAAGCTTTGTTTTGTTTCTGTTGGTATTGTAAATGGGAATTTCTTCTCATATAACGTTTTCTCTTTAGTTTTTGCTGAGTTTCAGGAAACTCTTGATTTCCATATGTAATTTCTGTGTTCAGCCTCCTTTCTAATCTTTCTTATTAGTTCTTATAGTTTTTCAATTGATTGTCTCAGGTTAATAGCATTCTAGAGAGAAAGAACAGCATATGTGAGAATGAAGAAGAGAAAGAAAACCTCATTTGACAGAGAAACTTTTAAAAGTTCAGAAAGACAGGGAGTAGTAGTAGCAAAGCTGAGATGGGACGTGATTGTATAATTATGACATTTTCTTCAAGTTGGTGGTAGAGGCAGTAGCCAGTAGGTTTTGTTGGTATACTATGTATGTTGGACTTTATTGTCCAGTCAATAGAGACCCATGAAAGAGCGAGTGAGCACCACTTTCACTGTCAGCATGCATTACAGACATCTACAGTAAAAAATTTCATGACCATAACCACCAGCAAACACTTATTAGGTACCTGATACACGTAACACTCAGATCCTAGTTTGAAAATATTTTCATTTTTTTTTCAAGTGACAAGGCAAGTTAGAAGTAAATACAATGCAAAGGGGAAAATTAAACGTACAGAAAATAAATGCCACAGAGTTCGAAGGAGATAGAGAACAGTGTAAGCTGGAATAGCTGAGGAAGGTTTCTTGACAAATTAAGGTTTGAACATGATCTTGAAGGATGGGTAGGTCTTTAAGTGTAATGCAGAAGGTGAGAGGTATTCTAGGCAAGGGGTTTAGCAAAGTGGAACATCACATATGACACCAAAGAAAGAATTAGTAAGAGAAAAGTTAGTTGAATTGATGGGTTGAAACCAAATTATGTTATTTCATAGAGAGCTGAAAGTAATTAAAAATTGAAAATTTTATTTTTAGAAAACACAAAGTCATGTTTAATATGAACTTAATTCAGCATTGCTTTGGGAGGCTGCAGATTGGTGACAGAGAAAACAGCATGGCCTGAAGGAGCCATTTGTTAAGGATCTGTGAATGGCCAAACTATCAGTTAGGAGGTAGGTTTTATGTTCTTGTTTAAAGTGATAGAAAACTGAAGTAATGGTGGCTTGAATAAGGTATTCTAGAAGAAGTTTTTATCTAGGCTGTTGAGATAACTAGGATTTCAAGGCCAAGTTCTTTTTAGTTCTCTTAGCAAAAGTTCCCGTGTGCTATGAACAGAATCGTGTCTCTTCCAAATTCATATGTTGAAGCCTTAACCCATGTGACTATATCTAGAGATAGAAGCCTTTAAGAGGTAATAAAGGTTAAATGAGATTGTAAGGGTTGGACTTTATGTTGGGACTCAAATCAGATAGGACTGTGGCTTTATAAGAAAAGGAAGAGAGAGACATCTGTCTTTCTTCCTGCCATGTGAGGACACTCTAAGAAGGTGGCTGTCTCCAAGCCGGGAAGAGAGTACTCATCAGAAAACAACCACACTGGTACTTTGATCTTGGACTCCCAACTTCTAGAACTGTGAGAAAATAAATTTCTGTTATTTAAGCCAACCAGCTTATGGTGTTTTGCTATGGCAGCCCAAGCTGACTAATGTGCTATGTTTGTTTTCAAGTTAATTCCCATGTTTTGTTACAAATGGCTGCTGTAGCTCTAGCTATCATGTCTATGTTTCAGACAAACAAAGGGGGGAAAACATACCAGTTGAGTCTGATTCCCTTTTAAGATGTCTTTCTGGAAGTTCCACCCAATGACATACACTTAGATGTCACTGTCCTGTGACACACAGCCACCCTTATGTGCAAAGGTAACTGGGAAATGTACTCTTTTGGCTAAATGTATTATCCTACCCTAATAAAATTGGAACTTCTGTTAGTGAGAAAGAAAAGAGAATGAATATTGGGTAGGCAACTAACTATCTCTTACATAGCCAACGAATACACAGAAGAAGTAACATCTTGATAAATATATTCAAATTAAACTAACAATGAAATATTATTTTTTAATCCCACTAGCTTAGAAAGGATTTTTAAAAGGGTGTACCCAGTGTTGGCAAGGGGCAGAGAAGGAAGTACCTTCATTATTGCTGATGGAAGGACAAATGTAACCAATCTTACTAGGTAGATATCAAAACATGTACATACTTCGACCCACTAATTTTTATTTTCAGGAATTTATCCAAGAAGATGATGAAGGATTGGGCAAAAATTTAGCTATAGTCATGTTTTTAATAGTTTTTTTTTTTTGCTTTGCCAAAGCAAAAAGGATATCTCTAGATATCAAGCAATAAAAAATTAATTAAATATATTATTGTTCATCTAGATAAAAGAATATGATGTGGCCTTTAAAAATAATGTTGTAGAGTTATATTTCATGACATAAGATTACTATATATTTTTATTATTTATTTATTTAGGTTACTATATATTATTGAGGAACAATACAGATCACAAGGCAATATGCAGAGGCTGCTATCATTCTTACAAAATTTTGTTTGTATATTTACATATATAAAAAGACTAGAATGATAGATATGAAATGATAATAGATTGTCTCTTGGTGGTGGGATTATGATTAATTTTAAAGTTCTTTTTACTTATATAATTTTTTTCTAGTTCAGCTGTAGCAGATATATATTAGTCACATGATGAAAAAGTAAAAGGAAAAACAACAAGAGAATTTGAAATGGTAGATTGTAATAATTCATTGGTATATCCCCAAAATTTTATGAACTATCCTATATTTAAAATAGAACTATCCTATGAAAAGACAAATAATTCAATTTTTAAAAGGGCAATTTTCTGAATAGAGATTTTTTTTCAAAGAAAAAATGGCCAATAAGCACATAAAAAGATGCTCAACATCCTTAATCATTAGGCAAATGTGAATCAAAACCACAATGAGACACCACTTCACACCCATTAGAATGGCTATAATAAAAAAGACAGATAATAACAAGTGTTGGTAACGATGTAGAGATATTAGAACCTCAGGCAGTTGACACAGACTAGCATGGGAAATGAAGCAAATACCGTTACCACCAAGCAATTGAATCACGTTAAATGTTAGTGTTGTCAGATGGCTTTATATAGGCAGAGAACCCTTGTGTTTCTTACATAGCAGGTAAGAAAGCTTGTGCTTAAATTAAGCAATCTCAAAGGTTGAGAAAGCCAGGGATACTACTGCAGGGATGGCTCTTGTGAAGAAAGAGGTCATGGAATTAAAGATTTCATATCTAACATGTTTTAATACCCATTTGGGGTAAATCCATTTTATATACATTCTTACTTCACTTCACATGATGAACACTGAGAAAAGAATGGTTAAGAATCTCATAGTATGTGATAGTTTTAGAATAGCAACTAAAACTGGAATCTGATTCTCATCCTAGCCATTTTCCCCCAGGAATGACTTACTTTTTCTTGCTGATATCTGGTCATTCTCTCTTCACCACAGATGACGTCCTTCCACAGCAGGTTACTGTGGGAGAGAAGTGGCTCCTAAGTTTCAGTCATTCTTCTCCCACCTTCATGAGACAGATCTAGAGATTTTGTAGGACCCCAGTATAAAAGGATGTAAAGAGGGAAATATTTAACACCTGGGCTGGGTCATCTGTTGTTGAACAAGCTCTTCAACAGGGCTGTACACTATGTCACTGTGTTTCTAAATGCAGTGACTGGATGGAACTTTAAGATGTCTTCTTTGGTTAAGGGTTGAGTGTGCTCTATGTGAGGAAGACATGCAAATCTGATATTTGGCAGAGGCAGAGGCTAGCTAGTTGTTTATCAATCTGAAGGGATTAACAGCCCACCAAAGTAGTATGAAAATTACTGTAAACTGAAAACATCTGAACAAGCAGCAGCCACAGAAAGAAGCATTATCTAAACTTAAGCAGAGCTTCTGGAAAATACAGCTGCTATTGACCCTCTTTCAAGAGAATTTCCTATTTGGAGGAAGATTGACACTTAGCACCAGGAAATGCAAATTCAGCTGCCCATTAATAGAAGAAAACCCAATAGAACCTTTCATATTTTCCCACTGAAGCCCTACATCACCCTCCTTTTTTATTAAGTTGGTACATGAACTGTCACCTCTGATTGTCAGTTAATTTGCAGCCCTGCCCTTTCACCTTCACTCTCCCCCAAGAATGACCAGTCAGACCTAAATTCGTAGAGAAGTTTCCCTCACAACAAAACCCAATCCCTTATTTACCTGGGAATACAGTTGAATTACATTTCCTGTATTGCCCCTGAAGCTAAGGGTACACAACTGAGTACTAGCTAAGGGAACATGAATATTGAGGAAATAATTTAAAATATTTGTTATTAAATAAGTATTAACCCATAATGTGATGCACGTCAAAGGTAACTGCTAAGGAGATAACAAAATCAAAAAGAAATCTCACCCTTTTATATATATATATATATTAATTGTCCTTATCCAAGGAGAAAATAAAACTTCTCACATCTGTTCAACAGGCAGGAAGTCACGTCATGGAGCCACGCATGTAGGCTAGAACAGGTAGACAGGACATCATGCTTCTTGAGGTTCACATTTCAAAAAGGTGGCTCCAAGGAAGAGGTTCCTGGGATGCAAAAAGGGCAAGAGACTCATTTAGCTTTAAGAAAGATTTACATACATCTCAAAGAGACAGAGAAAGCATTTATAGTTTCAAGTTTTCGAAAGGAAAAGCTAAAGAGAAAGGAGATGAGTATTGAATATAAAAAAAAAAGATGTTTCTCCAGCAGCATGGGTTTATTCAGAAACAACAAAGAATTGCAATTTGGGACATGTAGTCTAATGGGGAACAATGAGCAAGTGCAGAGAAACAATGAAGGGGCATGCTCTTTTATGAACTTGGGAGAGGCTGTTGTAAACTAAGAGTCCATTGGAGGAAACTGGAAGTTTGAAGTATAGTGACTTCATTGGCTGAGTTATATCAGTCTCCCATTGGCTGAGCTATTACTAGGCAAGGAGGAATCTTTTCTTCCTCCTGCTGAAGTAGTAAAGTACTGTGTTTCCCTGAAAATAAGACCGGGTCTTATATTAATTTTTGCTCCAAGAGACACATTAGGGCTTATGTTCAGGGGATGTCATCCTGAAAAATCATATTAGGACTTATTTTCCGGTTAGGTCTTATTTTCGGGGAAACACGGTAGTATTACTTCCTATCCGAGATGCAAGGTACATCTCCTGTTGGGATTAGTAGTGTGCAGTGAGTGACAGGTGTGTGAGAGTTCTTTCTTCTAGCTTCCTAGCTCTGTTTTAAATGAGGTTTCTCTCTCCCTTTTGACACCAGATAAAATGTAATATTAATTTTTTAAAAATATTTGTATTTACCATTCTATGAGCAGAAGTGATATACACCTACTCCAGGCCTGTCCCACAAGTGATTCTTTCTTCTTCTAACATCGTAATACAGATGAGCTCAGATGCCATATTTTATAGGACCCCAGTATAAAAGAAATTGTTTGTTGCAAGTGGGGGGGGGGTTCAGAACAAGCTACCCTAAGATATGCCTCAGTAGTATGCAGATTATTTTGAGCTAAAGACAACCAAGACCCTATGGGCTCAAGAGAAACTTTTGCTCCCTCCCTTAGCTATCTAGAAGAATGTAAACTCGTCCTGGCCCAAGATAAGTTATCACCAGAAATGACTTTTTACCTATCTATATAGCAGGAGAAACTAATAATTACTGAACATGTGGTCTCCCTGCAGTGACCTTCTGAGGCCCCAAGGTGCATTACTTCATCCTTAGCTCAGAATGTCTTATGTTCCCTTCCTGTCTTTGAACCACTTATGCATGTGGGATTCCCATATATATGTATGTAATAAATTTGGTTATTTTTTCTTGCTATTCTGTCTCATGTCTGTTTAATTATTAGACCATCCAAAAGAACTTTGAGGGTAGAGGAAAGCTTGTTCCTCCCCTACAGTAGTGTGTATATAGAATACTTGCTGTTTTGAATAGGTTGTATATGCACATGGACAAAATTTCAAAGAATGTTAAAGGACATTGCAGTCCGCACTGTTGGTACCTACCCAGTTCCTTTGCCAGTTCAGCACACCCATTCCCAGCTGCTGACTGTTGGCTACTAAGGCTCACAGCTGCACCCTTCTCTAGAGAATTGCTTTTGGCCAAATGGGAGCTACATCACGTGGGTGATTACCTCCCACACCAGGGAGCAAACCACAGTCAATGACTGACCCAGTGCAGTGGTATAAAAAGTTGCTCCTTTGCCTCAGGTGGGAGCAACTCTTTGTGGCAATTTGCGCTCCTGCTTCCACAGTGTATAAGAGAACATCCTTGCTCAGCTGCTTCTGTTTTATTCTGCTTTCCTCACTCCCTTTCTCCTAGAAGCACTCCCTCAATAAACTATATGAATGCTATCTCCTATTTCAGGCTCTGCTTCCAGAGAGCTTGACTCCAAACAGTTATGCAAAGAAATGGGGTTGTTAGTAATGGAAGCAGTGACCTCTTAACTTGCTTTGGCCTGGTAAGTTGTCTCTAAGATACATTGCGAAAAGAAGGAAAAAGAATGGAATATAACATACACATGTGCTATGTTAAACTGCATGTTTTAATTTATTGCTAGACTTAGTGTACAGATTCCCTTTTGTATCCCAACCATTAAGTGTGTTGTGAGGGGAAGGATTCTGAGGGCTCACAGTAACGTGGGCTTAGGGTGAAAGAGTGCTAAATGATAAGTGATTTTTGCTTTAGGCAAGAAATAGAGGTGTGCAGAGGACATGGTAAGGGATAATTTTGGTATAGTTTTTCTATTAAAACAAATTCTCTTCTCTTACCATTACATTTTCAGTCATATTGTTGGTGCCAAACACAATGTGGTAAATTCCTCACTAATTCAATTTCAAGACAAGTAGGTATGTAGTATTTGAAAAGTACTGTACTGTAGTGGTTAAGAACACAGGTTCAAAGACAAGTGGCCTGAGGTGGAATTTTCGCTCCTCCATTTGCAAATTATGTGACCGTGAACAAGTTACTTGACCTTAGTTTCTGAATCTGTGAAACTATAATAAAAGTAACTTTCTCATAGAATTTTATGAGACTTAAATTGACTCAGATAAAGCTCTTTGAACAGTGCATGGTACATATTAAATACTTGATGACTATAAGCTTTTATTACTTTCATGTAATGAATTCAAAGTAGTAAAGTCCTCATCAGTGAGTGATCATTCTTAAACTGTTTTTTAAAATCAGATTACTGGTTATTCATGCTAATTTAAGAAAAAAATCTTAAACCCTAGATTTATCATTTCTAGGCAATGAAATACAACTTAAACTTTTGTATGAATAAACAGTTTAATAAGGCTATTAATTGACCTAATTATCTATGCTTGGTCAGCTTAAGGTTAGGGAACTTGATTCCTTTTGCTGACTACAAATGATAATGATCTTAGAGAAGGCACTGAAGGAGCAAGGCAAACTGAAAGAGATTTAGAATTAGAGATTGCAGCTCTTAGAAATACTGATTATAAGAAAGTACTTTTTGATGAAGGTTTTCTTTTTCACCTTTGGAAGTCATTTTCAATGTTGATTTATATGATTCACTATTTTTGACTGCCATTTGAACAATATCTATTTATCAAAAAATATTTCCTGAATGCTTTAATGTCAGGTATTGGTAAATATTCCATATAGAAATGCTTTGTGAGGAGCAAAAGCATGTAAACCAAATCTAATTTTAGGGGCCGGCCTGGTGGCTCAGGGGTTGGAGCTCCGTGCTCCTAACTCCGAAGGCTGCTGGTTCGATTCCCACATGGGCTCTCAACCACAAGGTTGCCAGTTCAACTCCTCGAGTCCCTCAAGGGATGGTGGGCTCCACCCCCTGCAACTAAGATTGAACACGGCTCCTTGAGCTGAGCTGCCACTGGGCTCCCGGATGGCTCAGTTGGTTGGAGCTGCGTCCTCTCAACCACAAGATTGCCGGTTTGACTCCCACAAGGGATAGTGGGCTGCGCTCCCTGCAACTTGCAATGGCAACTGGACCTGGAGCTGAGCTGCGCCCTCCACAACTAAGACTGAAAGGACAACAACTTGACTTGGAAAAAAAGGCCTGGAAGTACACACTGTTCCCCAATAAAGTCCTGGTCCCCTTCCCCAATAAAATCTTTTTTAAAAAAACACAAAAAACTAATTTTAGACTGTGGTAAAGAATAAAAAGCATTTGTTTAAGCAAAAAGAGCTGTTGCCCGGGAGAAAAGATCAGGTTGCAACTTAAATTGTGCTGCACTGAGACAAGGAGGAGGCTGTCTTTTATAAAGTTCCCACCGAGTTCTTAATTTAGTGTTTTATGCAAATGAGGTTTCCAAATTGGGCAGTTCTGATTGGTCGGTGTAGATGTAAATGAGGACACAATTTGTATAGTTCAGATTGGATGGGTCAGGTCTCAGTCCATTGGTTGAGAAACAAAACCAGGGGTTCCCTGCAGTGGTTGACTCAGAAAGTAAACATTTAGGGGCATAGTACAGGAGCCTGAAAACTCAGTCTGTGGCTTTTCAGGAAATGTGGAGTGTGTGAGAGGCCTCTGTCAGCAATGGCTGCTGAACTCTGGTTATGAATTTGGGCTCAGTTAACCATGAGAAGTCCATTTTGACAGATATATTTCTGTTTGGGAGTCACAAGCATATAATTTAAAATGGTTACTCTGTTTCTTTTGTAAACATGTTTGTACAATGTGCAAATGCTTGAAATAATTATGACAATGTAAAAATGCTATAATATAGTTGGGTTAATGGGATTTCTAAGTAAAAAATGAAACTTTGCCATTCCCAAGAGAAACCAGAGAGAACTTGGATACTGCTATTTTAGACAAGTGCTAATGTGGCTATTATCAGTCTGAGGAGGGAGATACTAGAAAATTATTGCATGAATAATTTACATTTAGCAGTGTTTTTTTCCCCCCAAGCTATATTTAAAATTCCACTATGGTGACTATTTAATTGTACCAAAGAAAAAAAAAAGGCTACATTTGCATTAGCATACCCCAGGTAACACCTAATTCACACAGAAATTTCATTGAAATGCAATATTCTTCCTTCGTTAACATACTTGCTACAATAATTCTATGATAAAATAATTAACAAATTTCCAATAAGAGTTAATAGATAAGTTTATTGTGCTGAGGAGGGTTGTGGGTTGGAAACAGTTGTGGCTTCAAGAAATAGTCACAAAAGTTCTAGTTTTATACTGTGTTTTAAAAATATATCCCCTATTATCACCATTCATTTGTACACGTACCACAATTGATTTGTGCTTTTTCTTAACTGAATATAAGTGCTTTTTCTTAACTGAAGACAGTCTAAATAGTCTTTTATATTGATTGAGTTAATTATAAACAATTGTAAAGTCATAGTAAGCTAGTTAAATATTACAATATTAATGAGTAAATTTAAGTTTAATTTTCCTTCACACACATACAATGAATAGATAATATTTCCTACACCAAACAAGGAAATAAGCATTATAATCTTAAGGTTAAGAGTTATATAACAAATAACTCTTGTTATTAATGTACACTCTCACATGGAGTTTGGCATAAAGTATATACCCTTGGGAAATGTCAATTTCATTCCTTTCTTCTTCTCTCCTTTATATTATATTAAATTTTTCTTATTAAATGTGATATATTTTTGGTTGATCTAAAGAAGTAAAAATTTCAGCAAGCATTGAGCACACATATGATTACCACCCAGTCTTCCAACATTCCTGGATGATCCAGGCTAAAGGAACACAATTAAATACCAGGGGAAAGAGGAGAAGTGAACTATTAAAGTCAGACAATTACGTTCGTGAACTCATCCTAGAAAAAGTGCTATACACCTCATTGCTGAATATCACTACAGTTACCTTTGAAGTACTCCCCTTGGGAAGCTATGCACTGACACCAGGGCCTAGTCCACCCTTCAAGGCAGTTTGGAACTCTGTTTTCTGGAATGACCATTAGAGCTGTCATCATATTACGCTTGATTTTCTGAATGTCATCAAAATGTCTTCCTTTCAATATTTCCTTTATATTTGGGTAAAGAAAGACGTCATGGGGGCCAGATCAGGAGAGTAGGGAGGGTGTTCCAATACAATTAATTTGTTTACTGGCTAAAATCTCCCTCACAGACAATGTTGAGTGAGCTGGTGCATTGTCGTGATGCAGGAGCCATGAAATGTTGACTAAAAGTTCGGGTCATCTAACTTTTTCACGCAGCCTTTTTAGCACTTCCAAATAGTAAACTTGATTAACTGTTTGTCCAGTTGGTACAAATTCATAATGAATAATCCCTCTGATATCAAAAAAGGTTAGCAACACCATTGCAACAAATTCACGAACTTAATTGTCAGACCTCTTAGAGTAATATAGGTACAGGCAACTGTTTCAGCCAAGTATCAGGCAAATTGCAGCCGATGTTCTAGACAAGGGATTTATATCCTTTCTTCAGCTCCATTTTAATATAATTTTATTATTCATACTAGTTGATTGTATGGGGAAGGAAGAGAAAATATAGTTAAGATTTTATTTTTGAACGATATCTTTTTTGTCATTTACTGGGATCCTGAATAACAACTGAACACACTTTAGAAAGCCTTAGACTAGAGAATGTAAAAATCCAGAACTTGTAGTTGGTGTATCCAGTAGCTTTTCTTTTTAATCGTTCTCACTAGTAATTCACAATGAAAGCTTTGAGGTTCCAAAATTTGCTTAGTTCCAAAATATAACTAAATATTTACTATTTACAGAGAAGAGAAGAAAGTAGAAAAGGATGTTTACTCAAAAGGGGCTTATAATCTAAATTCACATGAAAACATGAAAAAATCCGAGTTGTTTATCCAAAAGATCAAAGTAATTAAGTACAAAATAAATAGATAAGATACATAAAAGAATCACCCCAACCGAGTTGGCTTAGTTAGGAGAGGTTTTCTGAAATGGTAGTTGTGACCCATTTTCTCATATATTTACTCTCTTTTAAACAATTATATTTGTGTTTATTTTCCATTACAATATTTTTGAAATTTAGTAAAATATACATACCATAAAGTTTACCATTGTAACCATTTTTAAGTGTTCAGTTCAGTAGTGTTAAATACATTCACATTGTTATGCAATCAATCTTGAGAATGATTTTCATCTTGCGAAACTAATAAAACTCTGTACCCATTAAACAACTTCATTCCCTCCTCTCTCCATCCCTGGAAACCACCGTTCTACTTTCTGTCTTTATGAATCTGACTAATCTAGTTTTCCCATGTAAGTAGAATCATGTAATATGACATTCAATTAACAAAATATCTTTAAGTTTCATCCATGTTGTAGCATGTGTCAGAATCTCCTTCCTTTTTAAGGCTAAATAATATTCCAGCCTATGTATATATGTCATTTTGTTTAATCATTTATCCATTAATAGACATTTGGGTTGCTTCTGAAACCTTTTGGCTATTGTGAGTGATACTGTTATGAACATGGGTATACAAATATCTCTTTGAGACCCTGCTTTCAATTCTTTGGGGTATTTAACCAGATGTAGAATTGCTGAATCATATGGTGATTCTATTTTTAATTTTTTGAGAAACTGCCATACTGTTTTTGATAGTGGCTGCACCATTTTACATTCCTACATAAAGTGCCCAATGTTCTAATTTTGCCACATCCTCACCAATGCTTGTTATTTTCTGGCGTTTTTTGATAGTAGCCATCCTAATCAGTATGAAGTGGTATCTCACTGTGGTTTTGATTTGCATTTCACTAAAGATTAGCGCTATAGAGTATATTTTTATTTCCAATTTTAATTACTCAATTAGCACGTTAATTTAGAAAAATAAAAAATTATCTAAACAAAAATGAGGAAAAGGAAACCACCTTTAATCGCACAAGCGTAGATAGCTACCGCTAACATTTTGGTGAGATTTCATCCAGACTATTTTCTACATATTCATAGAAATGAATGGGAACATACTGTTTTTTTTTTAAACCTTAATATCACTCTTAACTTTTCATTTGAATAAGTATTATGTACATTATAATTTGAAATGACTGCAGAATATTTCCTTGTATGAATTTACCATAATCGATTTGACCAAACCCCTGTTTTTGAGCAGTTAGGTTGTTTTTAAATTCGAGGCATTATAGATAGCCCATAGCTCTTTTCTATTTGGGGTAGGGGGAAAGCAGGAAATAATCTTTAAAGAGTTAGCAAATGTCCAGTGCTCACTCACTCAAAAAAATATTAAGAGCCTACCACGTCTTTCTCCATTTTAAATCATTACTCAGGACTTGCATTCTTTTGTCCTTTATTATTACTGTTTCAACAGTTGGGTCTATTCTTTGTCATAAATGTCTCTTCTTTGTTTATCATATTTCCTAAAAGTCTCTAGATTTGGAGTCCTAGTTTTTTCTTCCTTAGAAGTTAAATGTGTGTGGTTAGGTCTCTAATAATTTTTGAAAGGAAAATTTTAGTTGACTGATGAGAATAGATGTCTCCTTGCTGAAAACACAGTAGTGGGCGAAAGAAGTGTCAGCATTTTAAGAAATTTGAAGGTGAAGCAATCATGTTGAGTGTATTTTATAAATATCTCCATATTTTTTCTTCACCTACCTCCCAATCCCATCACAGGTTATCATCTCTTACCTGAGTTATTAAAATAGCCCTGTTTCTAGCTTCACTCTCTGTCATCCTGCGTTTAATCAGGATGGCTGTGTTGAAAGAAAACAATAGACTGCCAAAATTTAATGGCTTAAAGAACAACAAATTTATTTCTGATCTTGTTCCAGAGTAGGTTTCCAAGTCAGCAGGTGAGTCTCCTTCCTATAGTAAGTTAGGGGTTCAAAGTCCTTCCATCTTTTGTCTCTGCCATCTGCTAGGACATTTTGCTTATTTGTACAACTGAGGCAGAGTCACCACGTTCACATTTCAGCTGTTGGGAAGAGAAAGTAGAAAAAGGTTCAGCCTGGTCTGAAGGTGCTGATGTGGGAGAGGTACACAACGCTTCCATCTTACATTCCTTTGGATAGAACATACTTATATAGCCACACCTCACTTAAGCCACGCTGGGATATGTGGTCTACCTGTGTGTTAAGAAAGAAAAGGCATTTTGATAGACAGCTCTCAGTCTGCCACACCCTCTCAGCCTCGTTGGTTCCCCACATTGCTTTCAATGCTAGCTATCTGAATCCCAAATCTGACCATGTCATTGCCCTGCTAAAAAAAATATTCAGTGGTTTTCTATCATTGAACAACAAATATCCTTATTGAGTTCCTACTGGGTCCTGAGCATTGCACGTATGATGACAAGGAAAATAAAAATTCTGTATTTTTCCTCCTGTAACTTATAAAGGAGTAAAAATCCTGGGAATTATGCATGGTTCTGACTTCTCTCACCACTATACCCAGTCCATCATGAACATCTGCAAACTCCACTTCCATCCATAGTACCATTCTATACCCTTCCTCTTCTGTTTCCCAAAAGCGTCATTGTTCTAGATAGTTTTTAAAATGCTAGGGTACATAGCTTATACATAACCAGATTTAGAGGGTTTTATCAGATGAGCCATGAATGTGCAGTGTGGGGTGAAATGAAACATTTAATTTTAGTTAATTTGTTGACATTACCTATTTTTATGTTTATTCTCACTCTGTTCTTGCTTGAAGGTGATAGCTTTTCCAGGAAAGCTATCAGATCTCCCTTTCCTTTGTGGAATGACTGGGGGTGTTTTTTGTTTGTTTTTTTAATCTATGCTTGTGGTTGATGAGATTTCCTCTTCTATTCTTACAATAAACTTCTTTTAATTTGAGTTGTTTAAATGCTTTCTGCACCTAGCCACCAAAAGATCCTTTAGTAAAACATTCCATTCTTTGAAAAGGGTACTTAACATCTAATGTGGGTGTTGCATGGTACTAGATGTTTGGGGGCTACCATATCATCCTTTATACAAAGTGTTTTGACACTGCTGGTGCCTAGTTTGAAGAAGAATATTTTTATATTGCTGCTGTAACAAGTTACCACAAATGTAGTGGCTTAAAACAGTACCCATTGACTATCTCATGGTTCTGTAGATCAGAAGTCTGAAATTGTGTCAAAATTCAAAAAAATATTTGAAAGTACATGGAACAGTGAACTCCAATTAATATGATTTGTTCTAGTTATGGAATTGAATTCTAAACTCAGTCTGAGGTAAGGAACAGAGGATAGCATTGTAAGTGATAAGGCCTCAAACACGTGATAAGACTTCAAACCGCAGTGACATCTTTTACTAGTTGTGCGACCTTGACTAAGCTACTTAACCTCTCCTAGCAACACACAATATATTGCTGTATACTACTACTACTGCTGCTGCTGCTGCTGCTGCTGCTACTACCTAAATCATAGACTCATTATAAAATTATGTGCGAGTATGCATGATAAAGTTTATGTAAAACAGCTTGGCATAAAGTAAATGATCGATAAATGTTAAACCAGTATTTTTTTTTAAATAAAGGAGATGAAGTAGCTGCTTATCCCATGAAGATACAATTCTTTTTAACTTTTAAAACAGTGAAATGCACAGATCTTAAGACTATGGTTTGATAAGCTTTGGTAAATGTATGTCCCTGTATAACCCATATCTCAGTCAAGGTGTAGATGTTTTCTGTCACCCCGGAAGTTCCCTTGTGCCCCTTTCAAGCCTCTTCTTCCTACCCTATTAGAGGTAACCATCGTTCAGTCTCAAAAAATGAGTTCGGCCTATTCTTGATTTCATACAAATGGAACCATACAGTATGTAGTCTTTAGTATCTGGCTACTTTTGATCTAAGTAATGTCTGTGAGATTTATCCATGTTGAGTGTTCATTCCTTTATATTGCGAAGTAGTATAAACATATCACAATTTGTTTATTCATACTCCTGTTGATGGACATTTGGGTTGTTTCCAGTTATGACTAAAGCTGCTATGAGCATTCTTGAACAAAATTTCTCATGATGTAAGTTTACA
Source organism: Rhinolophus hipposideros (assembly GCF_964194185.1). NCBI lineage: Eukaryota > Metazoa > Chordata > Mammalia > Chiroptera > Rhinolophidae > Rhinolophus > Rhinolophus hipposideros. Next base: position 56,235,451 of record NC_138057.1, on the reverse strand, counting down.
TTTCTCTTGTCTAAATACCGCTGGATCAAATGGTAAATATATATTACACTTGATTAGAAACTGAAAAACAGTTTTCAAAAGGGGGTGTACCATTTTTCCATACCAGCAAGATGTAAGCATTTTTGTTAACTCCACTTCCTTGCCACCATTTGATGGTGTCATATACATGTCAGTAAGGAAATCAAACTATGTCACCCAAATATGCCATGTAGGCACATTGATTATTTCTTTTCTTCCAGTTTAATAGCTATAATTGACATGCAACACTGTGTGAGTTTACGTTGTATAGCATAATGACGTGGCATGCTATATATTGTGAAAAGATTATCATCACTTGATGTAGTTACACAAATAGGCATGTAAGAAACAGCGGGTACAAGGACACTGTGACCCTCCTTTTTCTACCAGAAAGCAGGACGTAAAAGTCCCCTGTGAAAGGTACCCTCACTGTACAGGAGAAAGAAGACATTCTTATCAGCCCAGAGATGGCACCAGACAAATCTGCAAACAAACCTTGCTCTATTTATTTACCGTCCCACAGTTTGCTGACCTTGGAAGCCTAAAGCTGCTTTTCTTTGTCCTGTCATTTCTCTATGAATGTATTGTTCTTTGTTGAAGATGCTATGTAAGCTGCACTTCAAAGCCACTATTTTGAGTCACTTTTCGTTTAGGAACACATTTATCTTGTTAATCTGTCTTTTTGTTGAAAAGTCCCATCTGAAAAACTAAGATGAGTAGAGGTAAAATTTTGTCTCCTTTACAGCAGGGACTGTGCCAATTTCTCTCTCTCTCTCTCTCTCTCTATATATATATATATATATTTTATAAATTTTATAAATTTTATATTTATATTACATATATTTATATATACTTATATATGTATTTATATATATATATATACATATATATATATATATTTATTTCATCCTCACAATGACCTGATAAAATACTAATATCACCCAAATTTTATAGATAGGAAACTGAAGTACAGAAATAGGAAATAATTTTCCCAGGGTCACACAACTTTCAAATTGTGGTGCAGATAATTTTTTATCTGGTAACCTGCTTCCACCATTGCTCTCACTCTTTACATACTGATGCTCCAGGTATAGTTTATATAGAGAGAGCTATGATATATATTTATACATATGCCATATTTTATATTCTATTACATATGTTTTATGTAATCCAGTTACTTCACTCTCATGCACAAATAGAAAGAATTGGCCTGAACAGATAATCTTATAAATTTGACCCTTTTTTCTTCCTATATTTCAAAGCTTTGGATGCTGAGGCGTAATTTTCCCTCGTGGGTCATGGAGATGATTTCAAAGGAGGAAGGAGGACTGAAGAATATCCCTTGCATTAGGGCAGAGTGCAACAGCTCTTAGATCTTTCAACTCAAAACATCTGACTTATAGCTCTACAAAGAAAGTAGCTGCTATATAAATGGCAAATATCTGTGAACCATTTGAATGACAGGTAGCTTTCTTAATTTGTAATTATTAGTCCCTAGTAATTACATATGTAATCATATGTAATATAAGTAATATATAATGTAACATGTGTGTAATGTAATCATATGTGATATAAATAAATATGTAGTCATATTTCACACAAAAAGAATAAGTGGTGCAGAAAAAGAAAAACATGAGTTTGAAATATTTTTTCTAGTTTAAATTGCAACTCATATAAATATAAATGTGCATACATTTGTGAATGTATGAATGTGTGTGTATTTATTTATTTACTTAACTCAAAAAATACGTTTTGCTCAAAGATTCTCTTTGTCTTTTCCTATACTCTGTGAGGACAAATGAGAGCATTTGTGTTTTTTAATATCTGAAGTCCACACTGAAAACAGAATCAAAATTTAGAATTTAGATTTAGTGATAGTAAAATAAAAACTATTAAGATTCATAAATTATGAAAATGATGTTCTTACAAAGCCTCAGAAGTTCTGAGACAATCTTATGTCTCACAGTGAAATCAATTTGGTTTGCCTGACTATTCGAAAGAAAACTTTTTCATTCCTAATTCTGGTTTTGTATAATCGTATAATTAATAGTGACAATCATACTAGGGGCAGATTTCTAGTATGGAGGTGGTGGTGATTGGGAGGCCCAAATAGAAATTACAAATAAGGGAAATAAAATTCCATTTTTTAGAGTTAAAGTACAAAAACAATTTACATTAGTTTCAAGTAGGGATATGTTACTTAAAAGGAAAGACTGGCTTCTAGCACTGCAAGACTGAAGCTAAATTCAGTTTATTTTTGTTTATTTTTTATCTCCAGTGGAGCATTATCTTTCTTTTCTTTTTTTAATTAAAATTATTGGTGTGACATTGCTTATTAAAATTATGTAGTCTCAAGTGTACAATTCTGTATTACATCATCTATATATTGTATTGTGTGTTGACCACCCCGACTCAGATCTCTTTCCATCACCATATGTTTGACACCCTTTTCCCTCTTTTACCACTCCCCTCCCCCCTTACCTTCTGGTAACCACTAAACTGTTGTCTGTGTCTATGAGTTTGTGTTTCTTTGTTTGTCTTGTTCCTTTGTTGCTTTCAGTTTTATATTCCACATATGAGTGAAGTCATATGGTTCTCAACTGTTTCTGTCTGATTTACTTTGCTTAGCATGATAATATCAAGATCCATCCATATTGTCGCAAATGGCAGTTTTTCATCTTTTCTTGTGACTGAGTAATATTCCATTGTGCATATTTTTCACATCTTCTTTATCCAACCATCTATCGAAGAACACTTTGGTTGTTTCAATGTCTTCGCCACCATAAATAATGCTGCAATGAACATAGGGTTACATATCTTTATGGATGAATGTTTTCAGATTTTGGGGGGTAGGTACCCAGAAGAGGGATTTCTGGGTCCTACGACAATTCTGTTCTTAATTTTTTTTGAGGAACTTCCATACTGTTTTCCATACTGGCTGTGCCAATTTACATTTCCACTAGCAGTGTATGAGGGTTTCTTTTCCTCTCCAACCTCTTCAACACTTATTATTACTTAGAAGTAATAGGTGTGAGGTGATATCTCATTGTGGTTTTGATTTGCATTTCCCTAATAGCTAGTGAAGTTGAATATATATCTGTTGGCTGTTTGTCATCTTCAGAGAGCTATCTGTTCAGGTCCTCTGCCCATTTTTAAATTGGATTGTTTTTTTGTTGTTGAGTTGTACAAGTTCTTTATATACATATTTTGGATATTAGCCCCTTATTGAAGGTGTTGTTTTCAATCTCTTCTCCTATTCGGTTGGTTGCTTCTTTATTTTGTTGACGGTTTCTTTTGCTGTGTAGAAGCTTTTTAGTTTGATATAGTCCCATTCATTTAATTTTTCTTTTACTTCCCTTGCCTTTGAGGTCAAATTCATAAAATCCTCTCTAAACCCAACATCCATAAGTTTAGTACCTATGCTTTCTTCTATGCAATATATTGTTTCAGGGCTTATGCTTAGGTCTTTGATCCATTTTGAGTTAATTTTGGTACATGGTGACAGATAGCAGTCCAGTTTCATTCTTTTGCACGTGGCTATCCAAGTTTCCCAGCACCATTTATTGAAGAGGCTGTCTTTCCTCCATTGTATGTTTTATCGCTAAAGAATGTGTCCATCATAAGAGGAATTGATTGGTCTTTTAAACAAAGGAAAAGGGACATCCCTGAAGGAAATTTTGGCTGTGCTTATTTAACACTGCTCAGGGGAAGAAACTGACTTGGAAAGTTTCAGAAATCCCCTTCCCAGGGGCAAATCTAATCCAATTTTAAAAGTGGGTGCATCAAGTATGTTATAGGTAATCATCCTGGTTATTTGACTTAGTCCCTTTGTTCCATTTTCACGTCCACCATTCCACCTTGTGGTCATAATTTTTCTTTTTTCCCATGGAGGTGTGCCCATCAGGGGAGAATGTACTAGGCTTATTAACTTTAGTTTTCTCGTCTCTGTAGCAGGTATATTTTTGATATAAATCCAGACATTGACACTCGACCTTTAAGCACCAGCCCCTTTGAGCTTGATTAATATGAGCTTCTTCTAAGTTGGCCTAGGCTAACCTTTAAGCCTTCAAAAGGTGAGTCAGACCCTGCAGACACTTTAGTGAAGTTACCAAGGTAACGGCACAAATTCCCATTATTTCCCCCCAAAAGACTTCTGCATCATTGAGCACAGTTTTCTTTTCAAACATCAACACAGTTGCCGTTCATTTCAAGGATCCATTAAGGTTATCATGAAATAATATTTATAGAGAGCTTTTCTCTCCTAGAAAAGAAAAAAGTTTGCCATTTGTTAATTTACAGAATCAAATTAATAGCAGCACAAATAATTTTCTCTTTTGTGGATGGAATGACCTCTAATGATGAAAATGAAAACCATATCTCTAAAATGGCTCTAAAATTAGATGAAGATAAAATTGATGAAATATTCAAACTCTTGAAAACTATTTTTTAAAAACCAACAATGGTATCAATTAGTTAGAAGGTAAGTTTCGAAAACTATTTAAATGTTTTGAAATGAACAGATGAGAAATATTCAAATTATACTATTCTTAAATTGCTATGTAGAAATTTTAAAAAAAAATATGTGTTATAAGTGTTCCTAAGGATAATATCAAAATCTGACTCTGTATAATAAGTCATATTCTATGTGAGAACCTATAATAGGTTTGCTTGTTGGAGAAACAGTAAATTTGTCAGAAGCTTCCTTGAAAGTGCAATGGTAATTTCAGGTAAAATGAAAGAGGTAATGCCATGTTAACTAACATTTAAGACTAGTGCTCCCCAGACAATATTTTAGTGGTTACCAGAGGGTAAGGGGGTAGGGAGTGGGTGATGAGGGTAAGGGGGATCAAATATATGGTGATGGAAGGAGAACTGACTCTGGGTGGTGAACACACAATGGGATTTATAGACGATGTAATACAGAATTGTACACCTGAAATCTATGTAAATTTACTAACAATTGTCACCCCAATAAATTTAATAATAATAAAAAAAAGATTAGTGCTCCCTTTGTGTCTCAGAAATTTGGTCTTTCCAATAGTTCTTATTTACAGATGAGACAGCTAGGCCAGAGAGAGGTTAAATAAGGTTTCCAGAGTTACAATGCTGAAAAGTGGTGGAATAGAGATTTCCATATCATCATTACAAACATCAACGATTCAGTATGTATTTCTAAAAGATAGGAACTTAAAAAAAATAATTATAGTTCCTTTATCATTATCCATGATTCCCTAATACTATCAAATATCTAGTGTTCTTATTTCCCTGCTTGGTGTGTGTGTGTGTGTGTGTGTGTGTGTGTGTGTGTGTGTGTATACCAGGGGTGCCAAAAAAAATGTATACACATGACTTGTATTCATCTTTTGTTATCGGTGTATATTATTACAATTTTAATACATTTTTTTCCTTTCTTAAAATGTTTATACATTTTTTTGGTACCCTTTGTGTACTTATATATGTATGTGTGTGTGTGTGTGTGTGTGTGTGTGTGTGTATAAATGAAATTTACAGTTTCTTTGAATCAGGATCCTTGGAAAGTCCATATATTGCAAATGTTTGATACATGGTTTAAGAGTCTCTTACTCTACAGCTTCCTACTCAGTCTCTTTTTGTTCCTTCAAAACACTTTTTTTAAAGAAACAAAGTTGTCTTGCTGAGTTTCCACCATCCAGATTGGGCTGACTGCTCCTCTGCTCTTCATTTCAATAAATTGGTAGTTAGATCTAGGCTTGATCAGATTCAGTTTTGAATATTCTGACAAGACTTTTTAAAAGGTAGTATTGTGTACTTTAATAACAAAGTACATAATGTCTGTTTCACAGTTTGTGATTTAGCAGATTGATGATTGTGGCCTAGATCTATTTATTTACTAAGGGTTGCAAAATGGTAATGTTTTAATTCTATCATTCCTGCCTCATTTATTAGCTGGAACATTGCTACAACAAGAAAATTCCTCTGGTCAACTTTTTTGTCCAATTTTTCCACTGAAGTTTTCCCCATAACCTTAAATATTCTTTAAAAACATGATTTTAAAAGGTTTTAGTACATATTTTCTTAAGGATTTGTCGTACTTTATGTACTCATTCCTTAACTGCTGGACATTTAGATTGTTTCTGATTTTTCACTCTGTAAACATTGATGGGATAAATATTCTTTTACATTTTTTATACATAAATCTTTACTTACATATTTGGTTATTTCTTTAGAATAGATGCCTAGTAGTGGAAGTCCAAGGTATAAACATTTTTTTAGCTTTTTACTGCATATTGAAAGTGTCTTCCTGGAAAGCACCAGTTTATACCTTCACGAGTGGGAATGCCTGTTTCCCTATATGTCATTATCATTGTCTCATATTTAGTGTGTTTGTATTCCGTGTTTTATATTAAAAAATGAGTTAGGAATACGTCTACTATAAACACAGTAAGAAAATTCCAGGCTCATTATTTTATTTTATTGAATGCATAAAAGTAAGAAAAAACAATTGTTCACGTGTGAAAAAATTAAAAATTAATCTTAGAATTTCAAAACTATGGAGAACTATTGAACTACTTGGTAGGACTCATGTTTACTCACCTATTGTTTTCAGAAACTAATCATAATTATAGAGTAGCTTTGTGTGTGTGCAATTTATTGTTCTAAAATTATTGAGGTAATATTAAAAAAATAAATTTCTGACCATAAATTATCTCTTAATTTGCATTTCTCTTTTTGTGAGTCAGGTTGACTGTCTTTTACGTAGGGTGATTTGTATTTCTTTTTCTGTAAATTGTCTGGAAATAAACATTTTTCTATCAAGTACTTGATCTTTTTTTCTTTGTTTCTAGGAGTTTGTTCTTTATTAGCACAATTAATCCTTTAGCTGTGAAATGAGTTGAAAATATTTTTTCCAAATTTGTCGTGTCTTTTGACTTCAGTATTTTTTGGCCATGCAGAAAATTTCTAACAGGTTTGGGAAAAGCCTGTAATCAAATTTTTAAAACATTTTTTTCTAGCATTTAAATTTTAAGTTCTAGTAGAAGTCCAAAATCATAAAGTAATTCACCCATTTTGTTTTCTGGGACATTTATGGATTTGTTTTTAAAATTTATGTCTTTTAACATAATATGTGAAGTGTGGCCCCAACATTATCTTTTTCCATATGACTCCTAATTTGTGTAAACCATTTATCTTTATGCCATTGATATGAGATGTCGTCTTTGTAATATACTAAGTTCTTATATTTCTTTGGTTCTATTTCTCAACTTTGTGTTTTGTTCCATTGGTTTGTCTATTCTATATGCCAAATCACATTTTGAATTATTGAAGTTTTATAATATATTTTCATATCTAATAGGGCTGACTCTCCCTCCCCCCATTCCTTTTCTTTTTCAAAATTTTGTTGGCCATTATTGCTTGTTTAATTATTCATATACAAATTTTAAACAGCTTATTGTAGGTCTAGGAAAAAAACCTGTTGACATATTTATTCAGATCTCATTCAATTTACCAATTAATTTAGGGAGAATCGACATCTTTAGGATTTTTTATTCAGTCCTAGGAAATTTATCTGTTCTGATTGCTATTGTAAATGGGGACTTCTTTTCCATCATATGTGTAACTGGTTATTGATTTTGTATGTGAAGTGTATTTATTGACTTCTAAATGTTAATTTCGTATTGCATTTTCTGAATTCTTATTGTTTGTAGTAGTTTTCAGTTGATATTTTTTCAGGTATACAATCATATCTACAAATTGAGATAATTTCACTTCCTCATTTCCCATTTTTATGTTTTGGATTGATTATGTGGTGTAATGGTGGTTGTACTGCATGCTATGGGCTGGTCTCTCTCCTTGTTGTCTTTTTCCAAGCTTGGATGGGCAGTCTTCCTGGCCATTCATATTACTCAACATTTTCTCAATAAATTCCTTTTAATTTAAAGGCAGAACTGCTTTCTTGTTACTTTATCTAAGAAACTTGACTAAAAGTTTCATTTTGTACACATAGGGCCCAATAACACATCATCAATATTGATATTTGTTGTCATTTTTGGAGGACTTAACGATGTCCAAGACAGTGTGCCAAGTAATTTTCATATGTCATATCAATCAATTCCCAGAGAATGATTTGAATTTTTGTCCCTGGTTATAGTACCAAATTTGAACTCATCCTTTTCAGCTTTCTTCAAAGTGTCTCTGCTTTTTGTGTTAGTAGTAGCTCTGAAAGATAAGGTAAGATTCAGTTTAATATGTTTATTGTTTTGTTATTTGCCTTGACATTATAAAGTCAAGTTTATTTGATTAACAGGGTTTCAATTGTTTTAGCAGTGGTACCCTATTTCCAAGTCAAATATTAATTGGAAGCCTAGTATAAAAAGAGAAGCTGCAAATGTTAACTAGACTATGTAGTAGTAAGTTTCTTAACCTAGAATCTTGGGATACTTCCAAGCATAGACAAAAAGGAGAGGATGTTCAGATGGTGAAATACATGCATTTTTGGATGCAGATCTTAGCAGCTGTTATGGTTTGAATTGTGTTCTTCTAAATAGATATGTTGAAGTCCTAACCCCTGAAGAAGGTGAACTTATTTGGAGATAGGGTCTCTACAGAGGTAGTCAAGTTACAATGAGGTCATTAGGGTGGGGTCTAATACAACTGGTATCCTTAAAAAAAGAGGAAATTTGGATACAGACATACACAGAGGGAAAACACACAGAGAGAACGCCTCCTACAAGACAAAGAATGTCTAGGGCTACCAGGAGCTAGGAGAGAAACATGCAAAATATTCTCCCTCAGAACTCTCAGAAGGAACCAACCCCTCTAACACCTTGATTTTAGATTTCTAGTCCCCAGAACTGAGAGCCAATAGGTTTCTGTTGTTTAAGCCACCTACTTTGTGGTATTTTGTTTCGGTAGATCCAGGAAAATAATACGGTGGTTTGTGTGGCCAATTGTACAGATTTTGAAGGTGGAATATCCTACAGATTCTAGAATGCATGTTCATTATACATGTTTTTCTGGCATGTGTCAAGGACCTTGATTAGTTATAGACTTGTTATTTATCAAAGGTCTATTCTGCTCAGATAAGCAGACAATCCTTGTAATTATTGAGTTCATCACTTAGTGTTGGAAAAAGCCCATATTCCTGTACATACTTTTTATATCTTAAAACAGAGGTTGTGAACTGGCAACCTGCTCATAAGTATTTTGTTTGGCTCACACAGTGTTTTAAAATAGGACACAAAATGTACTTGCTCACCAATCTTTAAAGATCAGATTTCTCATAAACATTTCTGAACTTTTTTTTTTTTTTTCTTGAAAATGTGATTTGCATTGCTGAAGACAAGCTGCTTCCTTTAGCCAGGTCACCAGCACTTCTGTCAGCTATATCACCAGGCCCACTTTGCCACAGGCAAAAAACAAGGGTAGCTGGCGCAGAGGGCAAAAGAAGACACTGGTAGGAGGAGTGCCTGGAGGTTAAGAGATGTGTCAAAATACAGCAGACCTTGAGGCCCTCCTAATAACACTGGCTTCTACTGCAAATGAAATGGGAAGCTATTGAGGGGTTTTAAGCCAAAGAGTGACCTGACCTGACTTAGATTTTTAAAGAATCACAGCTGCTCTGCTGGTATTAGACTGTAGGGGGAAGACACTAGACTGCAATGGTGGAGGCAGGGAGACCTATTCAGAGGCCTTCTACAGTGATCATGAGACGGCTTGGATAATGATGGCAGCCAGGGAGATGGTGTTAAGGGGTGGAAGTCAGGATGTGTTTGAAGGTATAGTCAACAGATTTTTTTCTGATGGATTAAATGTGAGTTGTGAAAGAAAGAAGCCAGGCCCAAACCCCAAAGGTTTTGGCTTGAACGACTGGAAGGATGGAGTTGCTATTTGAGATGAAGAAGCTGGAGGAAGAGTTGATTTCAGGTGGGAAATCCGGAGTTCTATTTTGGACATGTTGACCTTGAGATGTATAGTGATATCCAAAGGAAATGTTGAATAAGCTGATAAATAGGAGCTTGGAGTTCAGGGCACATGTCTGAATGGCAATAAACCTTTCATCTTCTAATCCAGTCTCATGATTTTTAATACCATACAATGCCATATAATCCTGATGATTCCCAAATGTTTATTTATAGTGGATTCAAAGAGGTTGCTATTGTGTGTTGCCAGGGAAAAGAGAAATGGTCATCATGGTCTGCCCCTTTATCTCTGATCATAGAATAGTCATGGTCTTAGTCCCAGAGCTTGGTTCTCTCCGCACCTCGGAAACCACTGCTCTGAATCTCTACCCAGTAACTGAGACTCATACCACTGTTAACTTAGTTACTAAGTTTTATATCTGGTAGGCTGTAGAGACAAATATGAATCCCTACCTGGGGCTTTTTCCTCCACCCCAACTGCCAGTCTTTGGCAAGGCTATCTTTCAAAGACCCATCCTCCTTGCTTTCCCATCCCCTTTCTATGCATTTTAATCTCCCTTAATTTCCCTGGGCCCCTTTAATTTCAGTAGCAGGAATTTTAATGCTGAGAAACTGAAATATTACGGAAAATCCAGCCACTACGTGTATTTTGCTCTCTGTCAAGTAATTCTTATCTGCCCCATCCAGGTGAATGTCCCCAGGAATTCTATGGTCCTTGCAGTCCCAAACTTCTCCCTTTTTCAATTCAACTTATATTTTTTGAATGTGCCTTTAGGTCTGAAGAGCCGTGGTCCAGCGTAGGGAGAAAAGGCCTGACGTCAAGCAGCTGTAACCTGGACGATATCCCGACGCAGGTCGGACAAAGTCAGGGCAGGACCCAGGACTCACGCGTGCCCTCGGGTCCCGCACTCTCCCGCCCCCCTACCAGGAGCGCCCTGGGCTTCCGGTGAGGGCGCTCTCCTCCTGGGGGCGGGGCCTACCTCTCCCGCCTCCCAGCCTCCCGGGCTGCGCGCGGCTGCGGGCCGAGGTCACGTGAGCGCAGCGCGGCGGAGGAGGGGCCCTGTTTCCGGGCGGCGGAAGGAGACGCGGCCGCGTGAGGACGAGGCGATTTGAAAACACGCTCCAGGAGCGGGCGCCTGTGGCCGGTGGGGCACGCTGTCGCTCCGTGGGCTTCCGTTCGGACGCTCTTTTCTGCCTCTGTGCTCCAGTCCCAGCTGGGCCTTCAGGTGAGCAGCCGCCAGCCATGGGGCCAGGCCCGACCTAGGCATGGGACTGCGTGCGGAGCCATCGCCGCCTCGTCGGGGGCCCAGGAGGGCAGGGCGGGCGGTGGCGGGTCTGCGCCCCCTACCCCGGGCCCGGCCACCGCCCCCCGCGGAGCAGGGCTGGGGTGCTGAGCCTCCGCGGGGTGGGTGCCTGCGGGCCTTTGAAGAGCCTCAACTGACTGGGCGGGTTCGAGCGGTTTCGGGTCCGGGAGACTTTCAGGCCGGGGTGCGTCGATTGGGCCCCACTTCCCCGACTGCCGTCCTGACCGAGGTCCACCGGAGTAGAAGCAGCGATGGTTTCTGCAAGCCCACGGGGTTTTCACTTCTGGGATGCGGGACCGAAGACTGGGAGTGGGGATGGGCAGCCGTCTCCTTATCGGCCCTCTCGCCATCCAGGTGCGGAGGGGTTAGCGCTCTGCACCGAGCAGAACGCGGCCACCGGTCTGGTTTTTCGAGTCGCCCCTGTCTGGGGCGTTTTATTTAAGGGAAGTCTGGTGTCTCGGATTGGTCCCCTCAGTAGAGTCTGGGGGAATTCGTGAGCGTAAAGGGTTGGAGACGGTGTTTTTCAAAGGCTGGGTGCGGTGTGCTTTCGCCTTGATTTTTTTTGGGGGGGTGGGGGTGGGGGAGGGGAAAGAATTTGGAAATCGGGGTAATGAGGTGGCAGACAGATTAGCTGGAATTCGGTTAGGTCGAAATCCTGATCCGCCAAGATCTCACGTTTGTTGAAATGAGAAGACCTACAGTTGGATTACACGGAGTTCAGTTTTAAAACTTTGGGGCTCACCTGTGTAGGCTGTCCGTGATGAGAGAGAGTTCAGCCCTTGAGACTGGAGTGCCTACCTTCTGTTCAATACCGGCTACTGTAAGACGTTGCTTAGGCGGACTGTTTGATTTGCTGTGCTTGAAAATTTTTATTTTCAGTGAAAATAACAAAAACTGCTAAGAAAACTTGAGTTCGTAGTATAAAAATGCTCTCTGTATACCGTAAAGATAATTTGATCAGTTTCAAAAAAAAAGTCAAGGAAGGGCCATCAGCCCTCTTAATTTTCCAAACGGAGGGAAAACAGTAGTATGATCAATACAAAGTGATGGATAATACGGCATAAGCTTCGACAGACTGTGTGTTGGACACCAATCAGGCAATCAGGTAATTAGTGGCAACAGATAGCCCAGAGGATTGGAGGGTGGAGGATAATTCATTTGATTTTTCTGATTTATTTCCATATCTGGTACTAGCTATTAATAAAATTGTAAGGAAAGCTCACAAAAGTGTGCTTGCTTAATTAAGGAAAGCCATTTTTTTTAGGGATGCAATTTTTTTAAATTAGTTTCAGGTGCACAAGACAAGGTAATACTTAGACGTTTATCTTTTATATCGCTCACACTGTGTGAACCCCCCTCCCCCTCCACTATCCCTCTGACATCCCACGGAGCCATTACATTTCCACTGTCTCTATTCCTACTGCTGTACCCCGCTTCTTGTAAGTACATACATATACACACACATGTAATATACAAACTAGTAGTTGACATTCATTCTTATTCAGCTTCAGCTTCAGGTGCACAGTGCAGTGATCAGGCATCTACATCATCCCTGAGGTGGTCTCCCTAATGAGACAAGTGTCCATTGGATACCCTACAAAATCTTTACAACATTATGGATTACTTTCCCCAAATTAATTTTCAAAACCCCGTGGCCATCATGTGGTGACTGACTTGTTTTCTAATCCCCTCACCTTCCCCCTTATCTCCACCCCCCCCCATCAAGCAACCCTCAGTTTTTCCTCTGTGTCTCCAAAACTGTTAGGAAAGCCATTTTTATATTAAAAGAGGCCAGGTGAGTATTAGGTCCTTCTTTTTAGGTTTTACTTACTTTTTTTTTTTTTTTTAAGACTGGGATAACTAGAGGTGTGGGTCGGATGAGAACTTGGGAATGGCATAAATGAAATAAATGGAGCCATTTTGCCACACAGTGTCCCAGTGCTCACCTTAATTCCAGTATGTATAACATAAAGCTGGTTTTGCAGACCTCTGTCACGTGTATGAATCCCTCTTGGATTCCTTAATAAAGGACTGACAAACCTTCCTAAGCCACGTCTTTAAATGGGTTTAGTTCCATCTTCACATGGTTTTGTGAGAATTGAGTGTTAATTTAAATAGTGCATCTAATATTGTGCTTGGTATGCACTAATCCTGAGATTTTAAGACAATATACTGTTTGTTCTTATAGGTTGTATGTTTATCAGTGTGCTAGGCACAGTCAGTTCTGAAGGTCTTACAAATAGTGAACTTATTTGCTCTTCATCCTACTTTATAACAACTGTATAATGAAGTATTATTATCCGTATTTTGTAGGTAAAAACTGAGCACAGTGGTTAACTACAGCTAGAAAGTTGCAGTCTGGATAAGAACCTAATCAGTTTGGCTCTAGAATCTGTGTAGCCAAATCCTAGCCCATGGGCTGTAATGTAATCACATGTGTTTGGACATAATTGTCATAGGTCTTGAGCTGCCCAGTCCTGCATTTTTCATTTTATTACTCTCACAATAATGCAAACCTTCATTTTACTCAAATTTTTTGTACTCCTATGTATAGCATTGTGACTTAAAAAAAAAATAGCTGGGTGTAGGATAATTATGATAGGCCAGGAGAACTTTTATTTATTCCAGAGGTACTAAACATACTCCAGTGGGTGTACAGTGGAAGGGAGAATTCATTATTCTTGCAGCTTGTGGAAAGCTTCAAGATGAGCTGAGCTGGTTCTACTTATAGGAGGCTATTTTTTAAAATAGAAGTTAGCTTGTAGGAAGAAAAAGCTGGAGAGGAAGTTAGGAAGTACCTGATATGTTTAGCTTAGTTTACTGTAAGGGAGCACCTGAAAAACTGCGTGTTGGTCAGATTTGTGTTTAGAAAGAGCTCTCTGGTGACTCTAGCGAATGGACTTGGGAGTAGACACTAAAGAGAAGGCAAGAATACCTGTGGGAAAACTATTGAACAGTCTAGGGTAGAAATAATGAACTTAAGAAGTGGCCTGAGAAGGGGTAGGAGGCACAGATCAAAGATTTTGTGTGTAAGTGGGAAAATTTGGATGTAGTACAAGATGATCTGGTTATGCCTGAGTTATTTATTATAATAGTGGCCCAGCTGGTCTTGTTCCTTATCCCTCTGTCACACTTTATTTCCTTTTATACTGTTTTTAATCCTGTTTTTTGGAAACTTTCATTTTTATATCTAATTTTAACTTCTCCTGGTGTTCAAAATGCTGGCCTCTTCATTTTTGTCTATAGGCTTATCCCCTACTCCTGATCTGTACCGTTTTCCTTGCTTGTGAAATGCTCATTAATTCTCCTTGCTTGCATATCTGAATCTTACCTATTTTTTAAGCACCCCGCTTAGGTTCATGAAACTTTTCCTATTACAGTCCGCATTAATAATAACATTGGTTTTCAAACTTTGTTTTGTTAGAGGTTCCTCCGGGGGCAATTCTAGGGGCCGGGAGCTTCCCAGTAGATAGAAGGTCTATCTCTAGCAACTCTGTGCTGCTTTCCAACGCACCCTCTGAGTCCCTACCCCCTCAAAAAAAAGTTTTTCAAAAGCTTTCCATTTAGCACATTGCTTGACACAAGGTTCCATGGCTAAGAAAACTTGACAAATCAGTGGCAAGCCGGTTGCCTTATTGTTAATGACTCCTCTTTACAATCTTGGCTAAACTGATCTTTTTTTTGGCACTTCACAAAGGTATTTTCCATTTAATGTTTTGATCCTTTAGTATAGTCACTATTGGTTTTGATTCTTGATTCGTTCTTTGAAATACATGATAGAGTAATGTAAATGTTGGAAAATACTTTCTTCATTCTTTTATAATTTGTCTTTATCCATTTTTAAAATAAATTCTTTTCGTTTAGCACTCAAGAATGACCAAAAAAAGAAAACGCCAAGATGATTTTCAAAAAGTGAAACTAAAAGTTGGTAAAAAGAAGCCCAAGTTAGAAAATGCTACTGTTACAAACTTTAAAACAAAGACTATACATCTGCCTGAGCAACTCAAAGAGGATGGAACACTTCCAACAAACAATAGAAAACTTAACATAAAGGTAAATCATACTGTTTTGATAAAGTTAGATTTTCTTTGAAATCATCTAGAATGTTGTGTTTTTTATGAAAAGTTGTTTTAACTCTTAGGATTTAACGATAGTTGAAGTTTGGAATTCATCTGTTACCCAAATGTGATGTTGCCACTGCAGCTTTCCCACCTCCTCCACAAAGACTCGCTCAACTAAAGCCACTGTGATTTCTCCCTTGTGTACTTATTTGATGATTTAATGTCATCTGGAAATATCTTGAGTTTAACTTTTTGATGTTTAGTGTGTCAGGTTTTTGATGTTTCAGTTTTCCAGCTGTTTTTGTAGCTCATTGAGATAAGATACTGTCTTCCTCATTTTTGAACCCTCATAGCACATAGCTTATTACAAGTTCATAGTAAATCTGTGAAGTTAATTGATGTTTGAGCAATAGTTTTGCTTAAAATTTTAACAATTTTATTGAAATGTAATTTACACGTGATAAAATTCACCCACATAAAGTGTACAATTCATTGTTGTTTAAAATATTTACAGTTATGCTGCTATCACAGTGATCTAATTTTAGAATGTTTTTATAACCTCAGAAAGAAGCTCTATTAGCTTCAGAAAGAATACCTATTAGAAGTGATGCCCCATTCCTTACCCTCAGCTCCAGGCAGCCACGAATCTACTTTATATTTGCATAGATTTGCTTCTGGGCATTTCATATAAATGGAATCGTACAAAACCTGGTATTTTGTTACTGGTTTTTCACTTAGCATGTTTTTGAGGTTCATCCAATGTTATAGCATGTATCAGAGCTATAAGAGCATGTATCAGAGCAAGAAATGTATCATTTCTTTGTGTTGTCAAATAGTGTTTTAGTACTAGGTATGTCACTGAAGTTTTATTACTCATCATGGGTTTTATTACTCATCAGTTGATGGACATTGGTTGTTCACTTTATGACTTTTATGAATAATGCTGTTACGAATATTAGTGAACAACTCTGTGGGCATATACATTTTTCAGTTTTGCTTTTAAGCTCCAAAGGTTAAATAATATCAAAAAGGTATTGGCAGTCATGGTTTTTCCCCATGGATTATGTAAATTATTCCACAAATAAAGTTGTCAAATGTTATACTCTGAATAAAATACATACACACCCTGAAAAACCATTAAAGATAGGCAGAAAAGGCCTGTTGAGTATATTAAAGCACCTAACATGTTTCGTACATAGTAGGTCTTTAAATAGTGATGATGACCACTGTCGTTTTAAATGATATCATGCCTAAGCCTGCATGCAGGTTATTTTCAAAAAGAAAATTCTAACTGAAAATTATGTGATGTTTTTATTAAGTTAAAACTATTTTAAAGGTAAAACTGTGTTTCTGGTATTAATAAAAGCTAAGTAACATTTGGAAATACTTACTGAAGCAGTTTCCCCAAGGAGTGTGTTTACTGACAGAGTTTTTGTTAGCATGTTTATTTGAAAATGATATAATGTGTATGTGTGTGTGTATATATGTATATAAGTGTGTGTGTGTGTATGTGTATGTCTACCTAAACCTGTATTTTTATATTTATTTACAGGATTTGCTATCACAGATGCATCACTACAATGCTGGGGTTAAACAAAGTGCTCTTCTTGGACTTAAAGACCTTTTGTCTCAGTACCCATTTATAATTGATGCACACCTTTCAAACATATTAAGTGAAGTGGCTGCTGTGTTTACAGATAAAGATGCTAATGTACGATTAGCAGCAGTTCAACTTCTTCAATTCCTGGCCCCCCAAATACGAGCTGAACAAATTTCTCCATTTTTTCCTTTGGTAAGTGCCCATCTCTCTAGTGCCATGACTCACATTACTGAAGGAATTCAGGAGGACTCTTTAAAAGTTTTGGACATTCTGCTGGAACAGTACCCAGCTCTAATTACTGGCCGTAGCAGTATATTGCTTAAGAATTTTGTAGAACTTATTTCTCATCAGCAGCTGTCCAAAGGACTGATAAATAGAGACAGATCCCAGTCCTGGATACTTTCTGTAAATCCTAATCGGAGACTCACTTCTCAGCAGTGGAGGCTGAAAGTCTTAGTGAGACTAAGTAAATTCCTTCAGGCCTTGGCAGATGGATCCAGTAGGTTGAGAGAAAGTGAAGGACTTCAGGAACAAAAAGAAAATAACCATGCCACTAGCAACTCCATTTTTATCAACTGGAAGGAACATGCCAACGACCAGCAACACATCCAGGTTTATGAAAATGGGGGTTCACAGCCAAATGTCAGTTCACAGTTCAGGCTACGGTAAGAAGGATTTCAGTTATGTCCACACTCAGTTTTCCTATATTGAATTATAACTGCTGACCATTGATGGCTAATGATGGGAAGACATGCAGTTGTCTTTCATCGTTTTCATATAGTTACCCATGATTTGGTTTTATTTACTGATGGGAGGAGTCATTTGAAAGTATATTAATTTACTCATTTCTAGCAAAGCCTAATGAGAAGTAAAACTTGATAGTCTCTTGGCTTTGTCATCTTAGAATTTTATTTTTCTTACTAGTCTTGATCAATGTAATTATCAATTCATGGTGCTTCATTTTACTGGTACTTTATATTTAAGATTTACATTAAGCAAGGAATAATAATTTTTAAGCATTAAATTTTTTTTCATTCTTACCCTTCCTTATTAGGTACCTGGTTGGAGGACTAGGCAGTGTGGATGAAGGCCTGTCATCTGCTGAAAATTTGAAAGGATTTATTGAGATAATAATTCCATTGTTAATTGAGTGTTGGATTGAAGCTGTGCCTCCACAACTAGCTGCCTCTGTTGGAAATGGTATAGAACGAGAGCCACTGCAGGTTATGCAGCAAGTTCTTAATATTATTTCCCTTCTATGGAAACTCTCTAAACAACATGACGAAACCCATAAATTGGTGAGAACTAATGGGTTCTTTATTTTCTTAGTAATGCCTTTTATCATAAATAGGTAGATTAGATATTAGGATATTACTATTAATTGGTTGTGAATTTTCCAAACAATTCCCAGGGTTTAACTGTAAACTTGTTTCTTTCTTTTGCCCCATACTACAAATTAAAATAGTTTTGTGAGATTACCTGAATATTTTTTAAAAATTTAAAGTTAAATGTATAACTTTATGTGCTTGGTTTCATTTGTTTTCATAAGCTATAATTCACAATAAGGTTACAATTTGTTGATTATGGCAGGGTGATTATGTAGGAACATTCTAGTTTCTGGAGGCCTCTTCTAGGATTAAAAACGTTGCTTATTAAGTAGTCTCTTCCAGTTTGTGCCACAAAGCCAAGTTTAGCAGAAATGAACCAAACTGAAGATCTCATAACCAACCCTGAGCTGTTTTTAAACTGCCATGTTTTAGAAAAGAAGCCGCACACAAATTTGTTTAGTGTATGCTTTTCTTTTCTTTTGATAAATGATGTCAGGTCAGAAAACATTTCTAAAAGTTACCTTTACTGCAGGTAAGCTGTAGTTTAGGTAGGGTGTGAGTGAAGTTAACCTAAGTGAATTCTAAGTCAAATAGTTTTTTACTAGAAAGCTGGTAGTAAAGACATGTTTCTTGATGAGTAAATTTAACCTGCTGTTTGGGGAGAATTGAATGTTGGCATCTTTTTTTAAGTGTTGTGTTATAGCGAATATAATCTGTAGTGCATGGTGCAAGTAAGGAAGAACAAGCTCTAAGGGCAATTGGTGTTAAATTAATATGATAGCACACTTAAAAAGGGCAGCTGCAGGAACAGTACTTTAAAGCAAACCATCTGGTTTATAGAAGAATTCTTGCAAGGACTTTTGACTAGGCAAGTGTGAAACCTTGAACTTGCATACATATGTATAATAAAACTGATGAGGCAGTGTTTTGGTTTTAATTCTTTTTATTTCAAGCCTAAGTTTACATTGAGTTTGTGTGCTATATAAAATAAGACTAAGGATAAATTAAAAATAGTATTTGATCATCTTGAAAAGCATTATGTAATCATACTAAGGTGTGTGCTTAAGAGCTTGCTCTATTTCTGTTAACAACTACCCGTCATCTGTAGGGATGTTTGATGAATTGTTTTTTCAAATAGGGTGGTATTTTGAGCATTTCTTATGATTCATTGCATACATTGGCAAGAAATTGATCATGGTTAGAGGCATAGTGTATGATTTTACAAAAGCAAACCTTGTCCTTTATGGCAGTTAATCTGTGATGTAGGCTAGTGACAGTAATAATACATACAGCTTCTTAGAAAAGTATAATTATTTCCGGTCTTCAATAGATCTATTTTCAACTGATAGGCTAAGCCAGAAATGAAAAGGAATGATATTCAACGTGCACCTAGTCTTTCCTTCATTTTTAGAAAGCTGAGAAATAAAAACTCTAAGCATTTTGGTGTTTGGTTACTTATGGGCACTGATGTTTATTATTGCTTTAATAATAGTATTTGGTAGGACCAAATGCAAATTTATTAGTTGTGCTGCTTTTGGTTCATCTCATGCACATAACACTGACAAAGGATCTAAACACTGCCTTAAATTTATGGATATTTAAAGTATGCTTTAGAATTATTCTGTGCTATTATAACATGACTATATTTATTAGCGTTTATTAACACGAGATACTAAGTTCAGAAGACTTTTGCTTAGATTGTTGAATGCTGTGTAGAATACTAAATTGGAATACTGTGTAAAGTTGAAATAAACTGGGGCGTGGGGTGTTAATTTAAATAGGAATAATATTAAAAGCACCCACTGGTAGAATTCTCTAATTTACCTTAGCAAATTATTATGTTGAACTATAGTAACTGGATATGTTAGAGACAAAGTATAAATATGTATATTAGTTGTATAAAGTGACATGAAAATTCATCTTAGTTTATTTTTTGTTACCAGTGTTTGTTCCCTTTTCTCATTCATCTTCTGTTATAGCTTAGTATAAAATATTGGATGACTGTAACAGCTCAAACTTTAGGAAGAATGAAATGACATTCCTTGGCCTTAAACTCAAGTCATGTACCACAGGCTGAATTGTGGCTTTTTTCTCTTGGAAAATGTGCAGGTTTTCTATTGATGAATTGGAATCCTAACCCAAGGTGCAATCTTAGAATCACTGACTGCTTTTAGGTTTTGCTAAATGCATTTAGTTTATTAGTATTTGTTACACAGTTGAGACATTTCATTTTTATTCAAGTAGTATTTTTTTAAAACCTTGTTAGGAGTTTAAAAAAAAATCTTTGATCTCTGCTTTGAAAAGAAATCTCAGGGTACATTTACTCTTATTTGCAGTGCCTGTACTCAGATCCTTACTGAGCTGAGGTTGCTTATTTCTGATACAGTATGTATATCCTTAACGTATAGGTAGTTTTAAAAGTGAAATACAGTTTAACATTAACTTTTTAATATACTTGGGTTTTTATGCTCTTGTGTTAATAGCCTTAGGGTCAGTATTATAGTTATACACTATAGAAATTTTGTTGTGTCTTTGTTTTTGTTTTTTTTTAACTTTATTTAAGTGTGTTTTTTCCAGGACCCATCAGCTCCAAGTCAAGTAGTTGTTTTCAGTCTAGTTGTGGAGGGCGCAGCTCACTGGCCCATGTGGGGATCGTACCGGGAACCTTGTTGTTAAGAGCACTGCGCTCTAACCAACAGGCTGCCCCGTAGCTTTGTATTTAGTACTTGTTACTTTTTTGTCTATATGTCTTATATAGCTGTTGTCTTTTTCCCATGAGGATTAGAATTTATGAAACCATGTCCAATCATTTTTCAAAGATTTATTGATCATCTGTAAATGTGGCTATTTAAATTAATTCAAATTCAATTCTTCAGTCATATTAGCCACATTTTAAGTGTTCAGCAGCATGTGGCTAGTGGCTACTTACTGGACAACAGAGAACAATTCCATCATTGCAGAAAGGTCTGTTGAATAGCACTGCCCTACAATGTGCCAGGTGCTGGTCTAGGCTTTGGAAATACAGAGAAACATGACTGACAAGGGGCTTGCCTTCACAGTACTTACCTTCTGGTGGGGTTGATATATGGTAAACAAATATATAATGTCAGTACTAGGAAGAAAGATGAAAATAAAGCAAGGTAAAGACAGACTATGTGCTGGAACAGAGTGAGGGGGAGCTATTTAAAATAGGTGGTCAGGAAATGCTTTTGTGACATTTGAATGTCACTGAATGAAGGAGCAAGTCTTGTGAAGTCCTGTGGGAAGAGCCTTCTAGGCATAGGGAACAGCAAGTGCAAAGGCCCTGAAGTGAAAACAAGTTAGACATATTTGAGGAGTGGCAGGAAGGCCTGTGCAAGTGACGTACTTGGAAAATGGTAGATGAGGGAGAAAAAGTGACCGTGGCCAGATCTTGTGGGACCCTGTGGTCCGTGGTTAAGGAATTTGGATTTTAACCTGAGTGTGGTGAAAAGCATCGGATGGTTTTGAGCAGAGGAGTAGAATTATCTGAATTATGTTTATTTAACTATAATATGTTG
Source organism: Rhinolophus hipposideros (assembly GCF_964194185.1). Taxonomy (NCBI): domain Eukaryota; kingdom Metazoa; phylum Chordata; class Mammalia; order Chiroptera; family Rhinolophidae; genus Rhinolophus; species Rhinolophus hipposideros. The sequence continues at coordinate 56,213,702 of NC_138057.1, read as the reverse complement.
AATTTACAAATAGAACATTAATGAACTCACCATCCAGCTCTAACAAAATTGTGGAGCCCAAACTCAGACCGTCCATCCCATGGATGACTAGCCTTGTTCTACCTACACACCTATTCTCTTCCTCCTTTCCTGTATTAGTTTGAAGCATGATTTATGTTTTAATCATGATTCTGACTGCTTTGTAGAGGATTGACTTGTGGGGCAAGAGGAAAAGCAGGGAGACCAGTTAGGACTATTACCAGTAACCTAGGTAAGCAATAAAGGTGGTTTGGAGTAGAATAGTAGCTAGTTGTTAAAGTGGTGAGAAGCAGCTGGATTCTGGTAAAGCCATCTGGACTGCTGGTGTGCATAGTGAAGGAAAGAGGAGCAAGGATTAATGGTCTAAGGATTAATGTGTTATGGTCTAAATGACAGTTCATTTTATTCATGTTAAATTTAAGGTGCCTATTAGAAGTCCACCAGGAGATGTTGAGTCTATAGGCCAGGAAGAAGAGAAGAATCCCGTAAAGGATACTACGAAGCTGTACGGTGACTTGCTGTTTTAGCACCTCAAGTCTCACATCCCAAGAAACCCCTCAGTCCCTGACAAAATGGAATGGTTGGTCCTCTGGATAGGAGGAAATAAGAGTGTTGTAATCTGGAATTAAGACTATTTCAATAGGAGAGAATGATACATTCACAAATACTGCTGAAGAACGCTAGAGAAGCGCATTGCGTTCTCCCTTTTTCTCTTAAACAGTAAATAAATGCAAGTAAAAGTAATTATTTAAACGCCAAAAAGATCTGTAGGTGAAAATTGGATGTCCTAACAGTTTATTCTGGTTTTAAAATTTATATACATACTATGTCATAGCAGAAGGGGTAGTATAATGGTAAATTTACAGTTGAATATTGACAGGTTATCAAATTTCTGCTTAAAGTTTTATTGGTTATTTTTAAATGGTGTCTAGTAGGTTTTTCTAATCTTTGCTTATTTTAATAGGAGTCGTGGCTTCGAAAGAATTATCTTATTGATTTCAAACACCATTTTATGAGTCATTTTCCATATGCCATAAAAGAAATAACCAAGCACAGAAGGAAAGAGATGAATAAAAGGTATCGTGATTCTTTCTCACTGTACAGACTTGAGAAGTGGTTAACCTGAAATTATCAGAAAATAATTAGCCTTAACTTAGGACTTTCTACACGGTGTTTATATCTAGATTTTGTGAAATAAAAATAAAAGCAGTAGTTTGGCTGATCTTGTACAAGTCACATTACACCTTGGGACTTTGGTTTAATTTTTTATGTGTTTTCACTTCTTAAAAATTTTTTATTGTTTTGAAATCTGTAAAATGACTGTTTTGTGCTAAATGAGTGTCAAATATAAAGTTATGTAAATATGAATTTAATAAAATTTGCTGAGGTGGGTGGTTTCTTTGGGAGAGGCACTGTGTAATTATCTCTGAGCAAGAGAGTATCTTAAAGTCATCTAGTGTTGCTCTCATATATCAGCTGAAACTAGTATCAGTATTAATTTGTTATCAGTAATGTAGCCTGAAGGAAGAATGAGAATTGGAGAAAAATAGTTTTCCTGTCTAAAATAAGCAGAAAGAAAGGATTTTGGATTAGAAGATGGAGTTAACAAAATGTAAGCCTTGAAATTATTTAAAATATTTACATCAACTGAGAGCAGATAACCTAAAAACAAGTTATCTAGTAAAATTTGAAAAGCTAGGTAGGTACAAGCTAGAGCACTAAAAGTGCAGTTCCCTCATGGGAGCAAACACTTGAAGGGACCTTAAAGTCTGTTAAAAGGTCCTTAGATTTGCCAACGGAAAGAAAGCGCCTAGAGAATCAGTGAGGCTGTTTGAGCAGGGTTCAGAGGATATGCTCAGAAGTGATAAGGCTGTGTCACAGGCAGATGAGCTTTTCATTCATTTACCAAATATTTATTTTGGATGCTTACTATTAACAAAGTAGCATGGTAGAGATAGTCAGATGTCTTAAGGTATACTTGTTCTCCTGAGCGATTTTATAAAATCAGTAAAAAAACCCACAAAAAAACCCATAAAATTGGCAAAAGAGTGTGCCATTGCCCAGTCAGTAGGCAGAAACAACACCAGTGATTTTAACAGAATTTAATATAAAAATTGCTAACTAGGTATGAACTGAAAAGACAAGGTAACGTAAGATATTGTGAAGGTAGCAATTGCAGGAAGTGGCTACTATCTCTAGGACTCGGAGAACAGAACAGGGGAAGAAGTCTGGAGGAAAGGCCATGAGAAGCCAAAACTCAAACCTCTGGAGAAGGGGTTGGTGCTAATGTCTTTGAGATCAGAAGAGGGGCCCTATGGGGCTGGGCTCCAGAATTCTGCCAAGGAGGTTCTGGCTGGCTGGTGCTGGTGTTTCTTAGGGACATGAGGGTTGATGCTTGTGCTATGTCAGAAAAACTGCCAAGTGGAATCAGCTGTGGCTACTAGAATGAACTGTTGCTAGCCTGAAGAAGAGTTGTTGGGTTGTCCCGGCAGCAGCAGGAAGCAAAAACAGAAGTAGGCAGCAAACAGAAAGGAGAGCATTCCTTCTTCCTCCTATAGCTTTCCAGTTTTTTCTATTACCCCTTGTTGGCAGAGCCTAACAAGAAACCAGCTGCAAAGGAAAAAAATGTGGCTCAGTGTCCTAGCCCCTCCAGGTTCATGGAGCAGAGTGTAGAAGGTTGGGTTTGAAGCTGAGAAACAAGAGCTCAAAAACTGACAGGAGGAAAAGTGAATTTACACATGTAACTTAAGGCGATATATAAATGTCAGTATGTAAGAAGTATTACAGGAATTCATAGGAAGAGACAGATCCTTGTTAGGATAAACAGACAAGCTGTATTGAAGAGTAGTATTTGGGCATGAATATGATTTTAGCAGGCAGAAATGGAGCAAGGGATGAGAAATATTACCTGGAGCAGATACCCTACAAGGAAGCTATAGGATTAGGTTAAGGGAGAGCATCGGGCAGATCTGGGTCAAATCTGGTTTCTGCTGTTCACTAGCCTTGATGCGGAAAGTCATTTCTTGTCTTTGAAATTCGTTTATCTTGCACCCGTGATCCTTTTGGCATTGAAGACTTTTGGTTGGGTCAAAAGTATGTTTTAGAGAAATTAATTTAGGGAGTATCTGGAGACGGAGAGGATAGAGTCAAATCGGGAGAGATTTTCTTGAACAAGATGTTTTTGCCCCCACATATAATTTCTTACTAGAGCAAAAGTTTTTAATCAGGTCTATGGATCAGTTTTAGAAAGTCTGAACTCCTGAATAGAATTGTATGTGTGTTGTTTGTGTTTTTTTTTGGTAAGAGGTTCTATATGTAATTCTCATCAAAATGAGAGTAAATCATGGTTAGGATGTTTGGAATTTGGTAGACCATTAAATACAAGTAAATTATCCAGTAGTATATGGGTGTACCATCATTATTCAACAAATGTATTGGATTCATACCGTGTTTCCCCAAAAGGAAGACCTAGTCAGACAATCAGCTCTAATGTGTCTTTTGGAGCAAAAATTAATATAAGACCTGGTATTGTGTTACATTACATTGTATTGTATTTATTATATAAGACCCAGTCTTATAGTAAAATTTTTGCTCCAAAAGACGCATTAGAGCTGATCGGCTAGGTCTTATTTTCGGGGAAACACGGGAATATGTGCAAGGCACTTGATATAGTGCTTGCTGAGCATTTAGTGGTAAAGGATATAGGTGGGGTGCCCGTTCTTGAGGATTATAGTCTGATAAGGGAGATATTTACTTCTTTGATTCTTTAATCAGTGACCAACTGTGATAAAGTTAGTGAAGAGTTTAGGGTAACAAAAGAGTATATGATAAGGAGCTGGTCCTGATCTTTCATGGCGGGGAGGGGAGTAGAGTCCTAGGGAAGGCTGCCCTGATCAAGTGATTTGTGCCAACGTGGAAAAAGTGAAAAGCGTTAACTTGATGAAAGAGCTGAGATGGTGAAATGGTGGAATTTTTAGTGAAAATGGATTGGTAGGGTAACTAATTCTTCGTAAGGTTCCCCAGTGATTCAGTTTCAGGGACTATCGGCTGCTCTTGTACTTCATAAGGAAGTGCATTGAATACTGAGCAGACAGCCTGTGGAGGGCAACATAAGTTCAAGTCAGTGGAGCCAACAGTGGTCTGGGCCAGTGGTCTTCACGCTTATGAATGTACCCGCAGTTAATTTTTACCTGATGTCTAAAGTTTTTCATATGTTGAAATACAAAATTAAAAAAGGATATTTATTTTTATTGTGGTAAAAGATACATACCACGGAATTTACCATTGTAACCATTTTTAAGTGCACAGTTCAGTGGCATTCAGTATGTTGTGCAATCATCACATCACCACCAGCCATCTCCAGAACTTTCTCATCTTCCCAAACTGAAACTCTACTTATTAAACAATAATTCCCCATGTTCTCCGCCTCCTAATTCCCGGGAAGCACTGTTCTACTTTCTGTCTCTATTAATTTGACAATTTAGTGTCTCGTGTAAGGAGAATCATACAATATTTATCCTTTTGTGTTTGGCTTAATTTCACTTAGCATGTCTTCAGGGTTTATTCATGTAGTATATATCAGCATTTCATTCTTGTTTTTTAATAGACGTGATTTTTTTGGAGCAGTTTTAGGTTCGTAGGAAAATTGCGCACAGAGTACAGAGTTGCAGAGTACTCGGCACCCGCACATGCACAGCCTCCCTCACTGTCAGCATCCGCATCCCAGCGGAGTCTTACATCGCTTACACTGACACAGCATCACCCAGAGTGCACAGTTTACGTTAGGCTTCATTCTTAGCATACGTTCTGTGAGTTTTGATGTGTATAATGACATGTACCCACTGTGATAGTGTCATACAGGATAGTTTCACTGTCCTAAAATGTTCTGTGCTCTGCCTGTTCATCCCTCCCGCCCCCATGTTAGCCAGCTTACTCTTACGCCTTTATCTAAGGTAGCAGTTCTAAAAGTGTGTGCTCTGTGACCCTTCGTGCACAAGGTGAGAACTATTTTCACAGTTATATTAAGGTATTATTTGCCTTTTTCACTATTCTGATATTTGCACTGATGGTACAAAGACAACGGTGGGTAAAACTGCTGGTATTAGTATGAATTAAGGCAGTGACACCAAAACAGTACCAATAGACATTGTATTCTTCAGCACTATGCACTCACAGTTTAAAGGAACATGCCACTTGCACTTAAAAATGTCCTTAACTAATAAAGCAGTGAAAATTACTAATTTTATTAAGGCGTGACCCTTGAGAACACATATTTTTAGTATTCTGTGTGCATCAAGTATTTCGGCTACATACCAAAGAAGGATGGTTGTCTGAAGGAAATACACTTGTGTGATTATTCTGTTTGTGAGTATTTTTCTGTATTGGACGTGATGATTTAAATGTGAAAGAGTGAGTAACAGATGAACAGGTTATTCAGACTTGAGTATTTGGCAGATGTTTTCTCAAAAATGAATGAAGTAAGCCTTTCAATTCCAGGAAAACCACTGATAATATCTGAGCCAATGATACAATTTGATTGTCCAAGCAAAAATTAATATTTTGGAGAACTTGTATCTATCACCTGAGTTCTAGCCATGTATTTCCTCCTTTATTGCTTTTCATTTTTTTCATATATCTCTGTCCATCCATCTGGGAACATTTAAGTCTGCTGGAGTTTTTTTTCTTTTTTTAAATAATATTTCTCCTTCGTTTCTAAAGGCTTTTTTAGCAGAGCATAGCAGTCTAGTACTGCACAGTACTCTAGGTCTGGCAGTTTTCTTTGAGCACACTGACAATTACACTTTACTCTCTCCTGGTTTTCATTGTTGTGCTAAGAAGTCAGCTATGAGTCTAACTGTTGCTACTTTAAAAGTTACCTGTTTTTCCCCCCTTAACATTTTACTCCTTGTCTTTTGTTTTCTGCAGTTTCACAATGCTTTATCCAATTATGGTTTTCTTTTTTATTCTCTTTGGGATTCAGTGGACTTAGTAAATCTGAGATCTTGAGTGAAATGTCTTTAAAAAATTCTCATTTTTTAAAACATTGAAGTAGTCCCATTTCTCCTTTTTCCTTTAAAGAGTCTAATTAATGTATGTACGACTTACTAAATCTTGTACCTGTTTCTCTTTTATCATATCTTTCAGATTTTAATTCTTTAATTTTGTTCAATTGTCGTTAAACACAAAGCCATTGAATTTATTTTCTATGTTTTTCAGTTCTAGAATTTCTGGCCAACTGTTCTCAGCAACATTCGTTGAAAAGACTGTGTTTTCTTCATTGAATTGCTTTTGATCCTTAGTCAAAGACCAGTTGACTATATTTTTGTGGGTCTGTTTTGGAGCTCTTTTTTTTTATTATCACATGTGTGTTCTTTCACCAATACTATGCTGCCCTGATTACTGTAGTTGTATAGTAAGTCTTACTGTACAATTTATGACTATAGTAAGTTATACTTCCTATAGAAATTACGTACTATGAGTCCTCTAACTTTGTTCTGCTTCAGTCTTGTGATGGGTATTCTAGGTCTTTTGCCTTTTGTTACAGATTTTAGAATCAGTTTGTCAATAATTTCTAGCTTGCTGGGATTTTGATTGGAATTGCACTGAATCGATATAGTATCTAGTTGGGAAGAATTGTTACTTAAATTGCTGGGATGATACTAAACTGGGATTGAGTTTTATGTAAGAGCTGTTTTTACTTCTAGTTCACCTTTACCCTGGGAGAGAAGAAGCCTTTAAGGGTGAAGTAGGGATAATGTACTAAAGTCCTCATGTTTGGCAGGCCCTTGGCTTTGACTTTCCCGAGTGCACTGAAAGGTTACTTCAGTTTGCAGCTTTTTCTTTCGGATTGGCAATTGCCCTCATGTCTAATCTTTGACTGCTGGGATTGCGCTTTTTCCCAGATTTTGGAGCCCTGTAAATGTTTATTTTCTTATTAGCTCTTGAATACTTTTAGAGACTATTTAAAAAGAATTGCATCTAGCTTTTCAAGTTATTTTCAGAAAGGGGATTAGTTCTTATTACCTACACTATCATTACTGATTATGGGACTTTTCCCAGAGGCCTCCCTCCCTCAGAATTGACAATTGGTATGTTTAGTCCTTCAATATTTGTGTGTTATTGGAGGAGCAGAATGAATTTTCCCAAGTTTGCAATGTTCATTGAGAGGCCTTTTAGTTAGTAGTAGGTTATGCTACTTGAGATAAATCTGCTGAGGGTAAATCTTGGAAAGCTCTACCTGTGGTGAAGAAATAACTGCAATTCAGTTTTTGGGTGGTTAGTTTAGAATGTGCTTTGGTTTTGGGTACTGAGCAGTTTGGCAAATAATCTAGTAGTAATTTTGGGTTTATGGCAGATTGCTAGTCATCTGGCCCAGTTTTCAGTCTCACCTTTCTTAATGATAGAATTCCCAGTTTTTAGCTGGGCATACTAGATTTCCCAGCTTCTTTTGGAGGTAGAAATGGTCATATGGGTAATTCTATTAAATAGATCTGACTTCTGCCTTCAGTTACCAGACTTCAGTAAACAGACATTGAATTGTCTGTTTGCCTTCCCTGCCTGACTTTATACCAGAGACACTTTAAGCTCAACATATCAAAACTAGAATTAATTTTCTGGATCACTGCTCCTCTCTCTCCTATATCATCTCCATTAACCAGCGTAGAGCCCTTGAGTCTTCCAATACCTATCATCCCAAAACTCACATGCATGTATACATGTAAGCAAACTTCAAATCCAGCTAATTTTTATTCTTCCTAAATGTCCCCCCTTTTTCAGGCTATGCCAGCATTGACCCTGATTCTTGCACTTGTCATCTCTTGCCTGGATTGCTACAATACCTATATACCTGCTTCTTTGCTTATAATCTTATAACGCTCATTTTTCCTGTTCCATGCACAGAATCATCCATCTGAAAGAAGTTTTCAGTCATGTTACTGCTATGCCTATGGAATTAATTTCAGTGTTCTTAGCCTCCACCTCTTTGTAATCTGGTCCCATTTTACCTCTCGGTTCATTTATCACTCCTAGCCCTACATTTGATGCTGTAATAACACCGAATTTCTTTTATTTCCTTCCCCATGTATTTGTGGTTTCCATGTATTTGTCGGAAACCAACATGTCCTTCCTTGCTCATGCTTAATCCAGGATTAACATTTTCCTTTAAAATTGGTTAAGTTTGAGATATTTTTTACTTTAATCAACTTTATATTTTTCTTAACATGAAATAAATAGGCTGTGCTGTTGAATACACTATAGTCTGAAATGAATCTAGTCTGCGTTGCAAATACTGTTTTTATTAAGGTATTCTATTTTGAGGTTTTTTGAAATTTCAATTTTGAAGGAAATGTGTTTAATTTGGCTAGAAACAACTGATTTTTATATGTGAATTACAAGATCATGTTATTTCAGAAAAATGCTTATCTGGACCAGTCTCCTTATTTCACACGTAAGGAAACAGGTCAGGAGAAGTTAGTGATTCTGTTAAGTCATGATTAGTTAGAAGCAGAGCCAAGTTCGGCTGTGATCTCCATCAAATATTAGTATCTGCTTAAAAAAAAAAATCTTTGTGTATTGAGATTTTCAAGTCTTCTTATCTCCAATACTTCTAAGGTTACCAAGTAGTGTTACAGAGGCCCTTACTTTTTGTGTAAATAACTTAGGTAGTGAACTAAGTAGTATATACTTTAATTCATGACCTCTTAACAACCCTCGTTCCATAATGAATGGTTTATTCACAAAACAGGGTCTAAAATCTTGCCTACATACCTGTCTTCTTGGCAATTTATCCTGGAAGGAAATACTGTTTGACTTATTAATAGATTATTTTAAGTATTCTAAGTGAAGCAGGCACTTATAAATGTGTGTGTCTTTGTTTGTTTTTAGCATCAAGCATTGCATGATTCTCTCCAATAATGTAGATCATCTCTTACTGAATTTAACACTGTCTGATATCATGGTCTCCCTGGCGAATGCCTCAACTTTGCAGAAGGATTCCAATTGGATAGAAATGATAAGGAAATTTGTGACAGAGACCCTTGAAGATGGCTGTAGGCTAAATAGTAAGCAGCTGAACAGATTGCTTGGGGTATCGTGGAGGTTAATGGAGATACAACCAAACAGAGGTAGGTGATGCTGTTTTATCTTTATTTAGGAAAGGAGCTCTTATGCATGCTATTTAGGGTCTCGCTTTAAATGGATAACTTTCAAACATTCCATATAGTCAAGTTAATTACCTTCAAGCCATAAAGTAGCTAGCATAATTATAAAGAACTATCTACTTGAACACAAATTGTTTATGGCTCTGAGCATCCCTTAATGGATAGGTCCATTCTGAAGCAAATTGGTAAGACTTCTAGGTTAGAGAATTAGTGTAAAAGGAGGTAGGTGTTATTAAGAGGAAATGCCATCAAGCCTCGTGATGAAGAAATGCCCTCTTCTTACCTAGTTTGACTAGAATTTCAGAGTTTTTTCCTTGATCTTTGTAGAATGAATTCTGCTTTTCTCTTTACCTTTTTTCTAGCTTGAAGTTATGTCACATTAAGTTAGTTTTTAGTGTGACTTACTAATTCTCTCATTCAAAAACAAAGCTTTCCTATTCAGTTCCTATTCCCATCTTATTCACCTTTTTAATATTCCGATTTTTGTTATTCCTATTTTGCTTTGTTATCCCTTAGGAAAATTTATACTGTAATCTTGGATTGGTTGGACTTTTATATTAGGCCATTGCTATAGGAATTCCATGATAGTCATTAGTTTGTGGCTAATATCTACTTTATTAGTGGAACAAAGAAAACTACCTCTGTGCTTTTAGAGGAATTGGGGGGATGGTGAAGAAAACGTTCCTTATTCATATGTAGTTGGTTTTTCTCTGTTTTTAGAGGGTACAGAGTCTCTCATCAAGGCAGTTTATACGTTGTATCAGCAGAGGGGCCTTCTCCTTCCAGTTCGGACTTTGTTACTGAAGTTTTTCAGTAAAATCTATCAAAAAGAAGAAGTGAGATCTTACAGAGTCAGGTAACGTTTTATTTATTTGGCATTTCTTTTTCTCACCAAGTTATTTTGCAGTCTATTTAAATAAGTTGTTAGAGTGATTAAATCTTTGGAGAAGGTCACTCTTTTTATCCTAGTTGGTTGCATTTAAGAAGAGATTTAAAATTTTATGAAGAAGCATACATAATAGTGCCAGCAATCTTTATACACGTAACTGAGTGGACAAAAGCCTCTTTGAGCATATATTTTCACTTGTCCAGCTAAAGGATAGTGGGAACAACCTATAGCAGTATCTTTTACTTTCCATGAAAATGATGGAGGTTGAACCACTAGCCCTTAGTGACATATTGGGGCATAATGATATGAGAATGAGGACAATAGAAGATGACAAGACTTTGTGGCTTAGCTTGGTGTTATCAGATGAGACAGACAATGCAAAGGGTAGAACTGAGGAATTAGTTTTTTGATATGGTGAGTTTGAGGTTTATTTGAGACAATCAGGAAGAGATGTTTGACTGGAAGATAGAGATTTTGGATACCTCAGCATGTGTAGGGAGTTGCTGGAATATATTTGAGTCTTTACTGTAAGCCATGTGCTTTTCATAATTTTTATCTGAATCTCATGCTACTGCTATAAAGGGTAGGTACTGTTACTCATTTTACAAAAGGAAACAAGCTTAGGTTAAATAAATTGGTGACATGGAGAGGTAGTAGCTAAAATTTAAATGCAGGTCTGTGTGGCAACAAAGGTCATGCTTAAACCACTAAGCTTTTGGAGGACAGAAGAAGTGATTGCTGTTACCTGAGTAAGGAGACATTAGAGCTTTAGCAAGTATACTAAAGAACTGAAATGACACAAGTCAGAGCCATTGAATGTGGGAACACCCTCCATTGAATGCATCATGAGTTAATATAGTTTAATAATTAATACTAATAATAAGATAAGTAGTACACAAAGAGTTAAGTAGTGTCTGTGTACTTTAAGATAAAAATACAGTTTAGATTGTGCCCCAAATTACATGAACTTTTTAATTTAGGGAGTAAAACCTTAGAAAATGCTACAGCTGAATAAATGATGCTGACAGTTTCATAGGCTCTCAAATGTTTAAATGAGTAAATGTGGTTTTATTGGTAAATGACTTGTCTTTTTATGGTTTACTTATATTAAAAATTTCTTTAAATTTCTCTCTTGTCTTTGAAATTATACTTTATTTTGTTCTTCCTTGGCCTGTCTTAGATATCGTAGTAAAGTGTTATCCCGTTGGTTGGCTGGTTTACCACTGCAGCTCGCTCATCTTGGCTCCCGAAACCCTGAGCTCTCAACACAGCTTATAGATATCATCCATACTGCTGCAGCACGAGCACATAAAGAATTACTAAAAAGCTTACAAGCTACTGCTCTCCGAATCTATGGTAAGAGTTTGTTTAACTGTGTAGGTTACCATTGGTCTACCCTGATACAGGAAGTTTCTAAACGAAGCTCTCCAGATTTGCCTTTCTTTTAAATTATTACAAATTAGTTACGTCATGATTAAGTTGCCGAAACAAAAGCAAACATCAAACTATAAATTCATTTAAGTTTCACCTGCTATTAAAATTTAAAATTTAAAATTCAGGTATTTAAAAACCTTTGAAGCTTTGGTGGGAAATTATTTATTTAAACATCATGGATATCTTTTATAACTTCCATATATTAATACTTAATTTATCCCTGGAACTATTTAATATTTTAAGCAAAAATATCAAAAGCATTCTAGGATATATACCTGTATATAATTTATATTTATTATTGAGATGTAATTCATATACCATAAAGTTTGCCATTTTACAACGTGTACAATTCAGTTATTTTTTTAACATATTCACAAGGTTATACAATCATCACCATTATCTAATTCTAGAATAATGTTATCATCCCCCAAAGGAAACTGTACCCATTAGTAGTCTCTCCCCATTCCCTCCTTTCTCTGCACTTGGCAACTACTAATCTACATTTCTGTCTCTGTGGATTTGCCTGTTCTGGACATTTCATATAAATGGAATTATATAACATAGGGCCTTTTGAGTCTGGCTTCTTGCACTTAACATGTTTTCAGGATTCATCCATATTGAAGCATATATCAGTATTTCTTTTTATTGCTGAGTAGTATTTCATTGTGTGGAAATACCACTTATATTCATTCATTTCAGTGGTGGACATTTGGTTTGTTTCCACCTTCTGTGGGTATATTTAAATTTGTAGTTTTAGTATTGCTTATATGAAGGGGTCTTTTGCTTTAGATTAGGCTGATACTGTCAATTGTCACTATTTAGCAAAAGTGCTTGGTTTTTACTGTTTTGCATTGTGTCCAATCCCTTTACCCCCATCAAAGTTCATAATTCAAATAAGACACTTGGATGTTATGAAATTATAACAGTAAATAAATAAATTTTAAATGAATAATGGTTATGTTTTACTTTAGAAAATAGCTTAAGCCATACATATATGCTTTATGATAGAACTTTGTCATGTATTTGATATGTTGGAATTTAGTATAACAGTGAAAATAATCAGTCTGCTTTATTAATTTAATCTCTGGTTTGTATATTTTCTGTAGTTGAATTTCATATGTCTGTCTACCCCACTAGATCCACAAGAAGGCACTGTGGTGGTTCTGCCAGCCGAGTCTCAGCAGTGTTTGGTCCAGCTTGTGTATTTTCTACCCAGTTTGCCTGCTGATTTGCTTTCTCGGTTAAGTCGTTGCTGTATTATGGGAAGACTCAGTTCAAGTTTAGCTGCCATGCTTATTGGGATACTGCACATGAGGTAGCATGCTCAAGTGAGCTGTATTTTAAGTGTATAATCTTCTCCCTCATCCCTTCTTTTGGCAATTTGTGAAGTACAGAAGGCTTTTAAAATCACACTGCTACTACCTTCATTTGCTCTTAATGCAACAATTAAAACTGTTGATATTATTGCTAGCTAAAGTTCACTAGAGCAAAACTATTTAAAGTTATTTGTTCAATAACTTTAAATAGATATTTCAATAGATAGATTGGAAAAGGAGTTGAAATAATCAAAAGTGTATAATAAGCGTTCTATGCTTAAAACCTTTGATCTTAAGGAATTGTGATATAGACCTTCCTTTCAGGGAGCTCAGAAATTAATGTAGCTGGTGCAATAAATAAGTTTGTGGATTCAAGACAAGGAATCACTTGAAATCGTGTGTGTGTGTTAAAACGTACTTTTAAGTGTGCAATTAAAACTGGACAGTGGCATTAAGTTCATTCCTGTTGTGTATCTAGCACCACGATCCATCTTCAGAACTTTCTCATCATCCAAACTGAAACTATACCCATTACATAATAACTTCTCCTTCACCTTGCCCCGCCCAGGGACTGCTAACCACTGTTCTGTCTTCATGATTTTGATTATTTAGGTACCTCATGTCAGTGGAATCATACAATATTCATCCTTTTGTGTCTTCCTTATTTCACTCGGCATAACTCTTCAAGGTCCATCCTTGTATGTGTCAGAATTTCCTTCCTTTTTAAGGCTAATATGTCATTGTGCGTATATACTACATTTTGTTTATTCATCTGTTGATGGACACTTTGGTTGTTTCTATCTTTCGGCTATAATGCTGCTGTGAATGTTGGTGTACAAATCTCTCTCTGAGTCTTTGCTTTTAATTCTTTTGGCTATATGTTCAGAAGTGGAATTGATAGATCATATGGTAATTCTGTTTAATTTTTCAAGTAACTGTCAGGCTGTTTTCAAAGGTGGCTTTATCATTTTACTCTGAAAGGTTTTATCACTAATAGTGTTCCATACTGCGAGTGTTCAAAGAATCCTTAAACACTTCGTTTGTATCACCAGACATAGTATTTTAGTATTCAGCAATATTTATTACTGATTGTGGCTCGTGGACAGGGTCTGATACGGTTTTGGGTAGAATTGAAATCTAGGCTGTAACTGTAAAATTTAAAGACTAGCTTCCTGTGGCTTTTTGTGTAGATCCCTATCCTTGTTAGATAGGAGTAGCTCACTTTATTGGTAGACTTTCTTTATCTTTGTTTGCCAGTCTTTTCACACCAGTATGGGACATATATTTGAACCTGGTTACCCAAAGAATGCTTCATAACTGATGATAACTTTTCCTTTTAGCAGAAGAGAGCTATTTGCAATGTGTTATATGTGAAAATTCAAGGGTTATTTTGTTGTGAGCATTAGAGAGACTTGGTCTTATTTTTAAGTATTTTAAACATCTATTAGTTTCCCATGTTTTTTTCCTTAGAAATTAAAAAAAAAGAAAACCTTACTCTTTGTCTAGTGCAAGCAATTATTTAAAAAGCTAGGCCTTTAAAAAAATAGATGTGACTTTTTATGTAACTCAAGTGATCTTGTGTTTAACTTCCACTAGAGGGCACTCTGTTCCTTTGATGTAACTAATGGAGGATCTGGTTTACCATTCAGTGTAAATCACCTTTTGAACATTTCTCTTTGAAATTGATTATCTTTGGAAGGTATATTTTTATCAATATCAGTTATATTTATGCCTAACTTTTGTCAAGGAAGTTTTCAAAGGTCTTTTTTCTTTTTGTGGAAATTTGGGGTGAGTGTTGAGAAAATATACTAACCTACAGATAATAGAGGTTCATAATCATTAAATTAAAAGCTGATTGTCTTTGTAGTTGAAAGTTCACCAAGTTGAAATTTGATTTTTAGTATTTACAAAGTCTGTTAGATCTCTCTTTCTGTAGGTGTATTGTTCCCATTCAAACTAATCTCTTAAAAAATAATCAAAAATTGGGATTTTTCAACTTTTCTCAGGCAAATGGCATCATTGTATCACTTTTCCTAGATTTGAATTTAAGAATAATGTTTAGTTCCTTTCAACATATGCTGGGGTTATTTCATATATTTGGTTTTCTCTTCAAACTATCCCTTTCTGTTCTTGACCATGACGATAAACTAGCTAACTTTTTCATTCTCTCTCAGCTGTACTTATAGTCTTAATCCCATCTATTTGTACATTGTTGCCAGATTTTCCTGAAATATTTCTTTAATCATTTATGATTTTTGTTTGTCACATTAATGGGACTGAAATCAAGTTCAGTTCAGGTTTGGGAGTTCTGATACCCTGTTCTATCAAGGAGTTTATCTAAAAGCAGGATACCACCAAAGAATATCAGTTCTATGTGTGGGAAAACCCCACCAGCTAAAAACCATTGGTGTTCATTTTGTTTTTTTTAATGTATTTAGAGTTGCTGCCCCTACCTTTTATATCACTCGCTTAGAGCTTTTTAGAGTTTGATGTTTTGTTCATACCATTATACTTGTGGTGTTCCACTGGCCTTTGCTCAGTCCTGTTCTCTGCCCCTAGTTTGTTTATAGCTAGACTGTGGAACATAAGACATAAATGTTAGATAAAAATCTCTAAGAAGGGAGAAATTCTTGGACTAAGAAATTTGGCTTGGTTTTAAGGAGGGTGAATATATGTCCTGGCCTGTGAGGAGCAGTTCGTTTACTTCTTTTGTCCCAGCAAATTAGTACTGGCATCCCCTTTTGCTCTCAGAAGTATTCTGGCTTGAACAGTATATATGGGCATCATAGTTATAATAGTTATAAGTGCAGTGTGACCTGTTGCTTGTCGTTGGTCCAAAATAGACTCTTAAATGGATTTGTGACCTCTTTTAGCCACTGGATGGTGCAGTTGATTTCTGTTTTCGTTGGGTTAAATGCATTTAATAGTAAAAATGTTTATTAAGTGCTTCTAGTTGAATTAGAAACTCCTAATTTTTTCTGATACTTATTCAGATATCTGTGATAAAATTTGTAGTCTCAGCTTGTTGGATCTGATCTTTCTCAGCCCCTTTTGCTATATTCCTGGTTGATACTTGTTCTCTTCCTTCTGAGCCTTACCTTGAATCGAGTTTTTAAAGGAGTCCCTGGAAACCAGTCTCATAGCAGGAACCAGATAATCCTCATTTAATGAGAAGCTGCTTTACATTTAGCTCTTTCCTTGAGTCCCCTTCCAGTACTTTAGCTGCGCTATTGTTAAGTAGACCTAGTTACAGCTTTGCAAAGTATAGGAACACATAGTCATCTTAGAGTGGTGTTAAATGGAAGTATTCTTCGCCTAATTAAGATACTTTGGCTTAGGTAGGAAGCTGGAGCTTGTTTAAAGTAAGCAAGCTAAGACTCCATAAAAATCCAGTAGTAAATACATAGCTACTGAAAAGCAAAACTGATTTTCGAATGGTGTGGAAATTTTCTAAGTATAAATTTTCTAAGTTATACTATATACGTGGACCAATTACGCTTTTTAACAAAACTACATAAATTTGTTAGACGTTAATTTTCCATACTAAAAAAAACAAAATGAACATAAATTTTCCATAAGTTTTCCATACTATGGTACTTGAACCACCTTATTTATCAAGTAAATACATACTATGGGTTTTAAGGTATTAAATCAGACTTGTTTTCAATAAAGAAAAAATGGTTATAGACTGCTATTCTTGAGTCTTCAGGTTGGTCACTTATGGTAATAGTTCTTCCGTTGTTTATTATAGATCATCATTTTCTGGATGGAAGTATTCAGTTAAAGACTGGTTGATGAGTGATGTAGACTATTTCAGCTTCTTATTTTCAACACTTACAGGTAACCACATTTACCTGCCAAGTTAACTGGAAAAAACCTAGTATGAAGATTATCCTAAAATCGCCTGTCTTACATATTTGATTCTAAGTTTTGAAGATGATAAATTAACTGTCTTAGAATGATTTTTATTGATTAATAAGTGGAAATCTTTGAAGGAATTTTATTTGTACCCTACATTGTCAGGCTCTTGAGGTAGGGAGGTGCATGATTCGTCTTTCAATCTTTCATAGTACAAGTACCAAACTTGGGGATTATTTGAATGTCAAATGATTATTTTTTCATTTTCTTCTTAGTCTTATTTCTCAGCTTTATTCTTATCTTTGTTTATAGAGAAGTGGAGATACTTGACTCTTATATTCAAATAGCCAGAGGAAGACCCATTGCATACTTTAAAAATTTGATGAACAGAATATCCATTTTAAACATATTTAAAATGTTCAACTTGAGCATTAGATTTTGATTAAACATTTTCTACATTCTATTTGCACTCAAAGCAAAATTAGTAAAATGAGTCTAGAAATAATGTAAGTTAGATGTGTAACTAGTAACTATTGTTTTAAATGATTGTACTAGTTCAACATTTCAGTTTTGTAGTTGGGTAATAAAAATGAGATTCTTTGAAATTTTTTGAAGACTTGTAATTAGGAGACTTAATATGTTAAGTCAGAATCCAAAAAGAACTTGACAGATTCTGATAATGAACTGAATCTTGCAAGATAAATACTATATAAAAAGATAAATGTAGACTCCTTCATATTTATTTGATAGTTTTGGATATACATATTTGAGATGAAAGTGGGGGCTTTATGTTGTAATAATAGTACTTGGCAAAAGGTTTAGTGGTTTCAGAAAGCCCATGAGGAGTCAGTAATGTGATGTGGCTGTCAAACTAGGTGATGCCTGTTCAGGAAACGGTGATTTGAACATGAAAGCAGATAGCTAGGCTCTTACCACTCCGCAGGTATTCTGATCATTCTGAGAGCTGTCTTTCAGGAGAGACTTCGACAAGTTTTCTGTGTAGGTCAGGCCAAGTGTAGTAGGAAGGTAAGAGAATCAGAAATTTTGTATAAGGTGTAGTTGAAGGAACTACATATGCATTATCAAAAAAAAAAAGGATTTAGGAGGGAAAGAATAGTTTTAAAACATTTGAAGAGCTATTATATAAGAGAATATAGTTTGGTGTGTGTGTGTGTGTGTGTGTGTGTGTGTGTGTATATATGAAGGACTATGTTATTTTAATGTTCATTTGCTTTTTTTAAGCTACTGCTGATTGGAAAGTTACTCCTTTCACTTACATAAAAGTGGTAAACCATCCCTCTATATAAGGGGCAAAGGCTATTTCTTGCTGTATTGGAGATTGGATCAGCCCATGATTTGTGTACATAATTTATCACTGTTCCTGTCTTCATTGCTAGCCATTTATTTTTTTAAATACTACATGAAATGCAGAGATTCAGACAAAACAAGGTAGTTTAATGAAGAATTTAACTTAAGGTACATGTCATCTGTTTTTAAAAAAGTTTGAAGAGTGTCACTTGGTTTGTGATTAGTTTTTTTAATTTGACTTTCTCTGTACCTAAATTAGGGTTTTCAAAGGAGGAGTTGACTTGGCTTCAGAACCTCCGAGGAGTTCCTCATGTCATCCAGACACAGCTTTCCCCTGTGCTTCTTTACCTTACAGACTTGGATCAATTTTTACATCATTGGGATGTAACAGAGGTAATAGTGCATTTAAAAAGAAATTGATGGTTATTCAGTTCATCAGTCACCAATGGTTATTATATATAGGATTTCCTCACAGGAGATACTCTGAGTTGTGTAAGACATGATCCATGTTCTGAAAGTGCTTTGAGCTTGGAAAGGAGTTGTATGTTTCCAAAAGTGGGGTGTTTCTTATTATTAGAAATTGTGCCACTAGAAGACAATAAATTAGCAATTGGAATGATAGAGACAAATTTATTTAGCATAGGATGGATACATATATGGCAAAGAAGAAAGCTTTCATGGGAAAGGAAGAATTTCACTTAGGTATTGAATGTTGAGTAAGACTTTAGGATTTGAAATCTCTGAAGGTGGCTTTTTTTTTTAAACAAAAGATTGTTCAGTCTCTTTGGTTGTAAGAATTAATATGTAGTTTATTAAAGTTAAAACCCTGGTTTTTCCTCAAGCTTTAAAGTTCAACTTAAAAATCTTGTTAGATAAATGTAGTAAATTTAAGCAGTCACTTTAAAAGGATTTTGATTATATTTTATTTCTTTTACAGTTAAAATTTTAAACTGTTTTAAATAACTTAATATATTCACTATTTGTCAGGTAGTTCAGTTTTCTGACAAACCTACACAAATGTTAAAGTAAATCTTAAATATCTAATAAATTTAAACTTAAACATGATAAATCTTAATACCTTAAGTTTATAGTGAAATAAACTAGGTATTAAGGCACTGTTTATGGTGAAAGTCAAATTATAATCAGTAGTCTAAATTAATTACTGACATGTTTTATATTGGAATTTTAAAGCTGATCTTTTACCCTAATCGGCAAAATTATCTTATATGGTACAAATACATAAATTAAATATGCAAAAACAAACATTAATACTAAGGATGTGATTCTCTAAAACATTTGTACATTAATTAATTTCTATTATTCATTTCTTCAACTTCTTTCCTTGCATTGAAAGATACTTGCTCAGTAAGAATGTAATTATGTCATCCCAAATGATTTTGGTTTGAATCTTTCTTGCAAATTATGAGGTTATCTTCTCTTCCAGCTAATTTTCTTTTTAATGATTCAGAAGTCCTCTATATTCTCTGACTATATTCTTTCCTTGTAACCCCTAATTGACAGGCCAAAAGTCTAATTTTTTTTTTTTAACCCTTTAGTCAGTGGTCTCAACAGGTTAGTCTTTAGATTCAGGTCACGACCTACTTCTTTTTTGTTATATCAGTTGATTTTATTCAACTGATCTATTTACTTCTTTCATTCTATTCTGTATTTATTCTGTATTCTGTAGACTGTTCGTCTTCTTCCCATATCTTAGACTTGTAAGACTTGTAATTAGGCGACTTAATATGTTAAGTCAGAATCCAAAAAGCTATATAGCCCTATATCTTAGGGCTGTCCCTGTTGTAGATATTAAATGCATTTCTTTCATGGCTTTGACTCTGATCACAACACTTAGGTCAGGTCATGCCAATGACATTTATCTTCTCTCTATTACCTTAGTGCTTGGTACTGTGTTTATGTAGGTTCTTCAAAAGTAATGGATTTTATGTTGTAAAGATTTTGTTGGGTATCCGATGGACATGCGTCCTATTTGGGAGACCACCTCAGGGATACTGTGGATACCTGATCATGGCATTGTACACCAGAAGCTAAACATTAATGAATGCCAACTATAATTTTATATATATAATGTGATGGTTCGGTGTGAGGTCGGAGGGATAGTGGATGGGGGGAGGGGGGTTCACAGTGTGAGGGATATAGATGATGAACGTCTAAGTATTGCCTTGTTTTGTACACCTGAAACTAATAAATAAATAAATAAATTATAAAAAAAAAAAGTAATGGATTTTAAAAAGTGAGAAGAAATAATGAATTGGGCACCCAATCTAATTATTTAAAACCTAAAATTTTATCTTATTCCATGGTAAATGAAGAAAGCTAAGAAAGAGACTGAATTGAAGGCCTTCGGTACTAGATTGGGGAGTTTGGGTTTGCCAACAGTAGCAAGTGAGTCGTTTTAAGGACAGGCTATTTCTAATATATTTAAACTATCATGATGTATTAGAGAAGACATTGTGTGAGGATTAATGGGTCCCAGAATCCAAGCATAGATTTGCCAGCGTCTAGTTTGATAACTTGGACAGCTCATATAAGTTTTATCTGAAATTTAAATTTTTCGTAAGCACATCATTGTGTAAAGCCAAGACACAATTATGAAAATGTGATTAGTTATATTTCTGAAGTGAACATTTGGCAGGGACATTTATTAAATTTCAGGGTTGCTGTCTTTAAAATGTTGAGACACAAATTAGGAAAAATCTGAAAGTCTCATTTTTAGTTTTTGAAGTTCTTAAGCAAAGATTTCAGTTTTCTTTTGGGTAAACTTTGCTGTATTTAAGTTGACCTTTTCATGTGAAAGTACATATTGGAAATACATAGTTTTTGAGATCCTTTGTCTAAAAACTTATTTTTTTAATTATTTCACTTGAACAAGTTACTAGCTGGTAGAGTTGAGATTTCTTAGTTGCTTTGTTGTAGTTTTGTCTGTCTAGGCTGAAGTGATTTTTTTAAAATCAGACTTTGTGACTAGGTATTATTCAGAAAGTATAATTCAGAACAGAAGGAGAATAGTAAAAAGTCTTCCATTCCCTCTCAGCCACCCATTTTTCCCTCCCCAGTTTCTAAATATATTCTTTCAGATGTCTTCTGTGTCTTCATAAATGACTACATACATTCTTTTGTTTTCCTCCTTTTATAGAGATAACACTATACATTGCTCTGGACTTTGCCGTTAATGATGGAGACAGTGGTTAACAGGGAAAGACCACAAGGGAAAAAGAATCTCTGGACAGAGATATTTTTCCCAAATGGAGATTTCTGTTCCAGAGCCAATGAAAGATTTTAAGGTTAATGTTAACTGTCCCTTATAAAATATTGAATCGTTGCAAAAGAATATTTTTAAAATGGATAAGCTCTGAGGAATAGTAATAAATCGTAAATCCAGTTAAAGAAATAGAAACATTTTTCATTATTTTTCAAACCCCTATGTGCCTTTCCCATCTCCCTTTGGAGTAACTCTGTTTTAAATTTTATCATACTCTTCTTCATAGTTTCACCATATTAGCATGTAACTCCAAACTATTGTTTAGTTTTACATGTTACTGAAGGTTTTAAAAGTGAAGTAATTTGCTTCAAAGTGTTTACTCTTTAACCTAAAGCATACCTTCATATTTTACTATACCATTTGCTACTGTAATGTAACATGTAATGGTGAGGTCATTCTTTGTTTTTCTGCATGTAATCTGTCTTTCTCTACATGCTGATTTTCCCTACATGTTTTAAAGATTTTTCCTTTTATCACTTTTATCAGCAGTTTGATTATACCGTGGTGTTATTTTCTGTGTTTTTTTCCTTAGCTTGATGTTTCCTGAATGTTTTATTAGATTTATAGTTTATTGTGTTGGGAAAAAATGTCAGCCATTCTTCAAAAAACGTTTTTGAGCCCTTCTTTGGGACTCCAATTTATGTGTATGTTAGACCACTTGATATTATCCCGGTGGCTTTTGAGACTTTTTTAAACCTTTTCCCCTGTCTGTTTCAGAAAGTATTCCCTGTCTTCAAGTTCACTGAATTTTTTCCTGCAGTATTTAATCTGATCTTAAATTAAAAATTTTTTTTTTAATTAATAGTATTTTTAGAGCAGCTTTAGGTTCACAGGAAAATTGAAGGAACGGGTATTTCCTATATCCTCCCCACCCCATCCCCCCGCCATGCATAGCTACCTCCATGAACATTGCCTGCCAGAGTGGGACATTTGTTAACAATAAATGAATCTACATCGATACATTGATATCACCCGAAGTCCGTAGTTCACACTAGGGTTCACTCTTGGTGTTGTACCTTCTGTGGTTTTGGACAAATATATAATGACATGTATCCATCATTATGGTATAATAGAGAGTAATTTCATTGCCCTTAAATCCTCTGCTCTGCCTATTCACACCCCACCTCCCCAAACCCAGTGATCTTTTTACTGTCTCTGTAGGTTTGCGATTTCCAGAATGTCATATTTGGAGCCGTATAGTTTAGGATATAGCTTTTTCAGATTGTATTTTTTTCACTCAGTAATATTCATTTAAGGGTGTGTGTGTGTGTGTGGCTTCATAGCTCATTTCTTTTTAGTACTGAATAATAATTCCATTGTCTGAATGTACCAGATTTTTATCCATTCACCTACTGTAGGACATCTTGGTTGCTTCCAGATTTTGCCAGTTATGAACAAAGCTGCTATATATATATATATATGTCTATCTATATGTTTTTGTATGAATATAGGTCTTCTACTCCTCTGTCTATAACTACTCTCCTTGTGGTGCCACCCCTCTTCTGCGTAGGTGTCTTCCCCACCCCATTTGAACTCCATCTCTCAGGGACAGTCTTCCTCTGTTTAGTCACGGATGGCCTGCTCTGCGCCACTACAGTTTTCCCATCCACTCTCCTGCTGATGGTTACCTGGCTTCGCCCCACCTTTAGAACGGAATTGTTCAGGAAGAGAACAGGAGACAGAAGGAAAGGGATTAAGTGGTCATTTGTTATTAAATGGGCCTATTCAAACTTGGTTTACCTTTTGGTAATGAAAATACTGTGCTCATTTTGAAGTGGGAAGATAGCAGTGGAAATATGTTATTTACATTGTTGCTTACAGGTATAAAAGGTAAAGAAAATTGCCACTTACAGGATAAAAGATAAGAAAATTTGCCATGTGAAAACTTAGTGGTATTAATCTACAAGAGGTTTTACAGAAAAGCAAGGCATAGAACTGTTGATTTTTGAGGGTTGATTGACAGTTCTCTTAAAGGTAGCTTGACTATCCTCTTTCTAGAGTGATGTTCTTCTTTCCACCAGTCTTGGTCTCTCCATGAGATTTTTCTGCATATTTCATTTTTGGCACTATATGCCGTCAACTTCTGGAGTTCTGTTATGATGTCTCTGAGAACTTGGTGCTGTCCTTCCCTCTTGTTTTCTTGAAAACTTAGAAAATGGAAAATATTAGGGATTTGACTCCCACCTCCCTCATATTGTTCTTTTCCTATAAACTATTCTCTTTTACCTTTGGGGAATAGGAGACAGCGTTATAATTAATTTGAACAGGGTGTTAGTATTTCCTGAATCATAAGTATTTTTGTATGATCTTTTTTCTACCGAATGGAAAAAAGGCTTTTGTCAGCCTTTTGTTGACATCAGTTAGATCTTTTCATTGTTGTACTTAATAGAAATATAGTCTCTGCCTTGGTAAATTAAGCTACTTGAGGGCTGTTACAGAGAAGAGTTTCTCATTCTCTCATTCCTGTGCATGGCACCGAATAGAAGTAACTCAGGCTCAGTACACGTAGAAGTTACTTATTTGGAAAATTAGCCCATATATGAGATAATTGTTTGACTTTTGACTTTTGCATCTTCAGTCATTTTTTGTTAAGTTTCCTGTAAACATGTAGAGCAGGTGGCTAAAAAAAAAAAATCTCTTGAACTTGTTTCTGCCTTAAAATGTCCTGATTTGGTTACTGGTTTTCTCCTCCTCTGACAGACAGTTTGTCACAGTTTATTGGTTATCCCTGCCCGAAGCCAGAGCTTTGACATCCTGCAGAGTGCCGTCAGTAAGCATTTGGTAAATATACTTACACTTTTATCTGTTACACAAGAAAGGATATAAATTCGTTTGTTAAGACTGACTTTGTCATAGCCAAGAAGAGAGTGAGAATCTAGGCTTAGTAATAACCTTTCTCAGCATGATGCTATGGTCAGAACTGGGAGTTCTTGGTGTTTCCTGGCTGTTGCTAATTAATTTTTGAGCTTGAGGGAATCCCCTTTTGCCAGGACCTTACTTTCTATATCTGTGCACTGAAAGACCTTAAAATTATGCCTCAGGTCCTTCTGACTTGTAATACTTTAATATGTGCTTGGTGTTAGTGTATTGGGAATCCATCATCCACAGTAGGGCGTAATTTCTACCTAGAGGATTTGGGGTCTAAAATAAGGATGTCACCTAACTGGCTCAAGGCCTGGTCACTGGAGGGAGTGAGCTCAGCCATGAGACTGACTTGTCTTCTGGCAAGTGGGTGTCTCCTTTTCCCATTGGTATTAAATTCATACTAGGTATGCCTGGATTTTTTTTTAACTTCTTCAATGTTTACACTTGGACCTTTGGCTTTTTATAATAATAATAATAATAATAATAATAATAATAATAATAATGTATTATAGTGCAAGGGAGAGATCCCAGATTTTATCTTCCAGGGACGGTACTTGTTTGCATAATTTTATAGGCACATCCACACCTCTTTTTCTCCTTTAAAATGTTATTGCCCTTGAGTCAGAAGAATACTGCTTTGAATTCCCAGTACTCTTTTCTCCCCTATCAAACTTCTAATCCTTATCCCTTGTGTCCCCGCCATTTTCCCCCCCATCTCCACTTCAGAAATATAGGCCCTCTTTTAATTACATTCATTGTCCTAGTAGAAGATCAACATTCATTGTCCTAGTACAGGATCAACACGCGAGTCAGTGTAAGCCACTATTTTCAGACAGCCTGATGGAAAGGTTAAGACCTCAGAGCCTGCAGGCTTTTTTATGATTACTCAACAGTTGTTTCTAGGAGATTTAAACCATGCATACGTATAGTTACAAGTTAGAGTCCACCTGAATGACAGTTAATACAGTAGAGTCCAGATGAATTAGGATACCATGGTGTCCCTTACCTGAGTTTTGGGGCAGTGAAGCAGTCAAGTGTTTAGTAATAGCTTCCTGTTTCCATTGCAAGTATTTTTCTTAGTCATGTCTTAATGACTAGCTAAATCAAAGGGCAGGGGAAGGTTAATTGCAAAATGACCTCTTGTATAGGGGTGGTACCAGTTATTAGAGTTTTCCAGTCTGAATAATCTAAAGATCATATAAGTGTGATTATTGGTATTAAGATTTTCTTTGGATGCATGAAGTAATCCTTTTAAATAACGGTATTTCTGACCATTAGTAGGAATTATAACATCTAGAACATTTTAGAAGACTTCGTTATGAAGGGGAAGTAGTGAATTGGGTTATAGTACTTTTTAAGTTCACATGTTTTCAAACTCATTTAACATAGGGATTAAATTCTGAAAGGAAAACAGGACCTCAAAGGTATGGCAAGTGACATGTTTATGTATATACTAGTTTTCAGTAGAGGTGATGTAAGGTTAACAATCCAGTTAGTGGGGTTTGATTTTATCTTGGGGAAGAGGGCCTTTTGAGAAGAAGTCATTAATCTCGTTTTTTTCTGCCTAGGTTGGGTTGGCTGTAATTCCTGACAGCACGGCTGGCTGTATTTTGGGTGTTATCTGTAAGCTCCTGGATCATACGTGTGTACTAAGTGAGACTCTACTGCCATTTTTGGCTTCTTGTTGCTACAGTCTTCTGTATTTTCTGCTCACTTTGGAGAAAGGAGAAGCAGAACATCTAAGGAAGAGGTAATAGTTTTGTATTCTTCAACTTTAATTTTTTTCCTACCTGTGCTACTCCCCACCAACAATAATCAATAAGTTAATTTAAAAAATAAGAGTGAAAGAATTAGATTTAGAAATGTCCTACATTCTCTTTCAGAGTTTATATAAACCTAGTTAGCTTTTCCTTTTTTCCTTCATGAATCCTCTGTGTTGTGAGAATTTTTATATTTTCCTTTAAAGCGACAAATTTGAAAAGTTAGTTTCTTAAGAGCTTCCCTTGCTAACATTGCTATAGGTCTAGCAAGAAGAGAAATTCTGCCTTGAGAAGGATGTGTTTATTCGTACAAACCTTTGTGTTTTGTTTCGGCCTTCATGAGAACTGCCAGAGTGGGATTTTAAATTCTTGGACTTAGGATATTGTTCTAAGATGCTAGTGTTTTCAGTTAGTCAGTACTTTTGCTCCTATATGAAATTCAGACTAAAGCTTCTAGGATAGTTCGGAAGACGTCACTTTAATTTTCAAAAAGTGTTCTCAGGCTTATGTTCTTTTAGGTACTCATGTTAAAATTCATTGCAGAAAGCTTTTTTTTTAATCTAACAGATGAACAAATATTTCTTATATTCACCTGTTAACATTTTGATGTTTGCTTTTCTAGTCTTTTTTGAACTTTTAAAATCATAAAAATATATCGTGCATATGCTTATATAAAACATTTGTATAGTTTAAAGAGTAAGTATAATCAGAACATCCGTGTAACCAGCCTCCAGGTACAGAAATAGAACATTGCCAGCAGACACCACCATGCACCATCACAGTTATGTTTCTCTGTACAACCCCCAGAGATCACTTCTGTGTTCATCACTTCTTGCCTTTTTATTAAAACATTTTATGCACATTTGTAAACAGTAGTGTTTTTGTTTTTCATATTAGAAGAATTTTACATAAAAGGAAACATACTGTATGTATTTTTTTGTGGTTTGATTCTCATCATTGTGAGAGGCATTCGTGTTGATTCAGAAATGTATTTCATTCATTTTTGTTTCTCTATACCAGGGGTTAGCAAACTTTTTTCTATAGAGTCAAGTAGTAAATATTTTAGGTTTTTAGGGCTATAAAAATCTCTTGTCAGAACTTCTCAACCCTTTTCTGGTAGCGTGAAAGCAACAAGTAATATGTAAATGAATAGTTGTGGCTGTTTTCCAGTAAAACTTGATTTACAAATATAGGCAGTGAGCTGGATTGGCTGCGGTCTAGGACCCCTGCTTTATAGTAACATTTTGGTAAGAAGTTTCAAAGGTCTTTTGTAGTTTCTGTAGAGGAACATCATGTTTTGACTTCATGTGGCTGGACAGAACAAAATTAAGTGTATGTAATACTTTTCGCCTGTTTTAAATGCCTAGTTTTAAAAGTGTTTTATACTGGGTGTTGAAAAGGTTGATATTTTTACATCTCTTGGGATGACTGACGTTACTTAGTCAAAAGGAAATGTTGTCAGAGTCTTAGTTCAGGTTTCCTCCATCATGGGAAAGTAGAGTGTTCCTATGAAAACTTTCCAAAATGGTGTCAAGTGAAGAAGCAATTACCGTTAACTTAAATGGAAAAATTTCTGAGGGTTCCCAGACCCAAAATTCAACACATGTACAAACCACAATCGATACGCTTAATTATGTTCACTTTTACGCTAACACCTTAAGAGCTATCTCAGGCTTTTTTGATACCTTAAGATACGTCTTGATAACGGACGCACAAGTTAGATCAAGGTAAAGCACAGGTGCTCACAGACACGGTCAGAGCTTGGGCAGCTTGCTGCTGGCCTGCGGAGTGTGGTTCTGGGGAAGGACATTCCGCTGCTTGGGGTGCTGCCGCCTCTACCATAGCTGTTGCAAAACACGCTGCACTCCATTCCGCTTTCTGCCTTTTTATAAAAGTGGAAATACTCTTTGGCGATCATCCTATTAGTGAAAACCGGTACCAAGATAGGTCTTTTCCTAACAGTGAAGTGGTGTAATGTGAGCTTTCGGAAAGTGGGGTATGCTTGTAGGTACTTAAAAGTTTTCTTTTCAGGCTACTCCTCTCCCCTTAGAGAAGGTAGGTGTTTGTGAGGGTACAGATAACAAGTGCCAGTCAAATTACTGGGAGCCTTTGTTTTCACAAGTGCTTGCAAAATAAATCAGGCATGACCAATTTGAGTTGTTCAAAACTGTGACTACTGCACTTTGGAGAAAGTCCTGTGCTGTTGACTTCCTGACTCCTTAGTAATGGAAAATCTGCTGTTCGACTGAGCCCATTTGGTTTGTTGCTAGGAATCTATTCTTTTCTATGGTTTCACTGTTTTCTCTTTTTCGTTGTTTCAAATCAGGATGTGTCCTGGTATAAGTTTGAGACTTTGTGTGCTCCTTTAATTTGAAGACTCAAATGCTTTTTTTCCTTCAGGTCTGGTAAATACTGTTTATTATTTCTGTTATCTTTTCCATTATTTGTTCTCTCCTTCTGAAAATCCCTTTTAAACATAGCTTCCCTTTCTGTCCTCTATGTCTTAACATCTTTTATTTAATTCTCCTATTGAGTTTTTATTTCATCAGCTACTGTTTTGTTTTCTTTGATATAATTTGGGTTTTTATTTGGCTCTTACTTTAAAGTTCTTGATTCATTGGTGTTACTTTAAAGTTCCTGTCCATTTGTTATGTTCTTTCCTTTTTCTTCTGGTGTGGGAATTCTCCCTTATTTTGGGGAGCAGGTGGGGCTCCGGACATTGTCTTTCATGGGGTTGAGCAAACTCATGTTTTGGGTGGATACCTTTTCTCTGAGTGCACCTATATGAGTTCTGTGGAGACTGCCATGGGACCGTTTCACCTTGCCTTTTCCTCGCTTCCAGCTATACACAGGCAGCCTAGTTCTAGCTCCCTGCCTCCCACACCTGGTGCATGAAGCCTCAGCTTCCAACACTGTTAGTGGTTGAAAACCCAGCCCTAAAACTCCACATCCAGTCCTGTACCCACTGAGCATCTTTATATGAGTTCTGTCCTAGTTTCTAGCACTTAACAGATTTCAACTGTTCTGTCTTTTGAGCTTGGCGGTAGTATGTGTGTTTTAAGTGTAATATCTGTATTTCTCTGTGTTTGGGGTAAGAAATTGGTATTATATGAGCAGAATATATCAAAAGTTTGTGGAGTTAGCTGAATTCCTGGAAATTGTATGCAAAATGCTGAAATTTCATCAGTTTCTCTAGAGTGGTTTAGAACCATTGCTTTATGTTCAGCTGAAACTTCAACTTCATTGTTTCCAGTTCTGTACTTTAAACACTTTATAGGATAAGTAAAATTATTCTTATATGTGAAAACTCACAGAACACCCAAAAATGGCTGTCATGTGCTATTTCCTTTTGTATCACTTGTGGTATCCAGGTCTTTTGTATTTCTCTTTGGCTTGACAGTTTTCTGTAGTTGTGTGTGAAGTTGGAATTCTAAACTTGACTCATCTACTAGTATACTTACATTTGGTTTGATGTAGTATGTGTAAGCCCTTTCATCATAGTTTTGGTCGGTGAAGAAAATAAATGTATTGGAACATTTCAGGAGTAACTCATGAACCCAAGGGTTAGGAATTGTGGAAGGAGGAATTTGAAACCCAGTAGGAACCAAAGAAGCTTTCTCTGTTCCTTTTCTTTTAGATTGTGTAGTCTTTATCTCTGTGCCTTTGCCTCATTAGCTGTGTCTGCAGGCTGGCTTTCTCTTCTCTTTGCACATGGCTATCCTATCCTGGCTGTGCATGAATCAACAGCTGAATAAAGTCTCCCCAGATAAGAGATAGAATGGATTCAGTGTCCATCTTTGATGCAATTGCTGTCTGTGAAGTTGCAGAGGTTGGTCAGATGATGAGAGGGTTGCTCCTACATCTGGAGGTGGCCAGGCTCACTTAGGAAGATTTGGGGACTTGGAGGGTTATGCATTCCTGGTAAAAAACTGTAACAGACTGAGGTCAGAGCCTTTCGCAGCCAGTGGCCTCTTCCTTTAAAAGGTATCCCATTCCATTTGACATTCTTCAAGAATGTGGTTAGGCTAGCTACACATCCACTTCTATCATAAAACATTTTTATCCTTGCTTTTAATATACCAAGAGAATGATTCGTACTGAAGTTTAGGTTTACCATTTCTGGCCTTCCATGACCTAGTTGTGCGGTAATATTCTCCTTACTGGCCACCTTCTGAAATCCATTTGTTCGTTGCCTTGTGAGCACATCTTGCTTTGCAAATCTGCACTGTTCAGAAACATTAAAGAGGCTCACAAACCAGGTCATAGACTTCTTAGTTTCGTGAAGTTCTCTTCTTCCCTTTTACCAATGGAATATTCTTACTCTTTGATATTTGGTGTGATAGACAGTTGAATAATGTCCAGTGGTAGAGAATGGTATGCTTGTGTAGAGCATTCTGTTCTCTAGCTAATACTGCCTTACGTAAGATCACGGGGCTTTAAGAATGTCTCGTTAAGCCCAGGAAAATGCTGGTTGCTAGGCTTTCCGGAACACATTAAATTGGGGAGAGTGACTAATTCTTCATTGGATTTGCTTATTGAGCTCTGATGAAACCCAGTTCTTCCTAGTTTTGTTTTTTGGGGTTTTATCAGAAAACACCATGTTTCTTAAAAGAACATTTTCGGTTTTGGGAAATATAGAAAGGGTACTTTCCCTGTGTGTGTTTGGCTGACTCCCTTTTGCCTCTGTTGTTGCAGGGACAAGCTGTGGGGTGTCTGTGTCTCGGTCCTGGCTCTCCTGCCTCGAGTCCTCAGATTGATGCTGCAGAGCCTGCGGGTGAACAGAGCTGCACCCGAGGAGCTGCCTGTGGTGGGCCAGCTACTGCGCCTGCTGCTGCAGCACGCACCCCTCAGGACGCACATGCTGACCAATGCCATCTTGGTGCAGCAGATTATCAAGAATATCACGGTAAGAAGCATGTGCTGTCAGTGCTAGGAAGGATTCCTGGGCAAGGCACGCGGGCGCTCTTGGGAGGCCAGGGATCCTGTGCATGACTGATTCCTGCAGTGTAGCCCAGTGTGGCAATTTCCCATGGCTTCTGCAGTCTAGTACCTGTCATGAACCAGGGGCATGTCTTTGATCCCAGAATGAGCTGTAGAAGCTTTAAAGTACTCAGTCTGAATTAAGGTGGCAGGCAGCTTCATTTGAAAAGGTACAGGCATCAGAGTCACTGCTACCTGGATTCTAATAGACTGTTGGATAACTGATAGTTTGGCAAGTTTTAAAACCTATCCAGCTTGATTTCTTAGCTATAAAAATGGGACTAAAGTAACTTCGTTGGGTTTTGGTGACCATTAAATGAGATCATCCAATTAAAGTTTTTAGTGTAGCTGACATTTATTAAGTGCTCTACAAATGTTAGCTGTCATTAGGAAATTATTTAGCAGGAATAAACTTCAGGCCAATATCCAGTTAGTTCCCTGGAGAGTGGGAAGTAGTTGGAAGAAGGAAGCTGCAGGCTTCAGCTTTGTCTAATGGTTGGTTCTCTGTGTTCAGCTGTGTCTGTTTTGGGGTGGGGAGCAGTTCTGTTCTCTAGAATTCCTTTGGTGTTTTCAGTTTGGGGAGAGTTAGGGAGGTTTTTTATAGAGGTATTTGGGGGGTTATTAATTGGTACATGTAATAGTAAGTCAGAAATAAAAGGGAAGAAAATCAAGAATTTGGATTATTCCAAGGTTGGGGAATCAGCCCATCTCCGTAAGGAAGAGGAGGACAGAAATCGTCAGTTGGCCCTGTAGAATGATTCTCAGGTGATATTAGTACAAACATCTAGAGACTCGAGAATCCTGAGGGGAGGATGTCTGAAGTGTAGGGATGGTGATGATGAAATTTCTTTAGTCCCTAGCCTGAGCGGGAGGGAACAAACCAAACAAGTAGTAGCACTTGGACTTGAGGAATTTTCACTGCCTGTGAGGATGCCCAATTAGTAGGTCCCCTTTTCCTGTGGTGATTTATAGATGAGGTGCTGTTGCAATGGCTCTGATCTTGTTTGGATGTGAAAAACACTTCAGGGAGCATAGCAATTTTGGTAGAATTCTCAAATTACTCTTGCTTTTCTCTGCAGACATTGAAGAGTGGAGGTGTGCAGGAGCAGTGGCTCACAGACTTACATTATTGCTTCAGCGTGTATATCACTGGGCATCCTCAGGGGCCCAGCACATTGAATACAGTGTATTAAAAGAGGTTCCATGGCACTGCCTGTTTGAAATTGTTTATTCGCATCTAATTTTGAAGAGAGACTGATGTAATCAATGTTTGTCATTAAAGCTGAACTTTTAAAGAAGTTGTTTATGGACCTTCTTTTGCACAAAGGTAGGAAAATAATGCAGGCTGGCTTCCTGGACTCGCACGTGCTATGGGGTAGTGCATTTTACATTTTATGGGAACTGAAAATTTATATAATACAGAGTGATCATATGGTATCTATTATTTACTAAGAAATTAGCTAAATTTTTGTGATCCCATCTAGGCAAATCTCGTTCTTTGTGTTCTCAGCCCCAGTTTACTCAGACAGCAACAGAAACCAGTTTTTTGTTTGGTTTGGGACTGGTTGTCCTTATCCATCATGACACTGAGCTCCTCACTGTAGAGTTCTGTTATTTACGGATGTTTTGGAGCCCTCTATGCAGGAGCAAGATTTCAAGACAGTGCTACCGTTGTTCTGGATTTTCCTGTACCTAAATGGTGGTTGTCTGGGAGGCGTAACTACTGTCAAAGTGATTTTCTAATTAATTACCCATTATAGTTCTTAAAAAATTATTAGCTATACATAATTATTTCTATGACATATTCATTATTTTCATAACCGTGTAATAATTTAATTAGCAAAGTAAAAAGCAAAGGTAATTTTGTTAACATTTTATTGCTTCCTATCTCTTACTGTCAGGACAAGGGCAGTAATCTTAAGAAAATGGAAGTAGTCTTAGAAATCTTTGTGAGCCTACTATGTCACTGTTTAGTTCTCTTGTCTATAGTCTTACATTAGCTTTGTCCTTAAAAATGTGAAAAAGTCCCCAGTCACTAGATTTCATGTTCTTATAGAGCTAGAACGTGTAAACAGTTTGCCCTGTCAGTAGAAATTGCGTTTTGATAAGACTGCTCACCTCTGCGGGTCAGGCAGAAAACAAGTGGAATGTTAAGTCCTGAATTGGTACCTTGTGCGTAAATGGCTGATTCCTTGGTGCTGTGATACTAGTAATGCCGTTCACAAAGACGTGGCAGCAGCCTGTGGCCTTCAGAGGCCGACATGAACTGTGACGTGTAAGGGATCGACCGAGGTGAACAGAGCACCTGTGAGGGTCTTACAGAAATCCCTCAAAGCAAACACTGGATCGTGATTCTGGCTTAAAACTGATAATGTTGGCATAACAGGATGTGGTGTCTGTAATGAAGTTGTTATGTTAGATTCCAGAAAAATGGTAAAATGAAGGTGGCTGCTGTAGGATAGATTCCTCCCATCTCATTTAGGTTTTTCACTGGAGCCAAAAAACGAGGCCTGTGCCAGCTGCCTGGCAGAAATCCCGAGCCAGTAGCCCCTGTAGTACTCACATTCTTAGTTAGACTTAGACTTAATTATAAATTCTCCTTTCTACCCATGCTGACTGAGGTGAAGGCAGACAGCGAGGCAGTTACCACGGCATAGTCTACCCTGGACCTTCAGCGTGGGTGAAGAGAACTTACAGAACAGTGTTATGGGAGAGCAGAAAGCAAATAACTCTGACCTTTCAGTTGTTACCACATTTCCAGGCTAATAAGGCTTCAGGCATGGCTATTAAAGTTTCCCCGAGATGTGAAAGAGAAGCAGCAGAGGAGAACTCCGCACTAGCTCTTGGAGCTGCCCCGGACTCGGTCTTCCTCTCCAGGCACTCGAGGCTTTGTTTTGCTTTTTGATTGAGTAGCTGATTGCAGGTTGTAAGAAAAATTCTTTGATCTTCCACAGTCAAGGAGATGTATACACTGTAAGTTGCTCACTGTTAAAAACAAATACCAGATAGATGTTCAGGTTATTAATTTTACTGCTGAAAGGAAGAGTTCATTGGTGTTAAGGAAATAAGGGTTTAGTTTTGGACTATCCATGGTGCTCAGTAAAGTGACAGTTTATTGTAGAGACAATGATTTATCAGCCTTACATCTGACAAATTGGGAACAACAATCTTCACTCATCAAATATTTGAGTACCTGCAATGTGCCAAACAACTTCCTAAAGCTAAAGAGAAGAGTGAGGAAAATCAAGATCTTTAGGCCCCATGGAATTCTCTAAGCAAAAAATGAGTTAACATTTCTAGCCAAGGTTTGAACAAGACCAAAATTAATGATTTCTTTTTGGTTGAATTTGGCATCTGATTTCACATTGCAGAAATTTCTGTATATGTTCAAGTCATGTCTATTTCATGGAAATTACAGACATGTTTTCTGCATAAAATACACAGCCTTCAGCTAAACTAGTTAGGTCTGACCATCTATCTTATTCACTGGTTAGTGGTGAATGGGGATGAGTGGGCCTAATAAAACCTTGTGTTGCCCTAAATGTAGATTTAGGAAAAGATTCTCTTCAGTCCTTGTCTATTTTCAAGCCAGTCAGAATTATATGTGTAGCACAAACAAGCTGTTTGTTCATACGAAATCCTAAGAAACCGTTACGCATTTCTTTGAATTTGTTTATTCTTTGCTTTAACTGCGAGTCCTTTAAAAACCTTTTATGTTGCTAAATACCATTTTTAAAGATTTCTGATAGTACTGGATTTTCTTGACCAAAAAAATGCTGATTAATTTATAATATTTGATTGCCTAAATGCTACTTCTCTGGTAATTATATCTGACAGTTCTGTTTTTGAAACTTCAGTTCACTCAAGTATAACGAGTTTTTTTACATTCTAGAACCATGGGCCTTGACTCCTTTCAAAGTTTCCAATTACCCCACCAACCATTCCCCAATCAGCCTGCCTATATTACATGAGTTGCCCAACTCTTATTAAAGGTTTGGCAGTAATTACTGTCCCCCTAGCTCCAGATCTCCCCCTCCGTCAAAAAGTAAATGAATGTTAAAGTTCATGCTGACAGTCATTGTTCACCTTCCCAGCTGCATCTGTCCTGCAGGATGACGAGCTCGGGGAGGCTGGGGGGAGTGTGTTGCCATAGTCACCCGTGAGAAGCTGGACCTGGCATTAACTGCTGACAGCACTGAACTTATCACCCAAATTTAATGCTGGTGTGAATGAAGGGGCCCTGAGTAAAACACTCTTGTTTTGTAATTGAAAAGAAAGTTCCCTGAGCTGCTCCTGTATGAGTGAAAGTTTGCAGTTGAGCCTGAGCTGCATATGCTATTAAATATTAATGTCTTCCTTATGGGGTCCTAAAAAGCAAAAGCCAGAATTTGTGGTTAAGAGCCTCTTCCCGTCCTTAGGAAGGAGGTGGAAGATCTTAACTGTGAAACCAAAATGGATCCAGAACTCTTACGGTCTTTGAAGAAGAACAGTATTTTCATTTCCCCTCCCTTTATGTGAACTAGTAAGTAAAGGTGATCATAGCTACCAGTTACTGTTTCTGCTGGTGGTAATGTTAACAATAATAGCTTCGGGTTATAAAAGTAACTTGCCTTCTGGAGACAGATGTTGACTGTAGTAATAATTCCATGAAAGGGGGGGATGAAAAACATGCATACCTGAAATCAAATGACCATTGGAAACCCTTCAATCTCTGTTCTAATGTCTTCTTTCTTTGAAGATGAAACAAAAAGGGAGCCTTCCTCCCCACACTGTCTCCCCAATCTGTTTTGCAAGTGCAGTGGCTGCCTTACCTGAGTTGAGACGCAGCGCAGAATGGGCTTTTGAAGATCTTGCGGGATGATGTACTTTCCCTTCTTGAGAACAACCTGAAACCAACCAACAATGATCACCTATCTCTCACCAATGACAGCTGTGGCCTGACCAGGTTCTAAGTTCCTTGAGGTGAAGGCTTGAGCTTGCAAGTGTCAGCCAAGATAAATTAGGTATGGTGTGGAAATACCATGTAGACCCACGGTTAAGTCCTGAGATTTTGCTGCCTGGGCCACAGATTTGTTTCTAAAAGTGCCTTGGCTCAACTTTTTTTCTGTTGGGGAACTAGCCAGGCTTGTTCTCGGCTGAGTTTATTTGGATGGGCTCTTTTCCAGAGTTGAAAATGTTTTAATTTGCAGCAGTTCATCTGCTAAGCAAGTACTTACTGTAGTACTGGGGTTTGGGGCATCCCAGATAGGTAACCTTGTACTCTCTTAGCATAGGGAAGGTCAAAGTGTGGCAGGCATGGTCTCCCTGTGCCTGGAGTTCTCCAAATTGGTAACGTCAGAGGAAGACCCGAGTAGCGGCCTGAAGAGGTTCCAGTGGTAAGGCTCTCAGTTATGAGGCCCAGCAGAGAATCTCATGGCTAGAAGGCTCTCTCGGTTGAGATGCCAGGGTTCCTCCTCAAACCAACTCTGACCCAGAATTGCTGGAAGGGAGGCACTAAATGTGCTGAGAATTCTCTGGGTGCCTTGAAGTATAATAAAGTTCCTACCTGACCTGAATGGGGTTTGCTCAATGTCATTAAATCCCATTTCAGATTCTGACGTGACACTCTGAGGGTGCTTGTAAACTACACGTGCCCAGAAGGACACTTACCGTAGATTTGCTTGAGCACTGAGTGCCTGGTGGGCTTTGTGCCTGAGCTGCTCTTGGAAGGATTCTTGGCAGTCCTGTTTACGGTGATGGTCTTCGGGGGGGTTATTTCCAGTTCCTTCCTCCAAACCTGGAGGAGCAATGCCATGCACTCTCGGTTCCATCTGTCCATGTCTCTGGCTCCAAGCTGCTTCATGTGCAGAAGGTAGGACAGGTGCTTCCTGAGCTGGTAGCTGGTGGGGTCAAAGGAGGGGAGAGGCTTTATGATCACAGTATTGAGAAAATCACATTTCCTTAAGGTTCCTAGAAGCTATAGGAATAGTATTTGTTGAACTCTTGGGAGAGTCATTTAAGCTCCCAATTCCTAATTTCAGTGGCAATATGTTGAATGTTGAATTCTCTTTCCATCAAACACTTCCTGAACTAAGAATCAGCTAAGTCCTTGTCCCAACTGGGACAGGCCAATGTGTAAACAAGTAAATGGAGTATGAGAAGTAGTATGTGAACAAGTTAGCTACATGGCATGAGATGGATGGGCTGATAATTTGTGGTAGTGTGGTACGGCTTCACAAGGCTGATATTTGTGCAGGGCTTCACAAGGGCTGATATTTGGTTAAGAGCTTACCAGTCAGAAGGCATTCTAGGCAGAAATGGCATAAGCAGAGGTGTGGGCATTTGTGCAGGAAAGTCAGTAATGAGATGTGTATAAAGCATTGTATATTTGGTGAAGGATGGAAGGTTGGGCTACACTGGAAGGAACCAGCAATTGTTCACAGCCTGTTGTGTAACAGGCACTTACCCTCTGATTAAGCTGGAAAAGAAATCTGTGACGCAGACTGAATCTGACAAAGGCTGAGTAGGGGTCATGTCATCAAGACAGTGACAGGTCATTCCTGATTTCATTCTCTTACAAGAACAACTAACAACTGGACAAGATACCACTGAGAAAATGCTAACTACGGGGATGAAGCTGAACCAACCCCCTGCATCACAGAGACCAGGACAGACCACATTAGAAGGGAAAGAGGAGCTGCTACATGAGCACAGCACCACTGAGAGGTCTACCTGAGCCTACAGTTCCTCCACTTGGAAAAGAACCCAGAGAGGACATCCAGCTCCCCTAGCGTTGTGTGGGTTGCTTTTTGGGAGCCCCCACTCCAGTCTTGACCCTGGGGATTAGTGGGGGGAATCTGTGGTGCTTAACAACTGGGAATCGGATTGTAATGCAGAAGAGGGGAGGGACTTGGAACAACCAGCATGCGGACCTTTGCAGGCTGAATTCCTACCTGCAGAATCCAAGTAGTAGTCCCAGCCAGTGGCTTTGCTCATCTTCACAGCCAAGACGGTGCTGCAGTCTGACCAGGGAACTCAGGAGCATGCAGGTCTGCCTGATTCAGCTCCTTAAGAACCTTGCTGGCCCTGGAGGGTAGTCTGACCTCCCCAGGGGAGGAGCTGAGTTACAGCTTGACACCGCTGAATATAGCTCCTGGCCCTCACCTGACCAGAGAGGCTGACCAGACCGCCTGGAAGCTGTATATTCCAGCAACACTCCAGGAGAGTATGGCAGGCAGAGTGGATTATCTGCAGAGCAAAGCCAGCACCACTCGGCCAGGGAACTTGGGGAGCAGGATGACTTGAATCAAGATCACAAAGAAATTTGCCACCCTTGGAGACTGGTTCTCCCAATCTGCTTGGGCAGGGCAAGTAATTCATAGCCCTGGGCGTTTCTGAGTACAGCCTTCAGCCTATTCCGATGAAGCTAACTAAAGCACACCAGAAGCTACACAGCTCATCCAGCAATCCTTATAGTGGCACTTGACCAGAAAGCACAGCCCGTGGCTTTCCTCATTTGCAGAGCAAAACCAGTGGCTGTGTCTGACCATGGAATTCAGTGTGCAGTCTTGCCTCATTCAAGTACCCAAATGTTGAGCTGTGCAGGTCCAGGGGTCTGTCCTGCTGCCCTGCCAGGGCAGGAAAGCTAATTTGTAGTCCTGCCTATTGCAAAGTATAGTACCCAGTCCCAACTGTCTAAAAACCGGATCAGAGAACCCAGACAACTATAGAGCCCATCCTACAGCCTTGGGCAGGGTCAGCTGTCCTATCCAACTGTTCTTAGCTAGTGGCACCTCCGCACCTCTTCACCCTCACATGACTCTTGACCTCAGAGCTTGGGCAGTGAGTGGCCTTGTCCAGAAAAGAGCAAGCCTCACCGGTCCGAGATCGTTACCAGCTGACGTGTCCAGAAACCTGGACTGAGGTGCCTGGTGAAGAACTGTCTGCCAAAGGCAATCCGGAAGAGGAGGCTGCTTACCCCAGTGCACACATACCAACTTCAGGAAGCGTGGCTCATGGAAAATCAGGTGAACATGGCAACACCAAAGGAAGCTAAACTAGCTCTGATAACTGACCTTAAAGAAATGGGTATCTATGAAGTGTTCTACGCAAAGAATTCAGAATAATCCTCGTAAAGAAGTTTAGTGAACTACAAGAACAGACAACTAAATGAAATTATGAAAACAATGCGTGAACAAAATGAGAAGTTCAACAAAGAAATAAGAAACTATCAAAAAAGCCCCAAACAAATCCTAGAGCTGAAAAAATACCATGAACTGAAGAATTCACTAGAGAACTGAATTGAAATTAAAGAATTCAAAAGCAGACTTGACCATGCAGAAGAAACAATCAGTAACCTGGAAGACAGGACATTTGAAATTATCCAGTTAGAGGAATAAACAAAATCAAATTGAAACAAAACAAAACAAAAAAATGAAAAAGTAAAACAAAAAGAAAAGCCTTCAGAACTTATGGAACACAATTAAAAAACAACCAACCAACCAATATCTACATTAGGGGAATTCCACAAGGAGAAGAAAAAGTATTTTTTAAGCAATAATGGCTGCAAACTTCTAGAATCTGGGAAGAGATCCCAGATCCACATCCAGATTCATGAGGCATAAAGCACCTCATGAACCTGAACAGAGCTACGCTGAAACATTATAATTAAACTGTCAAAAGTTAAAGACAAAGAATTTTGAAATCAACAAGAAAAAAAGTTACATACAAGGGAACTCCCATAAGAACATTGGCAGATTTCTCAACAGAAACTTTAGAAACCAGTATGAGATGGTATGTTCAAAATATTGAAATAAATTAAAACCCGTCAAACAAAAATTCTATATCTAGCAATGCTGTCCTTCAGAAATTAAGGAGCAACAAAGACTTACCCAAACAAATAGCTCAGGAATTCACCACCACCAGACCTGTCTTACAAGAAATGCTATAGGGAGTTCTTTGAGTGAAAGTAAAAGGATACTACGTGACCTCATGAAAACATAAGGTAATGTAAAATTCACTCGTAGTAAACAAAGTTAGATTCTGTAATATGGTAATGGTGGTATGTAATCACAGCTCTACTCTAAAAGTTAAATAAATGTCTCGATTAGAGAACAGTGATGCTAATGACTGAATCAGAAAGTGGTTTATTATAGTAATTATATGAGTGTGAAGAAGTTTTATAGGTAAGTTAATATGTTTTGCTTATCTTTTTAAAAGAACAAGTGCGATATGATTTTAAAAATTAATGTCTACGGGTGGCTGGTTAGCTCAGTTGGTTACAGTTCGGTGCTCCTAACAACAAGGTTGCTGGTCTGATCCTGACATGGGCCACTGTGAGCTGCGCCCTCCACAACTAGAGTGAAACAACTACTTGACTTGGAGCTGAAGGGTCCTGGAAAAACACGTTTAAAATAAATTTTTAAAAAGTTAA
The DNA here is from genome assembly GCF_964194185.1 of Rhinolophus hipposideros. Classification (NCBI taxonomy): domain Eukaryota; kingdom Metazoa; phylum Chordata; class Mammalia; order Chiroptera; family Rhinolophidae; genus Rhinolophus; species Rhinolophus hipposideros. The sequence goes on along the minus strand of NC_138057.1, from coordinate 56,173,421 downwards.
AAGAAAAAAAGAATGTCTAAGAAAACTTTTAAAAAGAAATAAAAATTCTAAGTGAAAAGAGAAAAACAAATGTAGGAAAAATAACCATACTACAAATCTGTTATTGGATATAATATATATATATATATATATATATATATATATACACACAATTTATATATATATAAATTGTAACATCAATAACCTAAAGTGTGTGGGCAGGGAGATGTAAAAGTGTAAAGTTTAGGAATGCATCAAAGTTAAACTGTTATCAGTTTAAAATAGGGTATTACAATTTTAAGATATTTTACGTAAACCCCATGGTGACAAGGGAAAATCTTGTACTAATTACACAAAAGAACATAATAAAGAAGTCAAAGCATATTGATACCCAAAATCAAAGCAAAAAAGGATAAGACGCAAGGAACAATGCACCCAGAAAAGTACAAAGCACCCAAAAAACAACAAAATGGAAATAGTAAGTCCTTACCCATCAATATTTAAATGTAAATGGATTAAATTCCTCAATCAAAAGATAAAATGGCTGCATGGATTTAAAAAAACAATAGCAACAACATGCTGCCTACAAGAGACTCGCTTTAACCTTGAAAACACACATAGATTGAGAGTGAAGGGATGGAAAAAGATATTTTAAGCAATGGTAACTCCCCCAAGAAAAGTCAGGGGTAGCTATACTTGGATAAAACAGGCTTCACAAATAGTAAAGAGAGACAGTCATTATATAATGATAAAAGGGTCACTCCATCAAGATACAACAATTGTAAATATTTATACACGTAAGAGCACCTAAATATATAAAGCAAAAACAAAAGGAATAAACAGCAATACAAAAATAGCTTGGGAGTTTAATACCCTACACTGAACAATAGATCATCCAGACAGAATCAATAAGGAAACAGTAGATTAGAAAAAATGGACCTTAACAGGCATACAGAATATTCTATCCAACCATAGCAAGTAGACATTCTTCTCAAGCACACAGAACATTTTTGAGGACAGACCATATGTTAGGCCACAAAATATGTCTTGGCAAATTCAAGAAGACTGAAATCTTATCAAGTATCTTCTCTGACAATAATGGTATGAAACTGGTTTTCTGGAAAGCTCATGAATACATGGAAATTAAGCAACACTCCTGAACAACCAGTGGATCAAAGAAGAAATTAAAGGGGAAATAAGTATCTTGAGACAAACAAAACTGGAAGCATAACATACCAAAACGTATGAGATGCAGTTAGATGTGCCACACTTCCAAAAACCGACGGTAGAGAAAAGCTAGAGTTATGGGGTGGTACTCTACAGTTCAGCTTCTTCTGTTTGAGATGCCATGTGTCTTCCACACCTTCTGCTCTCCAGGCAGAGAACTCCCTGGGGAGCACAGGTGTTGGCGGAAACGGTGACAACTCTGGCTTTAAGTGGGCACAACTTCCACCTAATCTATGGAGGCCTGCAGGTCAGAGTAACAGCCTCTATTCTTCCCCCATTGAGAAACTAACACGCCCGATTGGCCTTTCAGCCCTGGGCTCAGGGCTCTATGGTCCGGCCTATCCTTGTTTATTCCCCTCAAAACATGCCGGAGAAGAGTGGGCAGGAAGGTGGCTTACATGTGCGGAGGTAAAATGGAAGTGTTTTTACACAGCAACTGCTCTTAGCCACAGCAACTTTCAGGCCCAGTTTAGCTTGTTCAGTATCTGGTTTCAATCTTTAAAGTAGTCAAGTCTTGACTGTAATAAAACTCACACTTTAAGGCTAAGTTTCATTTTTTTCCGGGCCCAAGGTTCAATCTGCTCACCCGATCCCTGCGCTTCCCAGTCTGCCTTTCTCCCTCGGCGACATGTCTCCTATAATGACAGCCTGCACTGATGGGGCACTTCTGTGCCAGGCCCCGTTCGCCACTCCTCAGAGCTCCTTAGGTTTGGTGTCAGACACCACACACTGGCCCAGCACAGCTCTCTGCGGTCCTGTACTCCAGAATGGAAGATGTATAATAAGACTACAAGAGAATCACTACAAGTGTATTTACTGTCACCAGACGTGCAACTTCCCACAATGTGCAACTTCTGGGAAGCCCTCTGGGAGTGGATGTCACAGGTCTCAGGATTGCACAAGGGTGCAGCTAGAGGGGGCCTATGTAATTGCCTCCCCAGGTGGGCAGACTATGAGCCCGCTGTTCTTGGGGCAATGACTGAAAGCTCATTTGCTGCTATGGGCACTTATTGACAGGACCTGTCAGCTTCTGACTCTTCAAAGGAGTCAGAGAACAGCCTGATGGGAAGGCATTTCAGTGAGAGCACAGCTGCGGGGCCTGACGTGGTAAAACTCACTCGCTTGTTTAGATCCCAGGTTTCAGCTGAAATACTTAACAAAAAGTTCCTCTGGGATAGTAGCCAGTGCACGTCCTGGCAGAATTCCCCGAGGAGGGGGAGCAAGTCCCATTCCCATCTGTGGCTTCTGAGGCAGACTGTCTCAGTTCAAAGCCAATGCTGGTACTTCCGACTGTGTTTCCCTGAAAGTAAGCCCGAACAGGAAAATAAGCCCTAGCATGATTTTTCAGGATGACATCCCCTGAACATAAGCCCTAATGCGTCTTTTGGAGCAAACCTTAATATAAGGCCTGGTCTTACTTTCGGGGAAACATGGTAGCTCCATGACCTTGGCGTGTTTCCTCATCTGAAGAATGGGGATAAGAAGAGTATCTACTCACAAGGTTATTGTGAAGATTAAATTAGTTAATACTACATGTAAAACTACTTAGAACTGCATCTGGCACAAGTGCCCAATAAATGTCAACTACTAGTAATAACAGCCCGCGTAACAACATTGCTATGACGACTGTGAGCCCTTCCACGCAGCCCTTCTCCTCCAGCCTGCTCTCGGCTGATGAGCATGAGGCCTGCTCTGCCTCCACCATCTTGACCACAGCAAACACTACCGTTACTGAGAATGTACAGGAAAGGACTTGGACTTGATTCAGACACAGCTTCAAGTGCTGGATATGCACCATGAGGGCAAGTCCTGTTTCCACTCTGAGACCGTTTGCTCGTCTGAAAATGGGGAACTAATCTTTATCACGATGGCTTCCTGGTGTGCGTGGGAGAGCAAAGGTGTGAGATGACTGTAAACGGCCAAAAGCTGGAACAGACTTAAGGACACACTGTAGCAAAGGCTGTGCAAGCACACAGCAGATGGCCTGGCCCTGGGTGACACACTCTTGGGCACAGCAGGCCCTGACACCTCTCCTTGGGTCTCACAAGAATCGCTCTCTCGCACTCTCTTCGTCTGCCAATGTTAGGTGCTGTCTGGCCCTTTCATCTTCTGACAGGGGCGTTGACATGCAGCACTCCTGGCCTATACTCCTGCAAGTGTCTTGCTTGCTTTGTTCCCCCATCACCCTTCCTCTCGAGATGGAGACCACGTGACCCCCACCTGTTGGCAATGTCCAGCCCTGGCCTGGGCACTGGTTGTCACTGTAAGGCCTAATCTGGATTTAGGCCCTAGTGGGGCCTGCAGTGTGAAGGAGATTATGAGATATGTGAAAACTTGCAGCAAAGGACTCCCCTAGCCCCCCGTAATTCCTCCCTGGAGTTATCTTTGTATTCTAGGAAGCCTCCACCCCTACTCCCAGCACCTACCCCACATTCTCAGGGGCCTTGGTAGATGCTTACACAGGATTCTGTAATAGATTTCAGTCACTCAATCCACTGTATGTGCCCTGGTTTAGATATTTGGGGTTATGACTAATTCCTGGGTAGTAAAGGCATAAAAAGAAGAAATATAAAATACATGTGTAGGGCTTTAGAATTTATGAAGCGCACATTACCTCATTCTACAACCTGCCATATGAACAGGACCGGTGCAGCGATTGTTAAATCCCATTTTCCACATGAGGAAACCGAGGGTTAGGGAAGCCAAGTGATTTGCCCAAGGTCAGACAACCTGTTAGAGCATCAGCTAAACTCAGGCTTCCAGACTACACACCAAGGGCTTTTGTCTTTACACCAGGCTATCCTGGGAGCTTTCCTATCTTTCTTGGCATAAAACACCTTCCAAAATAGTTTATCCAGGATAAAGTACTAGAATCTATACGTGTGAATTTCATCGGTAGCCTCAATTACATTGGCCTTGTCATGCCAGCACATGGAATTCACTAGAAAACATGGTGGTGCTCCGGGTGTCATGTCGGAGGTAGCGGGACAACCACAGCACCAAAGGCGCTGCCACTCCTTACCCTCTCCAGGCCCGCTGGATGACTGCCGCTGCCTTGTTCTTTCTGCGAAATAGCTCTTTCCTGCTTCTTTCTCTCTGGATTATCTGCAGCCGCAGCTCTACAGGGAGAAGGTCGATATTCACGCTCTGCACAGAGAGGGACCCAGGAGCTGGATGAGTCTCCTTAGACGTCCAAGCGTCCTCAGACAGGGTAGAGGTCCCCAGCTTCCTGGCTCCTGACCTCAACACCTCTGTGCTCTGTGGCAAATCTGAGTACATCTCTCCTTCGAGCTTGTCCTCTGTTGCTTTATTTCTCGGTGGCTGATGGTGGAGAGGATTCTGCCGAGCATGGACCACCTCCCCCCTGGCACTGCCAGGTCGGCTAGAACCAGCTGGGGAGCACCTTCCTCCTCTGAGCTCTTGAATGCGCCTTTTCTGGGAGGTGCACTTGGCCTTGGGTGCTGTGTCATGCCGCCTGCTGGGCTTCCGGTGGCCATCCTGCTGTGGAAGGCTTGTAGCTGCCCACCTGGGGTCCTCGCCTTTCTCACCAGGCCCAGCCACCCTGCTACAGGAGGGCTGCTTCCCCTTGTCACACCGCTGCTCGCCAACTGTCTCACCTCTGGACTTTTCAACAGAGACTCCTCGACACCTGTTTCCATCGTTGCCTTCACTGGGGCTGAAGTGGACACAGGAAGATCGGCCTTTAGAATGTTCTCTGGATGTTTCTTGGGGAAACAAGGGAAAGAGGAAAGAATTTAGTGTCCAAAACTTGCATAGTAGGGCAAGTCTGCTCATCTGTTTACATAAAATATTCATACCCATCCTATAGCATCACCTGATAGTGGTGATTATGATTAGAAAAAAATACTTTAACTTCTAGCAGTGGTAGGTTAGATAACTTGAAAGTCTTCCCACTACAAGTACCTATAAATGCTGATGACAGTATAAGCATCCTTTTAAAAGCACCAGAGTGCCTTCAAGAAAATAAAAGAAATTCTGGGAGCCCAAAACAAAGAAAACGGAAAATCAGTAAGAAGTGTGTGAGCTGATCCAGGCATGTAGTGACGGTGGAGAGGGCAACAGCTGGTGTTATTAAATATCTGGTTGTGTTCACATCCAGGTAAGAACAGGAGACGAGGTCTTGCTGGCAGGAAGTTAACTAAAACCAACATCCTGCATGCAGCCAGGACTCTTGAGGTGGTATACCCAAGGGAAATAATAGTCCAGATACAAAAATCTGCTTGCCGGCGCTGGGAGATGAAAAGGAAGTTTGTCTCAGCCTGGTTCTGGATAGGGTAAAGTCTCCCACGGATTTGGTATTATTTTCAACCTATTGGAAAAATTAATATAAAACCTGGTCTCAGGGTGGCGATGTCATAGAAGCAAAAGACTCATAGAAGCAAACACAGTATTGCTTTCATGTGGGGTGACCTCAATTCAGGCTGCACAGAGGGGTCCTCCTGAAAATAACTTCACAGTCCAAAATTATAAAACACATGAGGACACAATCTCCCAGGATCGACAGTGAACAGATCCAATAGCAAGCTTCGATCAACAAGAGCTAAAGCTAATGGGACACAGTGCGCACACACACACACACTAATTAAACACACACGAGAAAATTAAAATTTGAGAAAAGGATATATTGGAAAAAGAACTAAATAGAACATCTAAAGTGAAAAATTTACTGTAAAAATTTAGTATAAAAAGCAGTGAAGGAACTAAAGCTTCTGTACTGGCAGGACTGAGACATACTTGCCACTGCAGACAGTAGAAAAGTTGAACATAATATTATTACAAACCATCTGTCTGAAGGCATCAAAAATATGAGGCCAAGATCCAGGAGATTCAGAACACCAAGAGAGATGAGAAAGGCATTTGGGGGTCACATCCTGAAGGGAACCAATACCTTGAGGTTTGCGCACCAGAACCTGCCCCAAAGCAGTCTTTCTGCCGGGCCCACGGAAGGCTGTCTTTAAGAGAAAGGCTGAATTGATAGTAAATTGACCCTCGCAGGGCCTGAAGCCCAGCTTGGCATCATCTCCGCTCACCGAATCAGAAACGTGCTGCTCTGGTGTAGGAAGTTAGTGGGGTGGCAGGAGTTCACGGGAACTCTCTGTACTGTCTGCTCAATTTTTCTGTGAACCTAAAACTGCTCTGAAAAGTAAACTCTATTAAAAGGAAAAATAATGAGGAGATTGGTAGATATTACTAGATACTGTTGACTAATAGTGATATAAATAATGTGCCCCAAATCACATTATTTATATCATTAGATGATATAATAGACCAGTTGAAAGGAACAGAAAGCTAAAAATATACCCATATATAAAAATATGTAATGAAGATAACATTTGGAATTTGTGGTGAGGAGATGAGTTGCAGTGAGCTCCTGGATAGGAACCCAGAGGGGATGCTGGACTCGTCCAGAAGCCATTATTCACAAAGCCCACAGCTGGTCGCAGATCAGGATTTTTCCATGTCTGTGGCTAGAACAACTGCTTATTGTCTAAAAAGAAATCATTAGATCCCAATTTCACTATAGAACAAAATAAGATCATCAACATTACAAGAGTTTATCAGATCTTGAAGTGGGGAAAACCTTTTCTTAGTATAAAACCACAAGGAGAAAAATCTCAAAAGAAAAAAAACAATTAAAAGGCAAACTAAAAAGAGACATTCACTACATATGCTATTTTTATTAGATAAAGAGCTTTTAGAAATTTTGGGAAAATTTAAGACCAATGTAAAAACTGACAGAGGATATCAGTGAACAACCCAGAAAAAAGCCAATAAAATTACGATAAAATTCCCTGCTCCTTGGAGACGAGGCTGATTCCAGGGCCCTGAGTATGGGATGATATGAGGACATTTCATTTTGAAGACACCATTATGTACACAGAGAGGTAAATGGATTAGGGGAGTCAGTAGATAAGTAAGACCAGCACGGAAACACTGTCATAGCTCAACTTAGAGATAAAGGTAGTACCTTAGACTATGCGGGAGTGACAGTGGTGCATGAGACAGACAAAATGGATTTGAAAGATGTTTAAGAAGTAAAGCTGACAAGACCTGGTGATTGACTGAATATGCGTGGTAAAGGAAAAGAAAATGGTTAGATTTTACTCCTGGATTGAACATACAGATGGATGAGTATGTCATTAACCAATTTCGGGAGCAGGTTTACATGAAATCATAATCAGTTCTGTCTTGGAGAGGTTGAGGTTGAGATGCCTTTGGGACATTCAAGTAAAGACATAAGTAGATACTTGAATATATACAACTGTAGCAAGGCAAAAAAGGCCAGGGCGTCTTGGCATGTAGGTGGTAATTTGCTGCCTTGGCCATTACAATGGTACCAAATGGAGGGCCCACTTACACTCCCACCAGTCAGAAACATTCGCTCTGCTAGCCCACATGGTGAGGAGAACACCACGGATGGCCCCTAAAACTGAGTTTCTCCTTCACTACACTCTCCTGAAAACCACACTGCTTCAAAGACAACTTCATCCCACCACCTCCCACAAACAATCTGCTTGCTACCATGTCATCTTAATTCTACCTCGCAAGTCCACCCCTTACCCATCACCCTACTTCTGCTGTATCTGGGTGTAGGCCCTATTTGGTCACCCACATCCACCTTCCACTCAGCCACAGTGATTTTCTAAATACTATGGCTCCTTCCTTCCCCTCTTTTGAAATAATAAGGACGTTAATTATAATAACAGCTTGTATTTATAGTGCTTTAGGCACTGTGTTTAAATCAATACATGTGTTATCTCATTTAATGTTCACAACTTATCTCTTTTACAAATAAAGAATGGAGGCTTGGACAGGTTAAGCACTGGCTCAAGATTATACAGCTTATAAGTGGTAGGGTCTAAATGTGAACCTAGATTATTTGATTCCAAAGCTTGTGCACTTAGCCATTATGCTCTGCATGGATCACACATAAACAAAAAGGGAGGAATTATTATGAGAGAGAAGAAAGAAATCCCTGTTAAGGGACCTTGGGCAAACCCTTCTTTCATGGCCTCAGTTTCCTGACTTATTTTGAGGAGCCTGTAATACATGCTTTCTAATGACCCTCAAGACCTAACATTCTCTACTTCTATGAGATAGGATGAAGGAGAGAAAGAAGGGGTCAATGATTTCCATCTCTGGGTTCCTGGTGGGATGTCCACCCCTCAAGGTCTACACTGCTTGAGCACTGATCAGTTGAAGCAGCTGTGACCCTTATTTATGTGGCCAAACATGAAGTAGCTTGGGGTGTCCTTTGTCCAATTTATGTTGGGGTTTCCTGGGAATACTATGCTACAGAAGCTCCAGTCAATGGCTAGTCTTGATTCCTAGAAGTATCTTCCTACCGTGTTTCCCCGAAAATAAGACCTAACCGGAAAATAAGCCCTAGCATGATTTTTTAGGAGGACATCCCCTGAACATAAGCCCTAATGCATCTTTTGGAGCAAAACTTAATACAAGACGTGGTCTTATTTTCAGGGCAACACGGTATTTTCCTTTGTACTCTGGCCTCTGAAGCAGGTGAAGTGGGGCAAAAGCTGCTCATGAAACTGTAGCTCCCCCTCTCACATCTGAATCAGGCTCACTGGTCTCCCTTCCTTCAACTCTCCCCAAGGTCTGGATGCCGGGCTGCTCTGAGGCTCTGTTTGCATATTTGACTCTGGTTCTTCCCAAATGTCTCTTATTCAGGATACCACTTCCAGTGCTCAAATGAATGAGGAGCTCCCCTGCTTCAGAACTGTTCTAGAACAGTAACTTGCAAATTTTTTTTTACAATAACCCATAGCAAGAATTAAATCTTCCATTGTGGCCCAGTATACAGATATACATGTACACATACACACATACACACACACAGTAGACATACAGACATCCATGTACACAGATAATAACTGCAACAGAACTTACTAACTTTAGAATGTGCAATATACTTTGATATTTTCTATTGTAGTCTATTTCATGAAATTATCCTGGCCCAATCCACTAAATTAATTTTATGACCTCCACATGGCTTGAAAATCATTCTAAAACCATTCTAAAATCATTGTAAGGTACTTGATCACCTTTAAACCAAACGTGAAGAACGGGAGTCTTGACTAGTATCAGTGGAATGAAAGGGCAGAAGGATTGGTTATTAACAGTTGAAACCCCATGCTTGTACAGGATGTGAGGTGACTGCCAGTATGTGATCAGGTCCATTGGCCTTTCAGCACAACTGTCGGAATGTGTTTTATAAAAGCATGAACACGATCCACAATCATGTGTAGTTGTAAAAGTCTGAAATAACTGTCTTCCTCCTTCTCTCTGCTCTGTAGAGCACAGGATTAGGGGGGAAAGTTGTCCATTTGAAGTTGAAGGCATTAAATATAATTCTGAGGCTACAGAGTAAACCCCAAGCCAATCAAACTTTGAACGGGTGCTTTGCAGGAGGAGTCAAGTTAAGAAGTATTTACATAGGTAACCGATACTGTGCTTACTGCTATAAGAAAGATGCTGCTGGTATGGTCCTTAGCCTTAATTACAATTCAGTGTGGCTGGCACATAGTGTGGGCTCAAAAACATACCTGTGGAATAAATGCATACATCAGTGATTTAGTGAACAGAATAGAAGCAAAGCTTTGCCATAACAATAGATTCTTACAGAAAACAAGAGTATACCCAATGAGTGCTTTTCCTGTCATGTTTAACAATCTGTCTTTCATCTCTGAATCTCAAGCACCCAGTTAGTACCATTCAACAAATATTTATCATACCTCTTCTGTGCCAGGAACACTGGTAGGCGTTAGGGATACAGAAGAGCACACTGCTCCTTACGATAGATTGTTCAATGGCCAAAGAGTCTTCCCGTCCCAGTTTGCACTCACCTTTAAAATGGGATTTGGCAACATCTTCCATCCAGAGGTGGAGTCTATGTCTCCAGCCCCTTGAACCTGGGCTGGCCTTGTGACTTGCTCTGAGTAACAAAATGTGGTAGAAGTGATGTGAAAATTGTGGAGCCTAGGCCTCATGAGGTCTTGTAGCTTTTGCCTTCTCTTTCTCAGAGCACTGGTCTGAGAATGATATGCGAGGAAGATGGTCCAACATACCGGAGGATGAAGGGTCATGGAGAAAAGAACTGAGACACTTTAGCCAACAGCCAGCACCAATTGTCAGGCACATGAAGGAAGCCATCTTGGACTTTCCAGCCCACCAACCTTCTAGCAGCCACCTGAATGAGTCCAGGTTATCCAGTAGAGGAACTACCCAGTTGACCCACAAAATTGTGAAAAATAATAAATCGTTGTTGTTTTAAGCCACTTAGTTTTGGGGGTGGTTTGTACTGTCACAAGAGATAACCAACACAGAAACTAATTCCTAAAAAAGAGCGGTGCTGGCCTAACAAAACTCTAAAACCATGGCACTGACTTTGGGGCTGGTTGGTGAACGGAAACTGGAAAGACAATGAAGAGACTGTGAGTGAAGCCTGGAAGAGCAAAGAAGAAATTGCTATGAAGTCCAGAGAAAGGTGAACTGTGCTATTCGGTGGCACTTTTTATCCATATTCATAGAGAACCAAATTTCAGTTTAAATTTACTTTAAAAATTTAAATTAGTAAATTTAAATAGCAATCTAAAAAGGTACAGCCTTTTAGACACAGGATACAACCTTTCTATGTTATATGCAAAGGCCTCAAGCTAAGAAAGAACTTAAGGAAATTCAACATGGCTTTCACATTATGGGCGTTTGGGGAATGCTGGCTGAATGGGTAAATGAATGAACATGTAACAAGCATCACACCATCCTTATGGTACACATTGCTGATGCACTGTCACCAGCAAGTGGGTGATGGAATTACAGTCTAGAAGTGTTTGGGGTCATTCACATACACTTCCGTGTGCTTATTCTTGGCTACATCAGCAGTGTGCTTTAATAATGTTAGTCACTAAAGACCTCCTATGGGTCATGGGCTATAACAAGTACTCTACATTAATTCTTTTATGTCTATTGACAACTACCTTGCTGGGTAGAGAATATACCCCCATTTTATAGCTCCCGTAAGGAAGCTGAGGTTCAGAGAGATAGACTGAGTTGTCCAAGCCCTGAATTAGGTGACCATGAGATTCCAGAGACCCTTTCTGGGGGATTCATAAGGTCATACCGTGCTTTCCCGAAAATAAGACCTAGCCAGACAATCAGCAATAATGCGTCTTTTGGAGCAAAAAATTAATGTAAGACCCGGTCTTATTTTACTGTAAGACCCGGTCTTATTTTACTGTAAGACCGGTCTTATTTTACTTATTTTACTATAAGACCGGGTCTTATATAACATAACATAACATAACATAACATAACATAACATAACATAACATAACATAACATAACATAACTGGGTCTTATATTATTTTTTGCTCCAAAAGATGCATTAGAGCTGATTGTCCGGCTAGGTCTTATTTTCGAGGAAACATGGTAACTATTTTCATAATAATACTAAGATATTATTTGCCTTTTTCATTGTGTTGGCATTTGCACTTAGATTTCTGGAGGGTTCTCACTATTCTCTAACCAATTAGAATGGCTCAATGTGCTTAAATTATATTGTATAAATAATACAGTTTATGCCGAATATCTGCTTTCCTTCTGGGAGTGTGGAGTTTTGGTATATGTTAGGCAGAGATGGTACCTATGTGACTGACTTCTGATAAAAATTCTCAAGTCCTAGGTTTAGGTCGCTTTCCTGGTAGAAAAAGATTGTCTAACCGGTTGTCACATTACATTGCTGGAGGATTTAAGTATGTCCTTGTGACTCACTAGGAGAGAACTCTGGAAGTTTGCACCTCGTTTCCTTCAGACTTCGCTCCCTGTGCCTTTTCCCTTTGCTTTGTATCCTTTTGTTATAATACATTATAGGCATGAATACAGCTGTATAGCGAGTCTTGTCAGTCCTCCTAGCAAATTACTGAACCTACGGGTGGTCTTAGGCACGCCCAACACACTAAGTGAACTCCACACAGGATTAACTCCAAAAATTCATGCTAAGTAAGTCACATCCTATTCAACTCTTGAAAACCAAAGATAAAGTAAAAACCTTGAAAGCAGCCAGAGAGAAATGACATGTTACCTAGGCACCTTACTAAGAACATCAATTCGAATTTGTAACGTGAAATCACAGAAGACAGAAGGAAGTGGCAGTTTTTTGAAATGCTAAATGAAAAGAACTGCCAACCCTGAATTCTAAATCTGTTTTAACAATTGTTCAGGAATGAAATAAAAACATTCTCAGACAAAGGAAAACTCAAATAATTTGTTTTTAGTAGACCTATCTTTTAAATTGGCTAAAGAAAGTTCTTCAAACAGAAAGGAAATGATAAAAGAAGGAAATTGGAGCAACAGGAAGGAAGAAAAAAAATATGGGTACATATGACTACTCTTTTCCTCATGAGTTTTATAAATTATATTTGAGGATTGAAACAAAATTATAAAACTATTGATAGCAAGCAAAGATATTTAAAAGTGGGGAAGGTAAAGATACCTAAATGGAAGTGGGTTTCCACATTTCACTCAAGTGGTAAGACACTGATACTAGTAGACTGTTATAAGTCACTTGTGTATATCGTAATAGTCAGAGCAATGACTACAAAAACTATACAGATGTACTCAAAAACACATAAATCAATCAAGGTGGAATCCTAAAAGATGTTTGAGTAACCCACAGGAAGGGAAGAAAAGAGAAACAGGAATGAGAACCAGAGAAAATAAATAGAAAATGAATAAAAAAATGGCAGACTTAAGTGCTGACATAATTACCTTAAATGTAAATGGTCTAAATACACCAATCAAAAGGGGCCCACAGCCCATGGGTTGGTATCAGATAACAAAAGCAATACACCTACCATTTGGCTTTCTGGTGTCTGTTCCCTGCAAATCTGGGGACAGACGCTGCTCCTTTTGGGTGGCTCTGCTTGGAGACTCTCTGCATGGAGATCCTCTGCAGGCTCTCTGCTCAGGACCTTGAGCCAAATTGCTGGTGGGAGGCTGTTTACTGGGGTCCCAGCTCTGCCTGTGGGGCTCAGCCTGGGTGCTAGGCAGATAGGGAGGGGTTTGGGGCCTGCCGGAATCTGGGCTCAGCCTTCCCTTCTGCTGTTCTGCTTCTCTTCGCTTATTTTCTTCTTCTCGCTTCCTGGAAGCAAAGCCAAGGAGGAAGAGGAAAAAATTAAAAGAGTGTTGTTACCTCTCAAGTCTTGCTGAACGAGATTTAAATTTTAAGAAGAGCTACCACATCACAGGAGGGATTTGGAAATTCACATTTTCCAGGAGCAGTCTTTCACCAAGCTTTATAGCTCATAAGATGATGGAGCTGAAAAGAATCTTAGAGGTCAGCCTTTGCCCTGTTGAGACACACATGACAGAGAATCAAGGAGCTTTTTGTGAGACTGTCGTGCAGGGTGGCCGGTGGGGTCTCTGCTCCCACTCCCCACATAAGAACGCAGGACATGGTGAGGCCAAAAAGGAACACCCACGGAGCCATAGGTAGGGGAGTTAAACCAATATATTCTCGCTGGCGGCTGGGCTGGAGACACAGGAAGCAGGATCTACATAATCTGCAACCCACCGTCCTAACAGCGGTCCGAGCTTGCCAGCCACCATCTTCTCGCTAGCCCCATTCTTCTTCTAGCGTAGCCACAGCCGTTATATTAGTGGCCAATGGCTTACGGGTTACAGCTGACGGCCAACTAGCCACAGCTGCTGGCCACCTGATTACAGTTACAGTTGATGGCCATTTACTACCCGAGCCAGCACCTTTCTATTGTGAGGCTGAGAGCCTGGAAACTGTTTTTTGGGGGCTTTGTCCCCACAGAGACATACCACAATCCTAAGGTGTGTGTCTGCAAGCCTGTTCTCCTATTTCAGAAAGCACATCAGAACACAACTAAGAAGAAAGTCATAACGATAACCTTAATTCTCTATTAAAAAGACGATTGGCAAACCTTAATGATTATATGAAAAAAATTACAAAGCACCTCACAATTGAGTATACCACACGTGTGAGCTGCAACCCTGCCAATCGAGAGCTCTAGCTCATGAGTCAAACCCACTCATTTTGCAGATGAGGTATAGAAGGTAGGATGATTTTCAGTCTCTGGAGTCTAATTCACAAAAACACCCCTGAGACCAATATCCAGAAGCTTAGTGGTTTCTTTTAAATATGTTCACTTTTAAGTATCTATGTTTTCTTCTAGGATAAAGGGGGTCAAATATATGGTAATGGAAGGAGACGGGATTTCTGGTGGTGAGCATATAATTAGAGTATACAGATACTGAATTACAATGGACAACTGAAATTTATGAGGTAAATTTTAATATTATTAAATTTATTGAGGTAACATTAAATTTAATAATATATTTAATAATAATAATAAAAACCATATACTAGTAGCGAATCATATACTAGTTCCTGGCTAAACTGGAACCTTTGGACAGCAAGAGAATAGAAAGGAGGCCAGGTCTGGAAATGAGCGGCAGTGTTAAACAGATGGCCTGAGGCAGTCCAGGTCCAAAAAGGGGCAAGTGCTTGAGGATAAAGGGGCTGGGTTAAGGACAGGATTTGTTTGACAGACACCATTAATGTATAAGAATTTCCAAGGGAAAGAAAGGAAGAAAAAAACTAGCATTTTCTGAGCCTCTCCTGTGTGGGGCACCGATGTACAGTAATGAGGACCACAGAGTTTAGCCTTCTCTTGAGGAAACTTCTATCAGAGCGGACCAGCTAGGAAAAAAAAGATCTAACATATAACGGAAGAAATGTTTTACTAGTGTGCTTGCACAGAGGAAGCAGTGATTAATTTTGTCTGGAGGAATCCAGCACATGGTCTCAGCTGTTGATTCTCAAAGATGTGCATGCAGGGTTTTGCCAGGTGGGAGTGATTGAGAATTTCAGTCCAAGGGAGGCGTGTGAGCAAAGGGAAGTCGTGTGGGAAAACTAGGCCCATTTTGCCTCTCCTGATCTTGGACCAGTGTTTGCTATTCATAGCAGGCACCCAATATGTATTTACCGCCCAGATGACTCTTACTGCTCAAGAAGAGAATCCGGTAGCCCCTGAAAGGGTCAGCAGAATGATGAGGGGTGTAGTGGCGAGAAGCCTGCACTGGGAAGAACTTTTCTGCTCCTGTTTCTGCCAATAACCACAAAATGACTTAGAGTGAGTCACTGTCATGCAGGGTGACATGAGGGGTCTCGGCTCCTGCTCCCCACATAAGAAGGAAGGATATGGTGAGGCCAAAAAGGAACACCCATGGAGCAATAGATAGGGGAGGAGTTATATCACTATATTCTCGCTGGCAGCTGGGTTGGAGATACAGGAAGCAGGCACCACACGATGCACAATCCGCAGGCTGCTTCTCTGCTAACCAACCTCACTTGCTAACTGCAATCCACACCTCTCTACAATCCGCGCTTGCCAGCCACCATCTCTGCTAGCATAGCCACAGCAGTTATATCAGTGGCCAATGGCTCACTGGTTACAGCTACAGCCAACTAGCCACAGCTGATGGCCATCCAATCACAGTTGATGACCATTTACTACCCGAACCATCACCTTTCCACGTGAGGCCAACAGCCTGGAATTGCACTCCTGGCTCTGTCCCCACAGTCACTTTCCTGTTGAAGACTCAGTTTCCCCAGGTCTAATACTTATACGCTATCTTGCAATGCTGAATTGATTTAGGAGTCTGTCTGGAAACCAGATGTCTTTATAAAATCTGGGGTATCTTTTGTAATGAGATGGAGAGATTTCTTTTCCTTTTCTTTCCTTTTTTTTTTTTTAAATTTTATTGGGGAATATTGGTGGAACAGTGTGTTTCTCTAGGACTCATCAGCTCCAAGTCGTTGTCCTTCAATTTGGTTGCAGAGGGCGCAGCCCACCATCCCAAGTGGGAATTGAACCAGCAACTTTGTTGTTGAGAGCTCGCGCTCTAATCAACTGAGCCACCGGGCTGCCCCTGGAGAGATTTCTTTTATTGAAGTAGCTGGTATCAGAGTCCCTCTCAGCAGGGGACCTTGTATAGACAAATACTTTATTATTAAGGTTGGGAACAGAATTCAGGGCTGGTAGAAGGTGAGACCTCCAGGTGGTCACTGGCTCTGAGGCTCCAGAGAAGAGGGCTGCTCTGTCCTGACACAAAGAATGTGTATGCAGCTCCTGATAGGGAAGGAGAAGATGAGAGAACAAAGGAGAGAGAAGGGAGGGGGAAGAAAGAGAAGAGGAGAGAGTGGGTACCATGCAGAGCAAAGGCCAGGGCCGAGGACCCGCCCATGGGAAGGCAACAGGAAGGATGGTGGACCTGTGCTCCTCACACTATCAAGAACTGAGTCCCCTGAGATCTTGCTAAAATCAAGGTTTACAAGCCTTGATTTACAAGCCTGGGGTGGGGCTCAAGCTTCTGCACTGCTAACAAGCACCCAGGGTCTGCAGGTGCTGCTGGTCTTCTGACCACACCTTGAGTACAAGGCTAAGAGAACATGAAAGTGCCGTGTGGTCTGTTAACTAGACCATTATGGGATAGGAAATGGGATGCTCCTCAATGACACCAACTTTTTGTAAGGTCTACTATGCTCATACGTGCTTTTTTTCACAAGCGACCTGACAAGTTGCAGAGCTAAGATACCAGACGTGGAGGCAAGAGCTAAGGCAGTGACGCAAAGCCCCCAAGAAGTCATAGAATTCAGATTTCCAAAGACTGTGGAATTTGAAACAAAACTTACTTAGATCTCAAGGGACAGGGAAGACCCAGATGATAGCTATCTGGGTCTTTGATATGAAGCCTTGTCAACTTTCCCTTCTGAAGGTCTTCCTGTGGTGAAGCCCTTGATCTGGGGTCCAGGCCCACTGAGTTCCTTCCCAGAGAAAGTGGCTAACACCTGGACAGCTCTAATATTTTTACTTGACTCTGATTTTGTTACATGATTTGTCAACGGCTGACACTTGTGCATGCTGCACTGCAACTGATGGGCTAGCTGGACAGCCTGTCATCATCAGGGCTCGAGATTCATGCAGATACTAGCAGGTGCCATTTCAATGTGATCTGTCTGAGAGAAGGCTGCTTTTCGGAAGAAGGTAGAAGCATCTGGGTGGTGAAGTGCTGCTAATTGATCTATTAGCCGTTTTTTTCTGACAGGCAGAGGGAGTGCTGCTCTTTTTATTTGCATTGATGAAGAGAACTGCTTTAGGAGAATACTGGTCCTTTAAGACAGACACATCTGTGTGGTGGTCTGGCTTGGCAGCTGCATGGATCTCACTGCCATTAAGAGGGGCTTTGAGGTGATAAACTAGACTTTGTTACATGAGCAGTCATTCCTATTTCCTTTAGGAAACCAAACAGCTTTCGTTTTCAATTCTAAAAAGTCACTGTACAATCAGCCCCTGGGCAAACCTTCTCACTGTAGACCGTTCTTGGCCTGCAGGAAAGGCAGCCACAGGACAAATCGGGCTCCAGGCTTTTAGAGAGATCAGGATATCCAGAAAGAAAGGGGGCTCTGCCTTCTGAAAACTTTTTGGAGGGCGAGGTGTGGCTTTTTCATTTTGGTAGAACCACATAAACACATTTGGGAGAAAGAATGTAATCATCAGAATAAAAAAATAGACCCTCAACTTATGAATAGAAGTATATTAATGATTTTTTTTTAAATCGACGCATTTTAAATTAAAAAAAAAATTCTTCCAGGTGGCATACAGCCCATAGTTGTGTAGTTCTCCAGCGCTATGGTTCTTGCTATAAAATAGTGATCATTGGGGAAAAGAGGGGTGGGGTTACTAGAACTGGGAATTATGCATAAGCTGCATCCTATTTTACCTAGACTGCTACCTTAAAACAAAGGCACCACCACCACCACCACCATCGTGTGCGTACACACACACGACATAGCTGCTGAGAGTAGCACATGATCCCACATCTATGTGTCTCCTTGGGAAAAAATGGTTCAGAACCACTGCTCATAGTCCAGAGGCTGAAGGAACCTCAGTTTACTGAGGGCAACACTCTTATTTGGTAGATAAGGAAACTGATGCAGAGAGATAAGTGACTTACCAAAGGCTACATGGTAAACCACACACACAGCTGACACAGAACTCAGTTGCTTTACTTCTCCCTGTAAAATTCATCTCAATGACAAAATTGTTTTTAAAAATTTCACTCAATCTTTTTCCATCATTTAACAAGTTAATTGGGTCATATGAAGAAACTGGTAATATCACATCAAAGTAACCATTAACAGCATTTCAAATTAGATTCCAGTGTGGCTTTTAGTCCTAAACTCTTAGACTCCATAAATGTCCTGAAATGTAAGTGTTTTTCCCTCCAACTAATTTATTACAGAATTCCAAAGATCTTTAATCTTCATGGTGGGCTATGCTATAAACTTGACCTATTTTTGTAAAGTTTAGGAAACAAATACCAGAAAAAGAACCAATGTTATTCTAGTTCATATGAAAATGCAGAGGGAAAAAAATATCCTGTCCATAACACAGCAAATAACATTTTAGCAGGGAATTTATTAACGTCGCAGAATCTTAATGTATGAAATAGTCCCACATTTTCCCCTCCTTTTTTTTTCTATTATCTTAAGGGAAACTGGCCAGACAACAACCTTTGAGGGGCTGCCAATTACTCTGGTTTATAGTGTCTTTTCTACAGCAATTTTTGTGGCTCCCCAGAGCCTCACAGGATAACAAGGTGAGAAAGTGAACCAGGGATCACAGCTTTGACAGCAGCTACTTCAGGTCCTTCCTGTGCAGCACAGAGTGAGGGGTGTCTACAAATGATGGGCTGAAGGAACTGGGGCTGTTTTGTCCGGGAAAGAAGAGATTTAAGGGACACAATGCTCCTTCAAATCCCTGAAGGGCTACTGTGGGGCAGAGATACACCCCGGAGCCCCCCTACCCAAACCATATCGAAGACCCAAGGATGGGGATTTCTACAAATTCGTTGTCTAGATGACAACTGCAAAACAAGGGCCAACAAGAAACTAAGTGATCAAAAGATCGCTTGATGTGAAGGGAGCCAGACTGAGGGCAGTAACTTAAATGACTTGAACATCCAGTGACTTCAGCATCTCACCACTGGATGCAATGGCACAACATGGCACAGGCCTGCCTCTGCACTTGGAAAGTTTAAGTCCCAGAAGTTGATGGGGGTTTTTCTACCCTGATATGTGGCTTCCACAGAGAATTGTATTTGCCTACTTTTGACAAAAGAAATTAATTCTATGAGACACTGCAGAAAGAGGCAGCCTCTTTCTCATTCAATGAGTGTTCAAGTTTTCACTGCCATGAATACAGGACCTAAGAGAGGTTTAAGAGATGTGATTAAATGGTTTTCACAGAAAATGGAGGTCTAGTTAGTGTGTCCTGTTGTTGTATGATTTAACCTGGCTTTGCGCTAATGCCATTCATTCATAGTCCTGGTATAGGGTTGGGACGAACTAATTTTCTTAACTTTCTTAAGGATTTAGGAAAATATTGGTATGCTCTGCTGTTTAGCTCTGAGAATAATAGGAACATTTTATTGAACTATGCTTCAGAATTGATGATGGTGGCTTGGCACCACTCTCTTAACAATCACTGGAAAAAAACAACGGCAGAATTGAATAAGCACTGGGTCAGGAGAAAAGCTAACTTAGGGGTCTGGTTATGCCCCCAGAAGTTATACTTCTGAGTAAGAGTCAGAAAAAAGAAGCCAGGGCTGTTCCATGCTGGCCTATCAGACAGGTGCTGGAATCTGGAGACAGCCTCTAGCATAAGCATGACTGGTGGGATGATTCCCCTGAACCAGACAATGAGGGGGACCCTGGCTTGGGGTGGGACTAAGGTTCATGTGCCATCTCTCTCCCTTACTAGCTGTGTGATTTCAGGCAAGTTAACCTCAGTGTGCTATTTTCCCATCTATGAAGTGAGATTAAGGAGAGTTAATCTGTCTACTTTGTTGGGTTATTGTACAGATTTAATGAATTAGTGTATAAGAACTTTGTAATCTGTAAAGTACTATATAAAGTAATAAAAATAATGTGAATTATATTACTTTTATCTAGAGGTAAAGCTGTTAAGATAAGCTGCCCTGTGACTGGATCTGGTTAGAAGTGGAAAAATCTGGGTGTGGCAGAAGAGCCATGCAGTTTAAGAGCTACAGGGCTGGGCCTACGAATATTTTTAGAAAATGCTCCTTGTTGAAACCACACAACTAACTCTCTTTTCTGTGGAAGCCATTTTAGTTACATCTCTTGAACCTCTCTTAGGTCCTATACTCAGGGCAGTGGAAACTTGAATATTCATGGAATGCAGTGTCTAATAGAATTCATTTATTCTAGGCAAATACACTCTCTGTGGAAGCCCACATAGTGGGGTCTAAGGTTCAGGTACATGCAGTGATAAACGCCTTTGCTCTTATGTTTCTTTTTAAAGTCATAAACCTGTCAAATGATCGTTTGCTCACAATAAATACAGAGGGAGTTGGAAATCCAAATGCACAAATATATAAGCGCTTGCATGCGTCCTGAGGATAAATGTGTTTGCTGCCTCAGTAAGGCAAACAAGTTAAAGTAGTAAACTTACAGAGATTCACAGTATTAGAGTGGAAGGAGACCTAAGACAGTCTCGCGTCCAACACTTCCATTTGACAGAGCGGAAAACTAAGGCCTAGAATGACGAGTGATTTATATAAGGTCTTAGACCCTGTGTAGGGAGAGTTATCAAACATTTATTATTAAATGCTTGCTATATACCAAGTACTCTAAAGCACTGGAGATATGAAGATATATATATATAACAATCCCCGCTCTTAAGGAACTGACAATCTAGTGCGGAATCAAACCCATACATTCCTGCAGATAGTGAGTTCTAGATGGGATGAGTATTAAAATAGAGGATGTGAGAGCCTAATTAACTAGGAAGAAAAAAAAAAAGAATGTCAAAATGAGAGAGGAGGGAAATGAGAGAAGATTATTTGAGGCACAGAGAGAGCATGAGCACAGCCACGCAACGTAGCTCTCACAGAATCTTTGAATCAGAAGAGATCTTAGAGACCAGCTCTTCAAATAATCTTAAAAATTCCTTATATATTATCCTGGAGAGATGATAATTCAGTTTCTGCTGGAACATTTCCAGTGAGAGGAAACTGACTGCTTCACCAGACAGCAAAGGTTTAGTTCTAACCTTTTCAGTTGGTATCACACTGTATGTAGGGGGTCTGTCAGATTCTATCTCTTCATTGTCGCTGAATAACAAGCCTACTAATATTTGGTCTTTGACTTCCTCTCAAGAGACTAAAAAAATGTCATGTGTTTTAGGACCTCTGCATTTATAGAATGTTACAGCTGGGAAGTACCTCAGATATTACTTAGTCCATTTTTTAAAAAATCTCTTTGGGACTCATGGACTTTGAGAATAGAATAAAAATCTACAGGTCCCTTCCCCCTAAATTCACATGTTCTCATGATACACAAAAAGCTGCACATAGTTTAAGGGCATTCATGGAGCCCAAGAGCCTGTCCTGGATTAAGAAATCTTTTCATCTTACTGATGGGAAACTGAGGCTCAGAGAAGGGAAACGTCTGAAGCAGAATCATGGGTCAGACCGCAGTATGAGCAGAAGAGTCAGACCTATGGGTCCACCTTGGCACCGACACTGACAAACTGAAGGTGTTTGGGGAGCAGGCTGCAATAGGATCTACTATGAGGCAAAAAGGAGACCGGGATATGAGTGGGAGTGTCATGAGCACTTTCGTTAATTATCTGAAAGTGGTTTATAAAAAAGGATTTAGACTTTTCTCTTTTGCTTCAAGGGATAGCTCAAAACTGCAAGGTAGAAAAGAACTTCTGCCAGATAGAACTGTCCATTAATGGAATGTACTGCTTGAGAGGTACAAAATTCCTTGTCATTTGACTTTTTGAGGACACAGGACAATGTCCTGTAGAAGGGACTTAAGCATCACAAGAGTATGAACGGGGTAACCCGCACTGAACTTGACTATATAATCCTAGGATACACATTCAATCTCATACACTAGCCAGAAAGAAGCTAAGGTCTCCCAGAGAGTGTGGTAAGGAAAGAAAGTGGTGTGAAAGGAAGTAAAGCAAGGTCAGGATGGCCGAGACCTCAAGTGGGAGGGTGGTAGTCGGGGAGAGAAATGAGACTTGGAGATAAAAGCGGAAGCAAAATGTTGAAAGGTCTTACATAGCATCAAGGCTGGTATTCAAGAATGGTGGCCTGTATAGAGTGGTGGGACAGTGAATGAAAGCAAAAGACATAAAAGTGCATTTCAAAAGAAGAATAAACAGAATCAGTGATGGTGGCACTAGTAGGGAAATAAGGATGTGAGAAGAGAGGTTGTGGTGAGATGTAGGTTTCACACAGTGAGTCTGAAGTCATAGTGACAATAAGACATGCAAATGAAAATGTCCAGTGATCTGAAATGCTGGCAAGTAACAAAAGGACAGTCAAGTGGAAATGCCCAGTAGGTAACTGATGAGTTGGGATTAGAGTTCCAGGAGGTCAAGATGTGAGACAGATTAAGGGGTTATCTACAGAGATGAAGTAATTTAAGTTTTAGGAGTAAATACATTTTCAATGAAAAAATATAGCAGGAGCAGAAGTCTAAGGAGTTAGCCCATGGGGCTGTCCTCAGTGTGGAGATGGGATAATTAAAAAGATGTGAGAAGGAAGAGTCAGCGAGTTAGAGGAGATCTGAGATTAGAGAGTGAAATAAAAACCTGGCAAAAAGGAAGCTTCAGGAAAGAAGAGTGATCAACATAAATACAGTCTTATTTTAGTGTGCATTCAACTGTGTGCTTTGGCGGGTAAATTATAGTAATGTTCATTTTGGCAACAACACAGGTGGTGCAATATGAGTTATAAAGTGCTTTTAAATGGATTATAAGTATTCCTTAAATAGTATTTTGTAAAAAACACGCCTTAGAAAATATGACTAAAACTTCTCTCCCAATTTCTCTATCACTAAATTAGAAATCACTTTAAGTTTAATACGTTCCTTTCACATCCTTGCTTTAAGGAAGGTGATTTTTGACACCCTGTCGTGAGAAATGGGGAGAGGTACATTGAGGTAACGGGATGTGCCTGGGCTGCCTTAGTTAACGAGGCAGCGGCGGCACAGACTGAATTTAACATTCTGATTTCTGTTCCTTAAAACAAAAACCAAACTAAAAATTAAACACTGACTCGGATGTTAAGAAATAACTTTTGAGAAATAAAGTTAAAATAAATTCAATCAGTTTCTTTAACATTTAAATATTTCTCTTGGAGAACTATGCTACAATGACTATAGGAGGTGATAGTTAAAAGTGTAAGAAACTTCTTTCCGTCCAATAATGACACCCACTAAAGGAAAGACTGTGATTGAGAAAAAGTAAAGGCGATTATAATTTTTCAGTGTTGGCAATTTCAAATATTATCACAGTAAGCACAGCTCCAATTTAAAAGGGTTTTAAAAAATGAACTTCAGAAACTAAGAATTAAGAACAAAGAACAATAGTGAAACTAATTAGGATAACAAATAAAGGTGAACTAAATGTTTCCTAAATCTAGTCGTTTCAAACCTTCTGGGCTGGGAGTTACATAAGGGCAAGTTAGGGAAAAACTATTGTAAACCATTATGTACTTTATTGAGCCTCATTATTTGAAACCCCTCCCTCTGTAGAGTACATCTTCTGATAAATGTATTCTTAGTTTCAAGCTCTACACTGAATCCAAACTCCTGACCCCAGGTAGACAGCCTTTGGGCAGCACCACAGATAAAAGAGAGGAGGAGGAGGCTGAGCTCACTAAACATGAAGACTTGGGAGAGTGCCTAGAAATCAACTGGTCTAAGTGATCATGTTTTACACAGCAAGAAACTGAGGCTGAGAGAGAGAAATTCATCACAAGTAAATATCAGAGGCTGGATTTGAACCGGGTCTTCTTTCCACTCTCCCACAACCCTCCTATTCTGCTGGAAAGGAAGTATACGGGGGAAGGATTCCAGCGTCCCCTTTCTCCAGTAAAAAAGTGGAATGTGTGTGGATTAACACAGTCCTTTGAGGGACATATGAAATCAGTCATGCTGCCATATTCAGGTGGATATGACTTCAAATTCTGAAAACAGATTCTCACATATTAAACTGAAGTTTATAGAAACATCAGTTGAAGAAAATACAATATTCTATCCCTTGTAGAGCATATTTACTTGCAACTCAGGATATTTTGTCATATGTGTTACCCACTGACAGTTGTCACTCACATGCACAGAACTTTCCAAAGAAGGCTGGGAAAAGATGCATGTAGAGGCTTTAGGTTGACACTGGATTCTCTGGCAAAGGTGAAGCAAAGAGAGCCTCAATAAAAGAAAAAACAATGCAAAATAATATTCCTAGGATGCCACCTACTTTGGTAGCTTCAGAGACACAGAAAATAACGTGTTTCTGTCAATCTCGTGCAGCAAAGGCTGACATTATGGTTAGCATTCCAGTTCATAGTGGTATTTAACTTCTTACTACCATGGTTCACCCAGCATTTTATTATTATTTTTAGTTGTTATTTATCACACTTATGCTTCCCCCTTGTGGGCAAGATATGGAAGGATTCAAGAATTGGAAGAACCCAGGATTTGGAAACAGCCCGGACACAGCCCAGGAAGTTATCCTACAGGAGACTTCCTGTCTTTCACGTCTTCATCATTACAAGTTTTCGGACCTACACTTGCTAATGCAATACTCTCCTGCTATTTAAGAAAAGGCAAACCAAAGCAAAATCTAAAATCATTCATTTATGGTAAAATAATCACAATGTATAACAGGCATGAATGACTATTTTGCACATTTTATATCATTATCTTGACAAGTGTGAGGTCCTTGAAGCAAGTATTTTGCTTTAATAGTTACTATTTTCTCCGTAGGTTCCATCCAATAGTTTTGTATTTATATTAAAAATTCAATCAACGTTTCTTGGATAAATTACATTTATTTAGTACAAATTTGTTAAGGACTAGGTGGAGTAAAGCAAGTTATTTATACAAGTTGGTTGCCTTAATCAAATCAAAACTAGACTGCGACTAGTCTAGTGAAAGTAGAGTGGACATCGGGGTTAGTTTCTTTTAGAAAGACAGGAAAGGCGAGAAGACCAGTTACCTCTTTGTAGCTCACCTTGGGAGCACGCTCACCCTCTGACTACTTGCCATGGGTGGGTGTGGCAGTGGTTTGTCCCTGGGTTAGAACATCAAGGACTAAACAAGAGGAACAGGTACAAAGTAGAGACTAGGCCTTCAGCCTTCATTTTAGCCACAGTCCTCTGAAAGACTGGTGAGCAGAAGGGTGACATGGGCACAGGGTTCAAAATTATCTCAGATTCTGTCCATATCCCCTCTCCTGGCCACTCCCACCACCCGCCCCTTCCACTCTGACTCCGAGTTGTCAGAAAACAATCCCTCCAGCTCAAACTTACTTGGCAGCAGCGTCTTTTCTCAACTGCTCATGCTTCATGAGGAGATTCTTCCGGTCCCGGAAAGCTTTCCTGACCTTGTACCCTTTGTAGACAGCTTGGATTTTGAAGGCCGCAATGTCCTGTATGGCTGCGATGGACAGGGCACCGTGCTCCAACATGAACTGGATCACTTCATGGCGTTCACCAAGCAAAGCGTAATCAAGGGGCGTGTACCTGAAGCAGGAAGAGCTTTTGTTGTTGTCTTAAGTGTTGGAATATAATTCAAAGCAGTTCAACTGGCAATATTACGCAGCAGAAGGAAACCTCATTTTAAGATGTGGAATACTGTCAGGCAAAGCTATTTTCTGTACTCCAGGGCTGTTCCTTTTTTTTGTCTGAGGGGCATAAAACAAGGGTGAACGTGGGGTCAGGTGCTTATCCATTCCTGAGTTTTGCTCACTGCTCACAAACCAGGGGCTGTGAGAACACATGCTCACTTCTCCTCTTCCCCAGATTCCAAATAATTCCTCGTTCCTATCTGAAAAAGTACTGCAAATAATGTTCTGTGAGATTCAGATGTCTGAGCCCATGATTACTGATAGTTAACGCTTATGGGATACAAAATACACCTCCAAATGTAGCGACTTAGTGTATGATAAGGATGGCCCTTTAAATCACTGCCGAAAGAATGGATTGTGAAACAGTGTTGGGGTAACTGGCTGTGGAAAAGATCCTTATATCACACTTTACTCCAAAAGGATGAACCAAAGATATATATATATGAAAGTATTAGAAGAAATCATGGATGGTTTTTTTAAAAAATTGGGGTGGAAAGTCTTTTTTTTATTTTTTATTTTTTTAAGATACGAAACAGAAAACTTAAGCATGATAAATCCAACTACATAAAAATAACAAAAATTTGCAGGGCAAAAACACCAAAGACAAAGATAAAAGATGGTTCCCCAAGTAGGAAGTACTAATGGCTCCTAAACATATGTCCAGTCTCACTCATTTAAGAGAAATACAAATTAAGACTCACATGAGAGAGCACTTTAATAACTAGATTAGCAAAGATCAGAAGTTTAAGAACATACTGTGCTGGCAAGGATGGAGGGAGACAGCTTCTCTCATATACTACATTCATCTTTAGGGAGAACAATTTGGCAATATCTGTCAGAATTACTCATGCATCTGCCCTTCAACAGAGCCATTTCACGTGTAGGCCTTTATCCCACAGATCTGCTCTCATGTGTGAAATGCTTTATGTACAAGGATATTCATAGAAGCACAGTTTGAAATAGTAAAAGAATGGAAACAACTTCAATATCCATCAACAGAAGTCTGTTTAAATAAAGCACGAGCCATCCACGCAATGAAGTCATCGGTATAATGCAGCCATTACTGCGGTATATGAATAGAGAACAATCTCCAGGATGTCTTGTTAAATGAAGAAAAAAGTAAGAAACAGAACAATATTATGGCGTGCTCCACTTGTACAGAAAAGAATGTATCCCTATATGCTTTTCTGTGTAAGATGTATCTCCAGAAGTTTCCCAAGAAACTGGTAATGGTGATACTTCTGAGAGGGAAACTGCTTGTCTGAGAGGCAAAGGTAGGAGGGACACTGACTTTTCACTAAATGCCCTTTTATGCCCTTAAATTTTGTACAGTGTGTATATAGTACCTTTTTGATAAATATATTGTTTAGAAAGGATGGATATTATTGCCATATAGTTATATGTTTAAATATCAACTGGTTACTTTCTAGATGTGTGATTTTAGGCAAATTCCTTCTTAAAAATGTATCTTCTATTTTTAGAAACATAAAATAAATTGGATAAATACACAGAAGAAAATAATAGTTATCTGTATTCTCACTCTCACAATTAACCACTGTTAATATCTTGGCAGATATGTTTTCCTTTTTTAAAGAAAAATGACTACTTGGTAAAAATGACACATTTTTAAGAATTCAAACAATACAAAAAGTTAAAAAATTGAAGTAAAAAACCAAAACAAACCCAAATTCTACGATCCAACAATGGTAGTTCTTAAACAACCTACGTGATGTTTCTAAGACCCAGCTTTCCTCCTCACAGACTTGGCATGAGGAAAAAAATGTAATAAATGTAAAGAATGCATTGTATTATACATGATACAAAGGAAGGAGTTCATAAATGCCAGCTATTATTGTTATTGTTATAGGACATACATTGCAGTATGATCTATGATACCACAGTCACTCATTATAAATATTATTTCCATAGGACCCAAACTAGTATTTATAAGTGGTTATAAATGGTTTGGTCACTTCAGTAAGAAAACTCTGAATTCAGAAGGAAGCCCCAAATACTAAAACTAAGGAACCCCCATTTTAGGACAGCTTGATTTGCCCCCACTATTCAGGGACCAGAGGCCATAAGTAGAAGTCTCTATATAAACTTTAAAATATTATTTATCAGTGGGTAGCATTTTGTAAATTAAAAAAATTTAACTACATATTCAATGAAAAAGATTATCAGAGTCACAGAACCATACAACAGTACAGCCAAATTTTAGAGGATATTCAGTGTAATAAAATAAACAGACCCCCCAAAAATAAGTACCTTGCTGAAGGTTATGTAACTAGTTACCTGCAGAATCTAGACTGCAACTAAGATCGCATGACTCCCTGTTTAATAATCCTTCCATAATACATCTATCAATTACTAAGTATAAGTCTCCCATAGAATGAAACTTCTAAAATCAACATGCAAATAACATATGTTTAGTAAGCTTGATCATTTCTTCTATAATTAAAATGTAGTATCTTTCACATAGTATACAAGCAGGATTATCAAAATCTGGTTTATGAAAGTAAGGGCCCAAACTATACCTTTACTTACACATATGACAAAAGGAAATAACAGGGAGCATAATACACCCGAAAGAATGAAGAAGTGGGAGTCAGCAGACCTGTGGGACTCTGGGCATTCTCTTTACTTCTCTGAGCTCTGTTTTCTCATTTGTAAAAGGCGGTGAAAGGAAGGTAAGAAAAACTAGATCTCTTAGGCTGCTTCTGGATGGAAAATTGCATTTCAAATAAATATTTTTAATGAAAAAAATTATATTTTTATTATGAGAAAATTCAAATGTAAACAAAAGTAGAGAGAATAATACAATAATCCTTCAAACACTCATCATCCAAATTTAACAAGTAGCAAGATTTTTGCCACATTTGCTTCATCCAAGCCTTTCCTCTTTATTTTTGCTAAAGTACTTTAAAGCAAATCCCAGAACTCCTATCATTTCATATCTCTCCATCTCAGTATTCATCTATAAATAATATGAGCGTAACCACAATGTCTTTATTGTATTAACAAAATTAATAGGAATTCCTTAGGAAGATCTAATTCCCACTCCATATTCAAATTTCCCCAATTTTCTCAAAAATGTCTGTTTTTACAATTAGTTTATTTAGGATTCTTAGTCAATTTTTGACCAAGGAGACACAATTCAAATATCTTGCAAGGTTTTAAGGTTGAAGCTTATACCTACAGTTTAAGCAACTGACCGTATTGTGTTTATTACGTCTGAATCTTTCTTCATCCCCAGTTCAATTTAGAAACATTCAAGTGCTGTGAATATTCCCATCGATGTCAGAGTGTAGCTGTCAGCTAGTTATTGACTGAAAGCCAGAAGTAGCTGGCAAAAATTATGTCTATGCTGTGCACATCAAGCGGTTAGTGTCGATGCACCAGAAGTAAAAATTAGCTCTACATTGATGGTAACCAGTCAAGAAACAATGTAGATAAAGACAAGAACAAGACACAATTGGACCTGCCATCTGGGAATGGTCTGATGGGATGAGCAGAATGCCTAAACTAGAATGTCAATAAACATAAAAGGCAGTGCCAAGTTCTGACATTTGCACAGCAAGGTGCCCTGCTGATGAAACATTAAAGGAGGCTGGAATATTGCCACTGTCTCTTCATCTGTATAGATTGGCAGTAGAAGTAGGAGGATTTTTCCTTTCGTCTTTAGATCTGTAATTAACATATGCTTACTCCAGGAGGCAGTAAGCATCTTCATTCACAGGCGTACTTAGGTCTTACATTCAAGGCTTATTAGCATATAAATGGGAATTGAATTACAAAAAAAATTTTTTTTTACTGTTTCCTAAAAAACCAGTAGTCAGTTAACATTGTTAGAGAATAAATCCTTTCTAGAAATAAATCATTACTAGCACGTAGGATTTGTAAAGTTTTCCTTTTGATTCTTTTAGGATTTCAGAGGGAGAAATCTTCAGCTTTCTCACATATCTGCTTTAATATCAAAACCTCAGCCTTGAGGATTCCACTTGGCTTTCCAGCTTCCTTACATGTCCAACCCCCTAAATCTTCAAATCTTTTTGGTTTTGCAGTTGTCATCTGACTATAATTGTTCCTAAAGTAAGACATACTAATCTGCTTTATCTAATTCTGCATATGCTCTAAGAATTCCAGAAATTTCTAAAGTAGGTATGAAGCAGGGTCATTCTCCTGAGTCTGAAAACATCCACTTGATAGTGCAGCTTATTTACTGAGCCACTAGGACATGAAAAGCACAGTGAGCAATACAGAGATGACCATGATCTTCAGGAGTTCTCTGCTAATACAAAGGACAGATTACATAAAATTATAATATAAAGTGAAACGTGCCACATGCTATAGAAATACACCGTGTACGGGAGAAGAAAGTTTGGGACACATGATTGTGGGATCAGAACACTTTCCCTAGATGAGGCTGCATTCTAACAGAGGAATGACATGATAAACAATTACATTAGAAATGTGATTTAGGAAGGCTACCTTGGAAGTAGGTGAGTTGAATGAGGAAAGATCAAAGGAGGGAAAACAGCAAGGAGACAGTGCAATAGTTCTAGAAAGAGTCACAGAGGGCTTGATTTAGACAATGGCGCTGGTGATGAAGAGGAGATGACAGTGTGAGCCAAGGAGAGAGAGATGCTGAGTCTGAAACAGAGTTTTAGAACTCAGCAGTGCCCAGGTGACTGCTGACGCCAAAGGAGACAGATTCAGGCTTTGAAGAATGTTTGTATTTAAAAAATAATAAATGGAAGAGGAGCCAAAAGAAATGGAGAAGAGCAGACAGGATTAGAACAGAATCAGGGAAATATACTGTCACAGAAACTTAGAGAAGGTTTAGTCTCAATAAAGTAAAGAAGAGGAAGCAACAGAACTAGGTGACGCAGAAAAGCCAGTGAGAGCGGACAGAAAGGCCAACGTGCAATTTTTCAATTGGGAATTTGTCAGTGACCATTTAGACACAGATTTCAATACAAATGTGAAAATGGACGACTGACTACAAAGGCATGAATGGTGAGTATGAGGAAATGGAGGCAGTGAAGACAGTCTGAGAGAAGGAAGACTTTATGGGCAGAGAAGACAAACTTCAGGAAAAAAGTTTCGGAAAATAATGGATGGAGGATATAGTTAATGGGGTATGGTTCTGAAGAAGTGGGTTAAATGAAGGGGTTGGCCCCAGAGAGGACGAGCATGTTTCCACTGAGACAGCTGGCCCACAGAGAAAGTCCCTCCTTCTCCTCAAAGTTTCCCACCTCCTGACAGGAAAAAAGCATTGGTGGTGGCTAAGAAGGTGGGGATGGTGTCATTTTAGTTAGAGCATCCATGGACAATGAAAACTAAAGCACAGACCTGGGATGGGGGATGGAAGCTCAGGGATGGAAGTCTGACCACAAAGTTAGTTGTTACCTACAAATTACTAGAATCTTCCTAGATGCAAGACCACCAAGAATCTGTTCTGCTTTGACTTCACAGTGTATCTGGTCCTTTTTCACTGGGCCTGGGTCCTTGGAGAACACCCCCAGCCTAACCCTGTGGATCTCATATTATTCAAGAAATCTGTATTTAGACTAAAGTCCCGAGCTTTCATCTTAGCTTTTTATTTTTTTTTCATGCTATATCATGGCACCTCTGTCCACTAACTGATAATATCCTCTTCATAAAGAGAAACTTCTTGAACCTATAACACATTCCACTAAATTCCTAGTTTTGGTCAATCAGGAACCCCTGACTTGTCACCAGACAGAAGAAAGTCAATTACCTCATCTGTAAAATGTAAGCTCACTCTAGGTAATCTCTAAAGTTCTAAATAGCTTTCCGATCCTATGATCCAAGTCAACATGGCATGGGCCTTTTACTCTTCTCTTCCGGTTCAGGATTTCCGTATAAATATACTTACTATTTTTGAACCAGTATTTAAACTTGAGATTTAAAAAATCTAGCAGAAAGGATGTGAGATGCACAATAGTACACACTTTTTATCAACAGCTGACTTACCTCTCTTCATTGTTTTCCATCTGATTAGGGAAGGCAGCAAAATCTAGTAGTAATTTAATGGCATCTAGGTATCCATTGTTACAGGACCAGTGCAAAGCTGTTCTTCCCTACAAGCACGAGCAGAGATCAAGTACATCTGGAATCAGTATTTTTGGACATAGTTATTTAGGCTAATTCAAAAATATATACAATTCTCTCCCCAAACTGCTTAATTGCAGAAAGGGAAAATGTTAAGTACGAAGTGGAGAAGATGGACAGTACCTTAACCAAGTAATGAAAATTAGCACATGTTAAGGGGCATCATATATCTCCAGAGGTGATATCCGGAGAAGGATTCAATATCACTTATGTAATATTCCAACCCAAAATAAAAAACTTGAATCCAGTTTTGAGGAATCATAAGCTAAACCCAAATGGAGTGGAATGCTATAAAACAAATGGCCTGCATTTTTAAAAAATTTCAGTGTCATAAAAGATAAAGAAATCATGAAGCATTGCTAGAGATAAAGAGGGATATTTCATGGTGTTAAAGCAAAAAGGAAGATATCACAATCCTGAATCTGTATGTACCTAATAACACAGTTTTGAAATATATAGGCTGAAAACTGACAAAATTAAAAGGGGAGGTGGTCAATCCATAATTACAGTGGGAGATTTTTAACCCATCTTTTATAATAGTTGATAGAATAAACAGATAAAAGAGCAGGAACGTTATAGAAGACCTGAACAATACAATGTAATAATTTGACCTAAGTTATATATAT
Source organism: Rhinolophus hipposideros (assembly GCF_964194185.1). Classification (NCBI taxonomy): domain Eukaryota; kingdom Metazoa; phylum Chordata; class Mammalia; order Chiroptera; family Rhinolophidae; genus Rhinolophus; species Rhinolophus hipposideros. Next base: position 56,140,654 of record NC_138057.1, on the reverse strand, counting down.
AAAACACCGCATCCAAACAATGACAAAATCAGTATTCTTTTCAAGTGTACATAGAACATTTACCATATCAACCATATGCTGGAGCATAAAGAAAGACTTAAAAGATTTTGAAAGACTATGATAATTCAGAGTATATTTTCTGACCACAGGAGAATTTACAGTACACATCAGTGTGGTAGGCAGAATAATGCACTCCCTTGCAAGGGTGTCTACATTTTAATTTCTGAAATCTGTAACTATGTTATGTTACATGGAAAGGGGGAATTATGGTTGCTAATCAGCTGACTTTGAGATGAGGAGATTATCCCAGATTATCCAAGGAGGCCCAATGTAATCACAAAAGTTTTTATAAGTGAAAGAGGGAGGGAGGAGGGTGAGTGTCAGAGTGATGTAGTGTGAAAAAGTCTCAGCTAGTCATTGCTAGCTTTGAAGATGGAGAAATGGGGCCCAAGCCAAGGAAAGAGGGCAGCATCTAAGTGCAGGGAAAGTCCAAGAAACAGATTCTGCCCTGGAGCCTCCAAAAGGAATGTAGCCCTGAGAGACCGATTTTGGTCTTCTAATATCCAGAACAGTAAGATAATAATTTGTGTTGTTCCAAGCCACTAAGTTTGTGGAAATTTGTTACAGCACTAATAGGAAATTAATGCAATCAACAACAAAATTAAAATAAGAAAATACCTAACTGTCTGGAAATTAAACAATATACTCCTAAATAATCTATGTGTCAAATAATAAGTCAATATAGAAATTAGAAAATGTTTGAGCTGAATGATAGTGAGGGTATAACTTATTCAAACTTGTCGGATACAGTTAAGCAGTGCTTAGAAGCAGCAGCACGTGTAAATACATAGATTGGAAAAGAATATTGAAAAAAATCAATGATTTAAACTTTCATCAAAAGTATCTTTAAAAAAAATAGTAAATCAAACCTGGAGAAAATAGATGGCAGGATTATAAAGGTAAGAATAAACACGAATGAAATAGAAAAATAAAAACTTAAAATATAGCAACTCAACAAAGACAGAAGTCAATCCTTTGAAAAGGTGAATAAGCAAAATGGAAAATGTTTTAAAAAAGAAAAGAGACAAAACACATTACCAGTAAATGGAATGAATAAGAGGAAATTACTATAGATCCTACAGACATAAAAAAGCTAAGAGCATATATGACCAACTTTATGCATATCCATTTGACTTTTTAAATAAAATGGATAAATTTCTCAAAAATGAAACTTACTAAAGGGGAAATGAAAATAATTAGAACATCTAAATAGTTTGGTAATTGTTAATAGCACTGAATCATTATTAACAACTTTTGCACAAAGGAAACCCCTAGATGTGATGACTTCACCAGGGAATCCTCCCAAACATTTAAGGAAGAATTAACAACAATCTCACACAAATTCATTAGGAGAATAAGAAAAGAGGTACTACTTCCTAACTCTTTTAATAAGGTGAGTGTAACGTTGTTACCAAAGCCTGACAAGTACAATGCAAGAAAGAAAAACTGTAGATCAAACTCTCTCATGAACATAGCTGCAAAAATCTTAAAATATTGGCAAATAAAATCCACTAATACATATATTTTAAAAATATATCATAAGTGGGCTTACTCTAAGAATGAAAGGGTATTTTAACATCTGAGAAAACAATGTAATCAATGTAATTCACGATATAAACAGCACAGAGGAGAAAGATAATATGATCATGTTGATAGATGCAGGAATAGTATCTGACAAAAATTAAATAGCTAATTGTGATTAAAAAAATCTTAGCAACTAGAACTATAAGGGAACCTATAGCAAACATTGTATTCAATGGTGAAATATTTCAAGCTTTCTCCTTGAGAAGCTAGGATGAGTTAAGAACGTTAACTATCACCAATTGTATTCAGCATTGTGTTGGAGGTCCTAGCTAGTTCAATAAGGTAATACAAGAAATGAAAGGCATAAAGGATTGGAAAGAAATAAACAAAAATGTTATTATTCACAGATACTATGATTGTTTATGCAGATAATCCAAAACAATACACATAAAAGCAATACATATAAAAATAGAAATGGAAAGTGGATTAATATATACAACTTGTGTAAGAAATTGGCAATTTGTAAAAAATGTAAAAGATACTGTAAATTATAAGATGCATTTCTAATAACATAGGTACAAGGACCATACTTTACATATTTTCATTATGTTACTTTTATATGTAGTAATAATCTTGATAAATATTTATTGAAATAATTAATATGGAATATATTTTCTGACATGGAAAACATGCTAGTATTTTTAAAGAGTTAAATTAAACTAGCAAAAAAGTCAATACTGGCTAAATTGAGAGGAATCAATACATTACTACATAGTTGGGAAAAGCAAGATTAACCCATATGTTTTAAAAATCAGTTCAACAATATCCTTGTATATCAAAGCCTAATTACATTCATATACCATTCATTACTTTGATTCAATAATCTCACTATGAGAAATCATTCTAAGAAAATAATCCAAAAGAAAAAAATATTAAATGCACAAAGATGACTAATGCCACATGATCTATAAAAACGAAAAAGTGTTTAGTGATAGGAAGTTACTTATTGTAAAATTTGTCAAATATATGATGAAGGAGAACTGACTCTGGGTGGTGAACATACAATGGGATTTATAGATGATGTAATACAGAATTGTACACCTGAAATCTATGTAATTTTACTAACAAATGTCACCCCAATAAATTAAAAAAATAAAATAATAATTGTAAAATTTGAATCACAGGCATAGTTTGGACACAGACTCCCTCCAACTGCCCTGCCACTGTTGTTACCTTAGGGTAATTATTTAACCTCCATGAGCTTCAATTTCCTCATCTGTAAAATGAGGGTAATAATAGTAAATACTTTAGAAATAGAGTTACGATGAGGACTGAGTTACTAAACATAAAGCTCTTAGAACTTTAGAATATTTAGCAACCATGATTACGAAAAAGATTATACACCAAGTGAGAAAATATTTGTGATAATTTTAAGTGAACAAAACAAAATGTGGTTTGTAAAATCATACAAATATATGTATATATATACATATATATATATACACTCACATACATATATATACAAATGCATATACCATGTATGTATATTTTGTAAAAGTTATAAAATTATTCCCATCCTATATTATGACTTTGTTAAATTACACAGACAGACAAGAACTTGAAATGAACATAGATAAATAAAAATCATTTTTAATTAACAGATAGATTTGTGAGTGATCTCTTCACTTGGCAAATTGTCACTTTACTCAGTTTTAGTAACAAAGTAAAACTACTCTAAACACTTAGAAATAATAGAAAAAGACACAGAATTCCTACCTCTTTGTCTTGAATGTTAGGGTCTGCATTATTTTCCATGAGCACTGCCATGCAATTGATGTATCCCCCATATGCAGCACACTGCAAAGGGGTTCTTCCTGCGTAATCTTGCACATTTGGATTGATCTTATTTTCTATCAATATCTGGCAAACATCAGCGTTTCCTCCCAGTGCTGCCCAATGTAGAAGAGAATGTCCATCTTGGTCCACTAGATCTACCCTTGCTCCACCTGAAAAAAAGCAAAAAAATAATAATAATGTCTAATATAGAGGGCATTTATCAAAAAAAATAAAAGCTTAAAAAATATAACAACAGCTTTCGTCTCAGTGAAATGTTTCCACGTATATTATCTACTTCAGATTTTTACAATAAGCCTGCTAGTTGATCAGGGTAGGCATTATTTCCCTTGTACATAAAAGGAAACTGAGGATTAGACAGATGAAGTACCTGTTCCAAAAATCACACAACTACCAACAGGTGGAGCTAGGACCTCGAGTTTCCTGTTGCCAGGTGTGGCGTTCTTGCCTCCATCCTTCTACCCAGGAGGCTCTCTGTTCCGTAAGCCTGTATATTTCAAATGATGAATGCAAGAATTCTTACCTTTTGAGAGTGACTTATGAGGAGCACTCTTAGTAACTAACCTTTAATAAGTGTCTGAATCACATCTTTGTGTCCCATCTCACAGGCTCGGAAAAGTGGAGTATGTTTCATGACATCAGTAGCATCTACTTGAGCATTATTTTCCAACAATAACTTCACGGTGCTGACATGGCCAGAAAGGGCAGCAGCATGTAAAGCTAAAAAGGGAGCAAAAGAAAGTGATGAACGCTGTCATAGCAACTTTACCTCTTTATTATTCGAACTATGTCTCCCTCGTTTGATTTCCCCATCATTTTAGCGAAATGCAGTCTAATCTTAAGAATTCTCTACTTTATTTTTCACTTTTATAGATTTCTATCTTCCTTCTATTCATGTTACTCACACTTTCCCCCTTTCCTTCTACCTTTCTCATCTCACCATTTTTTTCCTCTGTCCTGTTGGTCTGAAATAGTCCCCTCTTCTCAGTTACTAGTTTATTATCTTTTCCTCTTTATAAGAGAGCAAGAAAATAAAAGAAATGACAAAGAGAAATAATTTAAGCGATGCAGGCAATTCTGCCCACCAACCCACTCAATAAGCACAAGCCTTTGAGGGATCGTGTGATAAGAGACGTCAATCTACGGTTCCTTCACGAGCTATTCCTGTGGCTGGGCTTTGTACCCACGTGATACTGAGAGCTTGAGCACCTTACTGCATTGAGTGCATTTTTCATACAACATGCCTCCAAAGGCAAGCCAGCTATTTCCTCAGGGCCCAATTTAAGAAACAGCGATTTGTTTCACCATTGGAGAAAACACTGAGATGGAATGCGGTTTCTTCTCTGGTGCTTTTGTGAGGGGTTTGCAAGAGTAATTGTAACTATATATGAGTTTCATGTTATGCTGATCCCTTACCTATGTTATTCCACTCTAGTGCTTGCCTTCAATCTTTAGATTACTCTTTAAATTCTATTTAAATTCATCGCTCTTTAAATTCTTCTGAATTTGCCAGGATAACTATTTAGAGGTCCAGGTATACTTTCTAAGTATTATGGCTCTATAATGCCTAGACCAATGTTTCTTTCATACAGTGTGATCCATGTACCAAACCTAGGAAGCTTATAAAAATGCAGATTCCTAGAGATTTGTTGAGAATGCTATGGGCTGCGTATTAATGCAATGAGGGGAATTCAGCAGGGAACAAAATAGGTAATGTTACATTCTAGCCTGGGAAGCAAAAAAAAAACCCCAAAACCCGAATGAATAAACAAGTATTAGCTAGTAATGGATGGCATAATTGAAAGTAATAAAAAGGTATTTTGATTTGTAGAATGACTGGGGGACTACTTTTGATTGGTGGTTAGAGAAAGCCTTGCTAAGGAGCTGACATTTACGTTGAGATCTGAATCATAAAAAAGAGACAGCAATGTGGAGATCTGCAGAGAGACTAGTTTGGGCAAAGGGAACAGTTAACACAAGGACAGGAATGAATCCGTGTGCTTAAGGAAGGCAAGGAAATTGCAGCACAATAGGTAGAAAAGGCCAGATCATAAATGGACATACAGGGCAGAATGTCGATGACATTGAGGGGCTTGAAATAGGTGAGTGGTATTACCTAATTTACGGTTTAAACACAACATTTTAGTTGTTCTGAGGAAAATGCATTGTAGCAGATTAGAATATAAGCAGGGAGACCAGTTAACACTATTACAGTAGACTGGGTAAAAAATGATGGCTTGAACTAGGGTGGCAGGAGTAGAGATGGAGAGAAGTAGAAAGATTTAGAATATATTTTGGAGATGGAGTCAACAGGACTTGTTGACAGAACTTGAAACAGGTTCTCTGTCCATATATTCTGGAAATCTGCATTCAAACAAACACCCCTAGTAATTCTTGTGCATACTTGAGTTTGAGAGTCTTGAGCGAAATGGATAAATGTTAATTTGACCTAGATGAGATTCAGACAGGTGTGAGAGATTTCACATATTTGAAGTGTTGTCATATGGAAGAAAGCACAGAGTGGAACATTCAGTTTGACAAATTTTGGCTCAGTGTAAGGAAGAACATTCTAGTAGAGTTAGGTTAAGAGGGAAGGAGTCAGTTCCCTACATCGGAGCTGTTCAAACACAGGATGAAAGACCACTACTGAGAATGTTATAAGGCAGATCGGAGCATGATATACCTATGATACTTCAGTGATTTTCACATTTTAAGAGCATAAGAATGCTGTTTCCTCCAAATGAAATTTTATAAAACACTCCACACATAAAACCGGTAAGAGTTGTTCTGACTAAAGCAGGGGTGGAGGGTTATTCACTTAAGCATGCATGTCCTCAGCAACACTTCAAGTACCTCTATAGAAACCCGGTGCTCTGGAGAACATAGCCTGGAAAACCCTGAACTATATCTAATTTTAAGGTACTTTCTAATTCTGAAATTCTACAAGTCTGTGATATGGCATCAGGATACAATAGATACTCTTCAGACAAATATCAATGTCAAATAAAACAAAATTAGACAAAATGTCAATTAAGCAAAAGACACAGCAATCTTATTAAAGGAAATTATCTATTTATGACTATTTACATTTACTTTATATTAAAATAACCTTAGACTTAACCGTTGTTGCTCCCTCTTTGAAAAAGTGCCACAGTTTACACAGGAGTGCTATATTTTTAATTTAACTTAATGTTATAGAAAATTCCAAACATATTCAAAAGTAAAGACAATAGTCCAGTAAATTCAGTATAGCCATCACTCAGCTTTAGCAATTATCAGTACATGGCTAATCTTGTTTCATCTAACTGCCATCTAGCCCCTCTACTTGTGATCATTTTGAATAAAATTCTAGAGTCATATCCTTTCATTTGTAAATATTTTGGTAAGTGTATCTGAAAGACATGTATTTTGTTTAGAAACACAACCACTGTATCAGTCAGGGTCCATTTAGGAGACGGAAACCATGACAGGTACTTGAACAGGGAGAATTCAATATAAGGAATTGTTAGCTGCGAAATGAAGAACTGAAAAAAGCAAAAAGGGAACACTAAGGTATCACAGACGTAGTAAATGCAGAAAACAACTACAAATTCTAGGACTGGGGGAACAAAAACAAGAGGATGGAATTATTAAAACTTAAAAGCTTAGAAGCGGAGCCCTGTGGAGCTCAAACTCTGACCTTTGAGGAGGGTGCTCTGAGGCTGCTACTGGGACTGATGGAAAAACTGCACAGTGAAGTTAACTGTTGCCATTGTAACTAAGTGCCATTGCTGTGCTGAAGAAGACTTACTAGGGTGATGCTTCCAGGAACAGGAAACAAAGACATATGGTAAGCAAACAGAAAGATGTAATCTCTTCCTGGTTTCCAGTCCCTCTACTGTCCCCTATGGGCTGGTTCGAACAGGGCGCCTGTTGGCAAAGGGGAAATGAGCCCCAGGCCCAGCACTGCAAAGTTCCACTATTATACCTAAAATATAGTAACGAAAATTCTGTATTACCAAATATCCAGACAGTGTTCATATTCTTCTGATGACTTTAGCATTTTTATAGTTTATTTATTTGAGTCAGGATCCAAATAATGTCCATATATGGCTGTTCACAAGAACTTTTTTTATTTCCAATAGAAAGGAAAAAAAACAACAACATCCCTGTAGAGGGATGATGCAGAGGAACTCACTTTCCTAGACAAGAAATGTCAGGAAGCATCTCTGGCATATAATAAAATCCCCATAGGAGAAAGAGCCCAGGGAATTAATGAATCTGAGAATTTAGTCTGAACTCCAACCATGGTGCACATCCAAAAGACACCGTTGGTCAAAATGATTCAAGTATCCTCACCTATGCTTTATTAAAATACATGAAAAAGTTAAGCTAAAAGAAAGGCTAGTGATAAAGTGAAAGAGTGCACACGAATGGAAGTCAGACAAAAAATTAAATGTTCAGACCATTTATAAATTCAATGTCCTACGTGTCTGCAGTATACCTCTTAAGAAGCTTAAGGTCTACTGTGAGGCTTTGATAAAGAAATCTTTTTGAAAGTTAAAGACTTTATCAAAATTGATATTATCTAAAAACTCTCAAAAATAATTTAGAGGGTATGGTGGTGTAGGTACATATATATAGAAAGAGAGAGATTATTAGATGTAATTTCCTCTCCACTCTTCCCCCCAGTGCTGGATCAATAGTTTGGTGGTCAAGGAAGATCGTATCCAAGACAACAGGTAGCTGCAAATGGCTCTAGTATGTTTCTACAAATAAGAAAAAAATAACATTGAGACGTTCATAGCTGAGTTTTTATTCTCTTCAGTGCTGTTGTGTGAATTTTCTTTCTTTCTGACTTGCAATTAGGATACAGAACACAGGAGAAGACTGCCAAGTTGACAGTGAATGCTAAAAAACGTGTACCTCTCTCATTAACTAACACATAGTTAAAGGGCTCTCTTATTAGAGAAAGAGATTGAAAGAAACATCTAGTAAGAGACTTTTATGCAAAGCTGACTTGAAGTTTTGAAGCTTTTAGAGTTCTGAGAGGTTATCTCTAAAATGGCAGATTCAGGATGAGGTAATGCTATTCAAATCTGAGTAAAGAGCATATTAAATGAGACTGGTGAGAACATACTTAGATGTGTGCATTCCTTAAAATAATGTTAAATTTTTGAAAATATAATCAATAACTACTAAATATGCACAGTTTTAAAGTACAGGTTTATGCTTTTTTAATACAAAGATAATCAGAAGAGTTCCCATGACCATGTCTAAGAAACAACTAAGATTTTAAACCAAATGCCATCATTCAGCAGATAGAAATATAGGTTAATTTTAGCCATAATGCCTGCTGGAAATAAAGTCTTTGGAGTGATATCCTGGCAACCTAAACTGAAAAAGTGAAGATGAAAGTCAAACAATATTAAATTAGGAACAATGATTTTAAAGTACTATTGTACAAGTTTTAGAGCACCACCCACACTTCAGAGCCTGAATGAAAGCAAATTGATTATCTCTACCAGTTCTTACCTGTACCTCCATATTTGTCTGCCATGTTAATGTCAATGTCAGATTTTAAACTCAGCATAGTCCTAAGGACATCATCACTGCCTTTCCCAGCAGCCCACATAAACGATGTTCTGCCTTCAAGGTCTGAATCATCTTTCACTGAAGGATGTTTTAAAAAGACTTTAACTGTTTCCTGTTAAGAAAACTTCATTTAAAAATTTGAGACAAGAGAGTAGTATTTTTTTATGGTAACAAAGCCACTGTTCCATGTGATTGCCACTAAGAAGCAAAGTATTTTTCCGTTTTTGAATCAAGTAATTGTTTTTTTTTTTTATTGTTGATGATGTTTTTCAAAAAGAGAATTGCAACCTCTTGTGAAGTAACCGAGTCTGAGAAAATTAAGGGGCTTCAAATTGAGCTTAGAAAATTTGCATAATTGTTAAAAAAACATCTCTGGGATTGGAAAATTATCCAAAGCAAGTATTTTTTTGAATAATCATCCATATGTTCTACCACTATTTCTTACACCCATTAGCACAATTACTTAATTACTGGTATCTGTACATATGTTAAATTTGGTGCCTAAGACTTGGGTTGAAAATGTTGGGCAAGTCATTTAATCTCTTGGAACCTTGATTTCATCATCTGCAAATAGAGATAACAGCTCTTATCTCATAGGCTTGTGTTGAAACATGGATTGCCTTCGGATTTCCATAGATTGACTAGCCTGAGCCAACTGAATTTCTCATCTGTTTGTAAAAAGAGATCCTCTTCAAAATCTACTTTGTGTTTTTTTGAGATCTTGGAAGATAAAAGATAATAGTTTGCCAAAACCCTAGGTGGTAAAATAATTTTTTATGAATGCCAGGAAGGAAGGACTATAGCTATAGTTGTTCTGAGTACCACAGAGAATGAAGGATGAGAATTAAAATACCGGGCATGCCAAAAAAATGGATACACATGACTTGTATTCATCTTTTGTTATCAGTATATACTGAGTATTACAATTTTAATACAGTTTTTCTTTTCCTAAAATGTGTATACATTTTTTTGGCACCCTCTGTATTTTAGCAATCTGAGTACTCAGGTATTCAATGTTACATTTGTGGAGGTCAGGAAGATGGAATTATGCTATGCTAATGACAGCATTCTTATAATTTAATGAAACCAAGGGTTTCACTATGCACACCATGTAGAAGGCAGCAAAATCAAATGTAGTTGCTTTCACATGTGCCTCTATGGACAAGTCTGTGGTCCTTGGTGGCCACTCATACTCAGGAAGCTGAAGCAGCCTAGACACTATCACGTTGTTGGCTGGATTGAGTGACACAATGGATGAGTAAACTATAAAGGGGGATAAGGAAAGAACTGCTAATAATATCCCATATCTTTGGAAATATCAATAATTCACATTATTGCTCTCTCAGATATATAATATACATACCGTGTTTCCCTGAAAGTAAGACCTAGCTGGACAATCTGCTCTAATGCATCTTTTGGACGAAAAATTAATATAAAACCGGGTCTTATTTTACTATAATATAAGACCAGGTCTTATATAAGACCATGTAGAATATAATATATAATATAATATAATCTAACATAACATAATACCGGGTATAATACTTGGTCTTATATTAAATTTTGCTCCAAAAAACGCATTAGAGCTGATTGTCCAGCTAGGTCTTATTTTCAGGGAAACATGGTATTAGGTTGGTGCAAAAGTAATTGCAGTTTTTGCAATTATTTTTAACCTTTTAAACCACAATTAAACGGCCAGTAAATCGTATCAATGTTAATTTCTTGTTTATGATATTGTATTATACTTTTGCAAGATGTTACCATTGGGGTAAATTGGGTGAAGGGTACATGGGATCTCATTGTTTCATTTCTTACAACTGCAAATGCATTTACAATGATATCAAAATTAAAATTTAATCAAAAGAAATAACTGTCATGTTTTACTTACAGCAAAGTTACTCTGAGCTGCATAGTGCAAGGGTGTTGCTCCTTGGCTGTCAGATGGAATTGTTCCAGACTTATTTCTTTCTAAAAGGAGATGGACAATCTGTGCGTGGCCTGAAAGCAGACACAAAAGTTAGCTGTCACATACCTAGGACATTAATTTATATTCTATGTAAAAGAAAGGGGTTAGAAAAATCACTAGTACATAACACGGCATTCAAAATGGTTTCTGACTAGCAGCCCCCAGAGCAGCCTCTTCTAACTTCTCGTTAAAATACTATGATAATGTAGAACAAAGGCAGACACAACACTGAAGATTTAAATGTTCAATCAGGAATGAAATGACATTAATTATTATTAACAGATTAAGAAAAAAATGATATTGGGTATCAGCTCATTGCATTCCTTGGCTTCACTTTATAAAACTGCCCATAAGAAAGGAGGATGTTGTATCAGAAGCCAGCCCCTCTCAGCCATCAATGTCCCTTAGTCTCCAGGTTTCACTGCATAACCAATCAGAAGTGCATGGCTACTCTCTAGCCTACTGTTCAGGAGAACAAACTATAGTACGATTTCCTACAATCTCTAAGGTCTCCTATCCATTCCCTCTAACCTCCCTCTTCCAGTCTTTCAACATGTAGGCAGTGATTTCAAATCCCAGAAAGCAAGTGAGAAGGAATGATGAAGTGGCAGTGGAGAAAATACTCTACAATGCATTCTGGAGGATGTGGTCTCCACAAGTGAAGAACTGTAGAAAGGATCAAAGAATGAACGACCTGGGAGTCGTATATTTAGGAAACCTGAATTTCATAAATTCTCTTGCTTCAGCATACTGGGGAGTCAGGCAATGAAGATGCCACATTAGCAGAGTAAGGAAACACTGCATAAGAGTCAGGCAGAAAAAAAAATTTATTGAGAGTTGTTCTCATCTACCTGCTCTCCAGCTATAGTTTAAGATCAAGTTCTCCACAACACAGATGGACAAAAGTAGGATCAAAGGCAATCTATGCCACACCGTCAACTGAAACACATCTTATCTTCTTTGAAGGATAAAGAGAAACATTCAGTAAAGGCTACATGAAAACACTCTACAGGACAGGGAAATCGGAACACCATCAGACAGATGAAGTGCATACCTCAGAAAATGATCTAGAGAAGGACCCCGAGGAAAATTCAGGAAACTGTTTGGCATCCTCAATTTAGTGCAAAGAGATGGTCTCTATGAAATGAAACAGAATATCCTAAGAAGCAAGTAGACTGAAATGAAAAGGTAATGGTAAGAGGTAAAAAGGGAAACAGACTGAGATAAAAGGAAATACGAATGAGGAAGAAAATCCAATCAAATATGTAAGGGGGAGAAAGAAAGCAGAACTTACGGAACAAAAAGTCAATTTAGTGATGTGGAAATAAATTTGTAAAGTCCTCCCAGAATGCAGGAAAAAAGGAAAAAAGAATGAAACTGCACACTGAAATGAACTCTAAGTAACAATTATAATTCTGACTATAAAACTGAATACAAATGTAAAAATCACTTTCCAAATAGACAATGTGTAACTTAAAAAACTAAGATCACAATAATTGGGGGAAAACCTCAGGTTACATTAACAAATAATAAAAGAGCAGTAAGTAAGTGCGCTAAATTCCTCATTTTACATAGGCAGTAATTAACAGATGCAGTTTTACTCTTGACTCTGACTCAGGCTTAACCAAGTTCTTGGTAAGTTTAAAAATAACCACTAACAAAACCTTAAAAACCTCCTAAAACATTAGGTAATTCAAAACCAAATAATAAACCTAATCCACACACCAAAAGGCAGAAAACAAACAGGAAAACAAAAGCAAAATTAAAAAAAAACAAAACAAAAACCACAATACTCAAAGAGATTTGAGCAGAATAGCAGGAAAAGGACCAAATTACATATCTTTTTTTTTAAGGAGGGTCCAGCTCACAGTGATCCATGCAGTGATTGAACTAGCCGCCGTGGTATTATCAGCACCACGCTCTCACCAACTGGGCTAACCGGCCACCCCCACATTATATATCTTATAACAATGACTTTTAATGGGTAAAACTCCTTCACTAAAAGAGAAAGACTCAGATTGCCCCCCCAAATCATACACATACATATATATGCACCCGCTCACCTAAAAAACGTGATCTCCAAAAAGGTTAAGTAAAAGGTATATCAGGAAAATATGAAGAAAAAAATCAAATATGATTGTATTAGCACAAATATAAAATTAAAGCTCTCTTCCCTAAAAATAAAGGCATTGAATGTTAAAAAAGGGTTATTTTACATTTATATTTGTCAACGAATGTGCATTATTTTTATAATAAAAATTAAGATATGATGTTGAAATTAAAACTAATATATAACAAAGAATACATTTATATTACTAAACGTTAAGCATAAATAGATTCAGATATAAAACAATGTCACATAATTAAAAATTAAAATAAATAAGTAGGAGATGGGAGCTAGGGGAAGAGCAGGCACAGAGTTTCCCATACTCATGCAGTTTTTCCTAATGTTGATCTTTTGATTCACATTCAACTCACCCAGTAAAGCTGCCCAGTGAAGGGGGGTTCGAAATAAGTTATCATAAGATGTTATGTTGCAGCTTTCGTACGAGGTTAAGACATCAACCACTGTCACGTTCCCATCAGCGACTGCAAAGTGAAGAGGAGTTCGACCCTCGTAGTCTTGCCAGTTCAGTAAAGACTCCGTGGGAGCAGCGTCCTATTTTTAAGGAACCAGAGACTTCAGACAAACAGAATCCTCAATAAATTACATTTGACATAAGTATTAACTGAGCAATTTCCTAAACTTCTATATTCTCTTGCAGCACAAGTGATAAAATTCAGAAAAAAGTATATACCAAAACCTTTAAAAACTATTTTCATATTTAACTATGAAAGATAGTAAATACTATATACTGACTATCTAGATTAAATAGGTATCAATATTTTGCTGAATGTGCTTTTTTATCTGTTATGGATTGAGCTAAAGCTGTATGTTTTGTTCTTTTGCTACATATGTATATGTCATAAACAATACATAAATTTCATATGTGTGTTTTCAATATTTACACTTATGAATTATGCTATGTATATCCTTTGGCAATTTTTTCTTTCAACACTATACTTTAGGGTATCTAGTTCATTTGTTAGACCATAATTTAGTTATCCATTCTCCTATTAAGGGATAGTTAGGCTACTTACATTTTTTCCACTATTAACAAGTATGCTGCAATGAACGTGCTTCCTTTACTTGTCCACTTGTGCCAGATATGTGAAATTTTTCTTTACTTTAGACACTTAGAATGGGAATTGCTGGGTTGAAGGATATCTGCATCTTTAACTAGATATTGTTAAGTGTTCTCCACATGGTTGTACCAATTAACAGACCCATGACAATGTGTAAATGTTTTTATTTCCCCAGATGCTGGTATAAATAAACTATTTGGTATTATCAAGCTTACTATATTTTTCCCTTATAGATATGAAAGTCGTTTCACTGGTGTTTTAATTTGTAATTCTTTTATAAATGAGGTTGAGATTTCTTTTTTATCATATGTTTATTGGCTAGTAAGCTTTATTTCTCTGTAAACTGACAGTTCACAACATTTATTCATTTTTCTACTGGATCTTTGTAGCAGATAGTATGATGCACTGCTTAGGCTCCCTTTCAAGACTAAAGGACTTATTTTCCCATCTGCTGGGAGTACTGCCAACAGATGACCCTCAACAGTCAGCCTTCTGGAATTGTTTCAGCTACAGAGAGCTACCTCACCCAAGGCCATGCCCCTTCTCAAATTAGGTCATATCCAAAGCCAAGCCTTCTTGCCTCAATTTGAGAACTCTCTGAAGGGTCATTCCAGATTTAGAGCTGCTTGTACAGTCAGCCGATTTATTTTACAAAAAAGAGTATGAAAGGTATTATAAAGGTTTCAAAAAAAAGAAATAGAATATTACCACAATAGTATTTTAGATCCTTGAGTTTCCCAAGGACTAAGATATGTTTACAAGTAAAAAAGTGGCAAATCTGTGAGGAAATAAGATATTAAGACTGAGAATTATCCTCCAAGGACTTCAGATATTGGAATTAACACATAAAGAATATAAAATAACTATCAATGAAACATGTGAAAAATAAAAATGAAACAAAAAGTGAACAAGGAACAAAAACTATCAAAACGACCAGGCAGATTTGAAAAAGAACCAAATAGAACTTTTAACAGTGAAAATATAATCACTAAGGTTAAAGATTCAATGAATATGGTAAACAATAGATTGGATTCAGCTGAAGAAAGACAGTAAACTGGAAGACAGATCTGATTTAATTACTCAGAACATAGCAGAGACAGACAAAATGATGGAAATGTAAAAATGAAGTTAAGAGACATGGACAATACAATGAAAAGGTCTGAAATATGTATAATTAGAAACAATAAAAGCAAGAATAGAGAGAATGAAAAAGAGTCAATATTTAAAGAGATAATGGCTACATATTTTCCAGAACTGAGATGCAATAATCAGAATGTATACCAAACAAGGGGAAGAAAAAAGCCACATCTGCACAACTGTAGCAAAACTGTAGAATGCCATATAGAGAAGAATTTAAAAGCAGCCTAAGAGGAAAGACAAATCATCTCTAAAGGAATGACAATTAGACTAATAACAGACTCCTTAAGAGGAACAATGAAAGGGAGAAAGCAGCACAATAATAGCCTGAAAGAGTTGAGAAAAGTAATTGCCTAGAATTGTGTATACAGGAAAACTATATATTCGAGAGCAACAGAGAAATAGAGACATTCTTAACAATTAAAAACAGAGAGTTTACCACCAATAGATCTACAATAAAGGAACTTCTAAGATTTATATTTCAGGAAGCAAGATAACTCTAGAAGGAAAATTTGAGGTTCATAAACAAATGCAGAGCAAAGAAATTAGTTAACATGTACATAGAAATAAATAACCATTGTATACAAAAATAATGTCTTTTAAAGCCTAATTTGTATTGCAAGAAACTTTCATAGCATATAAGCTGGAATCTAGGAAAGGGTGATTAGAAAACACCCCTCCAAAATCTACGGATATTCAAAATTAGTAAAAAAGGATAGAAAGTTGGTTAAATATATACTCAACAAACAAAAACATTAATTGCATTTCTATACACATGCAACAACCAGTTAATATTTTTGTCTGCCACAGACCAATAATTTTATGACATACATTAAAAATGAACAACAAAAAAGAACAATCCAATTAAAAAGTGGACCAAGAACTTGAATAGACATTTCTCCAAAGAAGATACACAAATAGCCAACCAGCACATGAAAAGATATTCAACATCACTGATCATTAAGGAAATACAAATTAAAACCACTGTGACATGGTACTTCTCCCTTTTGGATGCTATTATCACACACACATGCACACGCACACACACACATACACACACACACACTAACAAGTGTTAGTGAGAATATACCCATAGATAGGCTAAAAAAAAAAGTTCAAAGCAGCACTGTTTGTAAATAGCAAAAACCCAGAACAGTTACAAATGGCTGTCAATAACAGAATGAATAATGCGTGTTTTGTTCATAAAATGGTACCAAATAGCAGTAAAAATTAATATTTTATAGCTAAACACAGCAATATAGATAAAATCACCAACATAATATTGAGCAAGAAAATCATGTTGCAAAAGAATATGTAAAATATGGCTCCATGTATATAAAATTCAAAAACATTAAAGACTGAACATTGTATTTTTTAGAGACATGAATATATGTGGTACAACTATAATGAAAATCAGTGGAATGATAAACCCAAAATTGAGGATAGGGTTTGCCTCTGAGAAAGAAGAGAATAGAATGGTGCTGAGAGGTGGAATCTGCTCAAGGACATAACGGCAGGGGATCTGAAAGGTAATGGGAACGTACTTTTTCTTAAACTCAGCGACGAGTACATGAATATTCGTTGTTTCCTTATTCTTACATTTTACATGTGTTTTACAAATATTCCCTTGTATCTCTTCACTAGTTAATAAACACAAGTATAAAACAAAGTCAGGGGTTGATAAGTAGAAATTCAGGAAAGTAGTTTATGGGAGACAGAAATGAGCGTGGCATGGGGAGAGCATACATGTGGAAACTGGCACATAGAAAACTTCTCCGTGGTCTTAAATAGCGGTACTAAAATGTTTTATTTCTTGAGGGATGGGTTCACTTTGTTGTATTCTTTTGATTCATAATTTGCTTGTGTGCCATATACAGTATATGCTTTTGTGTATATTGGATATTTCATAGGGAAAAATGTTTTTGGAAAGGCCATCCAGGTCTAGTGGCACCACCGTACTCACCAGAATACATCGCACTGTATGCACAGCGCTCGGATCCTTGTGGTTGGCTGCCCAGTGCAGTGGGATCTTGCCTTCGACATCAGGAATCCCAATGTTAGAATCATGCTTGATAAGCAGCTTCACATGCTCAGGGTTGTTGTAGTAAGCACTCCAATGCAGAGCCGTTTGCTGCAAAATTGAGCAATTCTCAGAACAACAACAGTAACAGTAACAGTTAACAACGCAACAAGCAACTTTCCGCAACCTTTTACCGTGTAAGAGGCACTGTTGTAAGAGTTTTATATATTTTATCTCATGTAGTCATCATGACAACTGGGAGGTAAGTACTCCTGAATTTACACATGATTGGTGAGGAAACTGAGCACGGAATCTGCTCAAGGACATAACGGCAGTAAGTGGCTGACTTGAGATTTTAACCCAGGCTCTCTGACTCCAGAATCTGCCCTCTTAATCATGGCAGGCATTTAGGTCAGCAGGTACTAATAAATGATAATACTGAGAAAAAGAAAAGAAGCCCAGTGATTTATGAATAATTAACAAAGTTAGTGATGATCTTCATTTTGCAACAACTACCTTAAGAATGGGATAAAATGTTTTGAATTTTAATATCTATTAAAAAGAAGATCCATACATAGGAAATCATACATCAAAAATCTGTTTCTTACATCAAAGGATAAATTTAAATGTTACTATAATTTTACAAGGTAAATTGTTAGACCTATTTACTGATTATACATTTAAAAAATATAGCAAGATTTGCTTTATTTTAGATAAAAATTACAAATTAACATCTTAAACTTGTTTTAAAATAGCTTTTGTATTCGCATCAACATACCTCAGTAAGACTGGTTTCCTTACTAGGAAAGTTATTAAGGAGACACATAGAAAACTGTTTAGATATACATTATACCCTTCTAGTAGCACTGTCATCAATCTCATCTAGAATTAGATCAATCTAGAATAAACAGGAACCAAGCTTATTTGTCACATTAAAAATTTTAAATACTGACATATGTGGTAGTCATTCAATGTGCACCTACAGGCATTAATATGAAGAGTCATTTAACTTATTACTTTTTATTTATTAATAACTTCAGAACAAAAAAGTCACAAACAGCAATTAATTGCCTGTAATTACATTTTTAATAAATAACAGATACAGTTTCATGATTCTTTTCTTTTCCCATGTTATATTTGTACTGAATATATTTACTGAAATTTATTATTATGTTTGTTGAGTCTAAGAGTAACAAGTTTGGGGTTGTACTTTCTGTATTTTTGTTTTTTATTTTTCCAGTAATTCTTTTTTCTTTTCTTACTGTGATAAAATACATTAGGCTGGTGGAAAAATAATTGCGTTTTTTTGCAATTATTTTTAACCTTTTAAACTGAAATTACTTTTGCACCAACCTAATATAAAACATAAAATGTATTATTTTAAGTGTTTTTAAGTGTACAGTTCAGCGGCATTAAGTACATTCACATTATTATACAACCCTCAGCACCATCCACCCGTAGTTTTCATCTTCCCAAACTGAAACTCCGTCTCATTTCACAATAATTACCAATTCCTACCCCCTCCCAGCCCCTGGCAAGCACTGTTCTACTTTGTCTTTATGAATACTCTAAGGTACCTCATCCGTGGACTCAGACAATATTTGTCCTTTTGTATCTGACATTTCACTTAGCCGAATACCTTCAAAGTTCATCTAGGTTGTATCATGTGCCAGAATTTCATCCATTTTTAAGGCGGAACAATATCGTACTGTAGGTATAAACTACATTTTGCTTATCCAGCCATCTGTCAATGGACATTTTGGTTGTTTCCATTTTTTTTACTATTGTGACTAATGTTGCTGTGAACACGGATGTACAAATATCTGTCCTAGTTTCTGATTTCAATTCTTTTCAGTGTAACCCCAGAAAGGGAATTAATGGATCATAAGGTAATTCTATGTTTAATTTTTTGAGGAACTGCCACACTGGTTTTCACAGTGGCTGCACCATTTTACATTCTTACCAGCACTGCACAAGGATTCAAATTTCTTTATATTCTCACTAACACTTGTGTGTGTGTGTGTGTGTGTGTGTGTGTGTGTGTGTGATAATAGCATCCAAAAGGGTGTGAAGTACCATGTCATAGTGGTTTTGATTTGTATTTCCTTAATGATCAGTGATGTTGAACATCTTTTCATGTGCTGGTTGGCTATTTGTGTATCTTCTTTGGAGAAATGTCTATTCAAGTTCTTGGTCCACTTTTTAATTGGATTGTTCTTCTTTTTGGTGTTCATTTTTAATGTATGTCATAAAATTATCCGTCTGTGGCAGACTGGAAATTAAAAAACAAACTGATCCTTCCCCTCAGATATTTTGAGAATCATTGCTCTATGCTTTTTGTTTTGCTCTTCTTTTCTGTGCCTGCCTGGACTGTGTAGATCCATTTTCCACCTGTCTGACTGGATAACCTCCCATCCCTGTTCAGTACAGAAGAATATACAAATGCTGAAAGACAGTAGAAAGTTTCTAGAATATTTGGCGAAGACATTATAAAGTCCAAAGACATTAATAGATTTTTAAGTAATTAAATGGGTCTTTGTGGATTTATCAAAGTGTTCTTTTCAGTAAAATATCAGCACTAGAAATGCTGCGAGTTAGGAATATTAGTTTATAGTAGTTGTAAAATAAAGTTGATCACAGAACTTTGGGTCATGTGAGTGACTACTAAATAACATCTGAAAACTACATAAAGAACACTATGACAATGAAAGGATTATTGAACATAAACCTAGTGGATTTAATCATAAGAGTTTTAATTACATGGGAATGTTAGAGTTAGCAAGACTCTATAATTAAGTGCCTGGAGGAAATGAAGAGGATTATTGCATTCGTCTAATTAAAGACCACATTTTTTTCCCCTGTAAAGAATGATCAGAGCAATAACCAGTCGATCAAAACAATGACCAATGGGTACAATTTGTTAAAATTCAAGGGCAGAGAAGATAGCAGATCTTAGCAACAAATGCCAGAGCAGATGTAAGAACCAAAATGAAACTAATAATAATTATTTTATAGCTAACTTTTGTTGAGAGCATATTTTGCCCTGGGCATTGTGCTAGATACTTTATATATAGATATATATGTTTTATGTGCTCAACACTTTATATAGTATATTATCTCATTTTCTCTTCAACATCTATTATCCTCTTTTAACATATGAGAAAACTGAAGCATAGAAGAGTAATTTGCCCAAGGGCACAGAACAAGTAAGTGGCAACTCCTACATGGAAACCCAAGAAGTGTAATGCTAAAGCCCAGGTCATTCAATAGCTACGCACTGAGTACCCTGCTCCAGCTGCTGGCGCCCACCATCTTACCCCCATGGTCACTGTTCTGCCTAGCTGTCAAATAATGGGTTTAGGGGTTAGACAAGCCTGGGCTGAATTATAGCCCTGCCACTTGATCTCAGACAAAATTTTCACCTTCCTGAGCTTCAGTTTCCTCATCTGTGTAAAGGAGATCATATTACCTACCACACATGGTTGCTAGAAGGATTAAATGACAGAATTTAAGTGAAATACTTGACTGGGATATGGAGACTTGGAATTGTCCTACCATGTATATGAGCGGTAATTTGGGCCTTCTTCCTTGAAGTTTCACATCATAAAAGGAAGCAATTGCTTTCTGCTCTTATTTGTCTTTGATTTGGGCGGTCGTTACCTTGTTTTTGTCCTGTGTGTCTACTTCTCCTGGTGCCATAAACTTCAGCAGAAGCGCCAAACACTTGGGGCTCTTGTGGCGGGTGGTCAAGTGCAAAGGAGTCATCTCTTCCAGATCTTTCTGCATCCAGTTTGCTCTACGTGTTAGTAAGAGTTTCATGAAACGATAATTTCCCTAAATGAAAAACAAGGGATGGTAAGAAGAAACTTAGTTTGGAGCCAATTTCTTTTTTTTAAATTTTAAAACATTTTAAGTATTTTAATTATTCTGCTAGAGTCATAACATTCAGATAAATTAGTAAAAGGAAACACACTTATTAATTCTGCTACTCTATCAATTGTTTCATTTTTCAATGTTTCCTTCAAACCCCTTTCTATATGCATATTTTGTTGTGTTAAAACAACATAGTTTATTTAACCCTTCTAATATTGTTTCTAATATTTTCTTTATAGAAAATGTTACAATGTACGTATTTTTTGCATAGAGTTTTCTTACCTTTTTCATAAGAATAAATTATCAGGGACCAATTTACTGGGTCAAAGGAGTCTGTACATTTTATGGTTTTTGGTGTATTCTCCAAATTGCTACCTAGTAGTAGCAATAAGTATATTAGTTTCAGCACATCAAACCAACAGAGCACATATTATTTATATTCAAAATATAATAATCTTGTGAACTAAGGCTTCAATATGCTTAGTACCATAGATATTTCAAAGTCAACAAGGCCCAATTGTATTACATGAGCAAGTTCTCTGGCTGCTTCATGCCTATTTATCTCTCCCTATTCAAAGTGTAATGGGCAGGGTTATCTGTCCTTTTCATCTTCTGAGATCCTCTCCATCCTTAACCTTGTTGGAAATTTAACATTATAATGCATTGATGTTCTACTGTGGAGGGCTATCAGTATTAGTAATGAAGATGTTGGTTAATTAAGCAGCCTCCAACCCCCGCAATCATGAAGACTGTGTGGCTGCAAGGCGAAGGGGTCTAGCTAGAACAACAGAGAGGAGTAGAAGGATGTGTGGGAGTTGCCTGCTTGTGCACAGGAGCAGACAGGATGCAACTCAGCTCAAGGGTTAGGACGAAGATCAGAAAGAATGAGGCTCGAAAAGGGGCCTGAAGACTGTGAGTAGATGGGCAGACTTAGAATGGACTGAACAGCAAACTGAATCAGCTCAGTTACTTCCTCTCAGAGGCTCGTCTTTGCGTGCCCTAAGTTGAACTTATTTTGTCCTTCTTTATTCTAGCATCTTCTCATTTCGTTCATACTACTTTTCTCAGTTTGTACTGACATGAATTTGTTTCCCTTCACTGCGATCTCCCTCATAAACTGTAAGCTACATGAGGGCAGAGATTATACTTTAGTGACCACTGTGCTTGGTATAATACCTGGCACAAAATACGACAGCTGCTTAATAAATACTATGTGAAGGACTGAGTAAATAAGAGGAATGAAATCTCTTGTAGAGGTTTTGTTTCTATTTAAAAATTCTTATTTACAATTGCTACATTAGATCGTAACCATTAAGAATCCTAATTCTCAGATATCTGTTATTTTGTTCCTCTTATTTTCTAATGTTCCATCTAATGTTCCATGTATCTGAGCCTTGATTGTAGTGAACATCATTTATCTGGACTTCTCATTTCACCCAATGTCAGCTTTTGAGATGGAAGGTACTAAAATTTCCTCAAGAGGGCACTCTGCTCTAAATCTCTTGCCATCTTTTCTTTGAAAAGGAAAAAGTGCCCAGGAAAAACAAATCTACGTGGTACTTCATACCAAAAAATAACGCTTGACCTTTTTGAGTATAACATTTCAAATATTACAGAATAATTCATCATGACCTTTTAGAGATATGAAATCAGACAATTTTGATTCTGAAATTTAGAGGAGAAGGAAACCAGAATATGTTGGAGGGGGCGACTAGTGAGTTACAGACAGAGTGCTTGGCATGTTTACATTTTACATTATTCTGAGGATTCTACCTACACAAAACATGATCTATTTCAGTGATAATTTGCTCATTCATTCAACAAACATTCATGAGCCTTGTTCCGAAGCAGTAAAATGTTTGCACTTGATTTCACTTATTACGAAGCTCTTTGACATAGATTGCATCTTTGCTCCTCATAGAAGTACCATGGAAAGTTTTTACAGGTTAAATAAAGTATCTTCCTGTGCCTCTACTGCCTCATCTGTAAAATAGGAATAATAACAGTAGCTGACATTTTCGTGCATGTGAAATGATAAAGATCATATTTGTAAAGTTCTTAGAATAGTGCATAAAGCAAATGCTCAGTAAATGTCTGCTAGTTTTATTATGAACAGTTTTCCAGTGTGGAGGAGGCAGCAAAACATCACTGGCCAAGTGGAGCCAGGAGTGGCCTATGACAGAGGGCATGCGGATAGAAAGATGTGACTGTGCACAGTCTCCATGGTTCAGCTAGTGTTTCAGGAGAGAACCAAGGTTAGCGACAGGTTAAAGTAAAAATAGTTGGAATATAAAAATAGTTTTTCTGATTTTTTTTTTTACATGGAGAAAGATGTCCATACGCTATCTATAGATAATGATGATTACAGGGCCGACCAGGTCATACCCAATAAAAATTTGGATGGTACCATGGGAAGGGGTCATCAGCTATATGAGCAGGTCAGCTTCTCCTATTCCAAAGGACAGAGACACATCAGAATGCTATAACTAGAAACAACATAATCCATTTGAACCAAGGTCAACGTCCTTGGTCTCATGCATGAGCATTTATTAAATGTCCAGTGTATGTAAACTCAATTCTAGAAATAAGCAGAGGGGACATTGAACTCTTAGAGCTAAAATCAGGAGAATATTTCTAGTGTCCGTGGACAAGGGGAAGATATTAGTTTGAGGCAGCAAGCTGACAACTCTGTGAAGGTTGTATGACTACGGGGACATGTGACAGGCTATTATGCTTCCTGTAAAGTCCCCTCGATACAAAAGCAAACAAAATGTCTAAACATTTCCTCACTATTGCTTGAAATTAGGACTTCTTAAATTTTCTAGTTTATTCTTATAACAAATACTTGGGGGAGGATTTGGAAGTTAATCATTTAGGATCACTCTTAGGGCCACACAGAACCTGATCCTGAGCTACAGACTATTTGGGGATCTGCTTTTATAATTTCTGACTGGGTAGAAAATAGTAAAGAGTGAAGGAGGTTA
Organism: Rhinolophus hipposideros; assembly: GCF_964194185.1. NCBI lineage: Eukaryota > Metazoa > Chordata > Mammalia > Chiroptera > Rhinolophidae > Rhinolophus > Rhinolophus hipposideros. The sequence goes on along the minus strand of NC_138057.1, from coordinate 56,116,476 downwards.
CAGATCAAAAGAGTGTATATTGTTAGGAAAACTCTGGTAGTGAGTGAGCAGAAGTGAGAGAGCTGATGTTACAGAAAAGTCCTCGTTTAGTCACTAAAAAAAAATACCATTAACTCTGATATGATCAGGTCAATTATGCCACTGAAATGTGAAAAATTTTCTAATGTCGCTGAAACAGTGAATTTTTTTTTTTGGTTAGGTAGTCACAATCTTCTTAATCTTCCCATAATTATTAATAGCAAGAGGTTCTTTTGTCTGTAATGTAAACGATTACACCATTTGGATTTTCCCAAAATGCATGAGAAGGAGTATAATATCTGCAAGAGTAAAATAATGAAAAAGTTCTCTGACCTGGAGAACAGAACGTGAAATGAATCTGGGAAACAAACCAACCCAAATTGCTCCTTTTAACTTTATACCATATTTTTATCTGTCCAGTTCCCTAAGATGAACCCTTTTAGAAAAAACATAGTCATTAAATCTTAAAACAATATAGAAGTGTTGAGTGAAATACCTTGATATTTTACTTTAGATTTCTCGTTTTTAAAATTGTTTATTTTTCAATAATAGTTGAAGATTTTTCATTTTTAAAGAAATAAAACATAACAGATATGGTTAACGTTCCCTTTTTGTTCTTCCCCAATTCCATTACATTCTCTCCCTCTTTAGAGACTACTATTTTGAATTTGTGTTTATCATTCCAATAAATGTTTTAATACTTTCATTTCTTACAAATATATGTATTCATTAGCTACATAGTATTGTTTTACATGTTTTCCAATCTTTGTATAAATGGTACTACATGAATCACTCGCCACCTTTTACTCAAAGCAATATTTCTTGAGATTTATCCAAGTTGCCTTGGTTCATACATTCACACTGTGGAAAGTATTCTGTCATATGAAAGTATTCTGTCATATGAATTTATTTATTCTCTAGAGGAATATTTAGTATTTTTCTCATTTTTCACTATATAGACAATGTTGTGATAAATTTTCTTGTACATATCTCCTGGTAAGACATTTCTGAAACTGGGTTGAAATTGCTTTCTAAAGTGGCCTCTCTGATTCACATTTCCACCAGTAATATATAAGAATTCTTATTTCTCTACATATTTGCCATACTTGGTTTTGTCAGACTTGCTAACTTTTGCCAATAAAATGCATATACAATTGTGTTTTACCATGGCTTTAATTTTCATTTCCCTCATTGAGGTGGAATGTTTCTATATATTTGTTGGCTATTTGCTTCTTCCTTCTGTGAATAGTTTTTTTGTGTTGTTTACTCATTTCCCATCTTAGCTATTTGTCTTTTTCTTACTGATCTGTAGGAGTAATTTATATATTCTGGTATTAATTCTTGGTTGGTTTTGCAAATATCTCTTCTCTTTGTATGGCTTGTCTCTTTTATCTTGTTTATGCTTTTCCACTAGTAATGAATTGAATGATGTTTATTGCTTTTCTAGCATTAGATTTCTTTGTATATTTTGGAATTTTTGTTTGCATGCTCGTTTTAAAGAGAATACTGTTTGCTATTGTTTTTCTTTTTTTCTTTCTTTTTTCTCTTTGCTCGCCCTGATAGCTGCTAACACCCATCTCTTGGTCTGTTATAAGAATATGTTCTTACAATGATCTTTTGCAGCCCTATTTCTAGGGATATGAGGCTATCAGTTATTGTCACTGAGCTTCCTGCTCCTGCCACTTCCCTAGACACACAGCTCCTCCTAAAGCTATGGCTTCATAATATGGCACAGAATACCCCCACCCCCCAAAATCACTCACTTGGTGTGAAAAAAGGGAGTGTATTTCTTAACAAGAAATATCTGAAATCATGTTATACAAAACTACTGTCTGTTCCTGGTAAGTGCCTTAATCATTAACTTCCAGACAACTGGCAGCTGATCATCAAAACATTCTAGATACCCACCTCTACATTTCTTCCCAAAATGGCTACCATAGTTTGTACATCTGGCTCCTAGGAGCCTTTGCTTTTTGCTTCTTCTTCAGTTGAAACAATTACTTTAACAGCCTCCAATGTTCAAGATTTGGTCAACCCTGACTATAGCAGCCCCACTGGAACACCAAAGAGAACAGATATTTTCCCCAAACCAATATTTTGGGACATACGTGTTACCTGATTAATAGCTTTGCATTTTTGTTCTCTCTGTATCATCAGCACTTAGAGTTATTCTCATCGTAGTTGAGAAAAAAAACAATTGTTCACTACATATGTACAAATGTTCACTATATTTTTTTATCCATTTATGGCTTTGTATATAATTTTGTCCTGGGAACATAACTATATCTCTAAGAGAACATAAACATGTAAGGTAGGCATTCTGCCATATTTTATTCAGAATCTTAATCATATTAGGTACCAAAAGATACATTTAATACTGAAATGGAAATAATGAAACATGTTATTAATTCTATTGATATTTATATAATTATATATTTATAAACTCTCAAGGCATTTATCATATTAATTTTTTAAAAGAATCACCATCCCTAGGAAGTCTATAGCTCACAAATGTCAGTAATGGCTGCCAATGAGTCTTGGAAATACCACAACAGTGTTGGGAGAGGCAATGTGCCATGGCCCTGAGTGTTCCTGCATGTCCTTATAGGGTATGCCAAGAATGCAAAGCCTGGACTCCTCTTTACCTAGGCCATTTCTCAGAGCTGAGTTTGCAGTGAGCAATCTTAAGGAATGAGGTAATATCACCCTTCTGGACATTAAAGAGCAGGCTTGCTTACTACTGACTAAAATCTGGAGATTCCCAAAATTCAGCATTCCTCAGATGTCATGTAAACGCATTGTGTGCTCAGTGTCCATCTGGGCTCCGCAGGTCAGGTTCAGGAATGAGAAGACTCCCTGAGATCATGTCCAAGTAGTGGGCAAGGTAGGGAAGGTCAGGGACCCCACTGTCCTATGTGTTAATGAGTCTGCATGGTGAGGAGTAGCATTAAAACAAGCAGCCTTAATGTCTCTGGGCAGAGGAAGGGATGTTAGGCTGCCATTGGGGCAGCAAGCTGATAGGTAATGTGGTCATGGCTGCTGAGCCAAGGAATCTCCGAAGTGAAAATAAATGGTGACAGCAATGAGGACCTTGCTCCTCAAGACAGAACTCTGGGTGGACTGAAACCATTAGAAGTTCACTTGGTTGAGACACGAGTGAACAACTACTCAAAAGCGAAAGTGAATGCAAAGCCTAGTCCAGAGCCAACTGCACTATGTACCTACCGGATCACTACTGTAGCCTGACTTGTCTAACTTGTCTGGCAATAGCACGGGGTGTACAGGTGGCCACTGTTTCAAGCAAAGGACAAAGCACGGGGTGTATAGGTGGCCACTGTTTGAAGCAAAGCTGCTCACTTAATAGTGCCCTTGATGCACGGAGGTTCCCCTGATTGCCTCGGCCTGGTTTACTGATGGGAGGCAACCTCCAATGGGAGGCAGTCCAACGTCAGTGACAACTCTGGAAGAATATCTGTGGTAGGGCAAGTCAGCCCGTGGGCTGAAATGGAAGCCATCATCCTTACCTTAGACCTACTCTAAAGACAGGGCCTGTTTCTACGAATTCTTAGGTTGTTGTCAATGCTCTAGTCATGTGATCTGCCACTTGAAAGACTATAGATGGCAAATTAAAGACACCTCTCTTTGGAGACAAAAACTGAGGAAACAAATTGAAGCTGCAAATCGACCAGTCTGGGTTACTCAGGTAGGTCCCACAGAAAGGGTCTATTCTCTGATAAGACTGACTGGAATCACGTTGCTGAATAAGATTACACTCCCCGGGTCACTGGCCATTTGCCACCTGGATCCATTACTGCATTGAACACGGCAATGAATCCATCATCATAGATGGGGCACAAACTAAAAGGTGTTTTTAATATAAATTAATATTAATTTGTATTCAATATTAAAACATAAATTTTAATATAAAATGTAATTTTTATTACCTATTTAATATAATAAAGTTATGTTTATTTCCTAAATTTATACATTTAACATAGTAAAATTTTAATACAGAATATAATTATTTAAGTATATAATGTATTTAGATACCAAACATGAACTAGACTGTGTATTCTTCTAGGGTGGCCTATTTTCCCTGTGGTGAAGGACACCACATTACACAGGGCATTGCCCCTGCTTCTTCCTGGCAGGGACTGTTAACCACTCCCTCTCAAAGCCACCTTGTGTGTCATCACTGCAGACATTTTTCAGGTTACCATGTTGCTGTTCCAGCCTGATTACCCTAACCGCCCACAGCACTGAGGCCCTGACACTAAACTTTTATATTTTGGGGTTTGATACTACATGACTGTCATAGTCTGACTATGGTGTACATTTGTCACAAAGACCGTCCACAAAGAGCCAATAGCTAAGGTATCTGATGGACATGCTCAGCTTTCTGCCATGCTCGGGCATCAAAACTGTCAAGAGCTGGCATGGCCTCTGAGAAAATAAACTCAGAAAGATTTCTGACTCTATTTCAGTTAACTCCTTTTGGTCAACATACCTAAGTGAGGCAGCTTGGTTACCGATTGTGGCACCTCCAGAAAGAGTTCGTCTCCTCTTGGCAGCCTCCTGGGAAATAATCATCACAAAAGGATGGGGAGGTGTCTATACACCTATTTTGAAAATTTGGGATTCTTCCCTGCCCATCTCTGGTTATGATGTTTCTTTCTTTTCCCTAACAGGCATCTCAGCTGGCCTGGTTGGTACATCCCATGGGTGGCAGCCCTGCCAAAAGGGGGCTTAGAAATGCAAACTTAATTCTGGTTTAGCCATCTGGATTTGGTTTTTAAGTTGACATGGTCCTAGATCATTAATATCCATAATAACCATTTGACTGAGCTCAATGCTCACCAAGTCCTCCCGCAGGGTCCATGTGGGCTAAGGTGGGGGACAGAACGGTCTCTGTAAATTTGTCCCATAGGCACCTACCCTTCCAGAGGAAAGGTATGGATGTCAATAGGGGATGACCGGAGAGAAGATGTAGTTATAGCTTTGGGACATACTGATTTTGTGACTAAGGAGAGAAAGTAACAACTTCAGTACCTGAGAAGGGTACCCCTTAGACACTGGGAGGTACAGGGAGGGAAACAACAATTAATGCTGCCTGTGTCCTCTGGAGCCCGTATTACATCCTGGGGCTTTAAAAAAACAAAAGATATCATTTGCTGCCTGAATCAAACAGTAGCTGAGGCTAGCAATCTGACCTGCTTCTGTGTTTGTCATCCTCATCCATGAAACAGAAAAATTAATGTGGACGTGATGGTCCTACATTTTTCTGCTGTGCTTGATGCCACCAATGGCATCTCCTGAATGTGGACCCCTTGCGCACGTACAAACACAGAGACTGGCACGGCCTGAGTTGAATCTGACGGATACAGATTAATATGCTTCTCCTGATGCACAAGAAGCCTTGGGTTATGCCATGTATGACAGCTGAAGCTGCGCCTACTCGGGGTTACTGCCTGTGGCTCAGCCAAAGCAGTGTAAGGAGGGTCCAAGTTTAACAACAAACCCTGAACTAATGTGACTTGTGCCTCTTCAGATTGTATGTCTGTATATGGTGGGGAGTGGGCCATGAAATAGTCCCTTGCTGGGATTGGATTGCTTTTTAGTCCATCTAGAGTCTCCTGGAATTATTGGCAACGACACCAAAGATCAGCAAGCCAGTCAAACTTCCTTGCATGAGTCATAATAGATAACACGCTGGCCTCAGAGTACGTACTGGTCGTATAAAATAAGACGTACTGTCTCCCTTGATGCTTATGAATAGCTGACTTAGTCCAGGATACTACGGGGCATAGTTGAAGTCAATACTACTGGTTGTTCTCATCCTGCCGCTAAGCGTGTATTAGGTTGGTGCAAACGTAATTGCGGTTTTTGCAATAATTTTCAACCTTTTGAACTGCAATTACTTCTGCACCAACCTAATAATTAAATGTTGTATGAGACATATTAAACAGATTTGTTCCCAGTCTCTGTTGGTCAGATTAATCAGATTAGCTGATGGAATGGCATGCTCATGTCAAGAACATGTAGGGCTAAGGGACGGATTGTTGGAAGAGGCAATTTACCATAAGTCCTGATCATCACTGCATGTAATGCAATAGGTCTTGACCACGCTACCTAAGCAACTTCTCAGGGTTTTGTCTGCAGCAATCAACTTGAGGGATGAGGTCATGTTTCCCTCTGGGCTTACTGCTTACTACAAAAGCAGTAGATTCCTGAAGTTCAATGTTCCTCAGCTATAATGGAAACCCACTGGATGTGCAGTATCCATCTGGGCCTTCTGCGACTTCCTCATGGTTCTTGGGGGAAAGGGAAACCAATGCAGACATACAGGTGCTGATGCTTTTTGCTGTGCTGTGAGTAGCAAACTCATTAGTCTCTGACTCTGGAGTCTCTTGTTTATCGTCAGCATCCATGAAACAGTAACAGACTACCTTCTTAGCTTATGGGGTAAAATCAAATCTCAGACTCAGAAAATAATTCTACATTGCTATAATATGAAAATGTAGTATAAGAGGAAGTGAAAACTATGATTAGAGGGGCGAGACAATGGAAAGTCTAAAACAGAATGATAGAGTGTAAAATTTATTGTATGGATAATGGGGAACCAATGAAGAGTTTAAGAAAGAAATGATATAAGTGGATTTGTATTTTTAGAAAATATCTGGAGGCTGTGTGAAGCTTTGGTTTAAGCAGAACAAATCTTCAGGCAGGGAGACGAGTTAGGGGGTTACTACAGCAATCCAAAATAGAAATGTTGAGAGCTAAATGGAAGGAAGGAGACGTTAGTGAAATATATAAGAGGACTCCTGAATTAGTACAAGATGGAGAATGGTGCCAACAACTGAAAAGATGGAAGGATAAATAGGGAGGGGGATGAAGATTTATAAGTTCTGTTTTTTTAACATGTGGAGTTTGGGGCATGTGAGGGAAATCTATATAAAGACGTCTAGCAAAAAAAAAGTATATATATGGATCTAAAGATTGGAAGAGATGGCTAGATTCAAGATAGAGGGTTATGAGTCATCTATATTAATAGTTGCTTCAACTGTTTTATCCAAAGACAGCAATTTCTGGCATAAATGAAAGTACATAAAACTGGAAAAATAAACCTCTACATCCTAACTGAAATATAAACATAATTTAAATATCCACATAAATAGCTCAGTACAATGCAATGTAGTATTATTGTTCTTTTACCTAGACCATGGGATACCAGTACTGTATCAAATATAGAGTATAAATGGATTGGAAAGGAGAAAGGCCTTTACTCATTATTCTTATCTGCTTGGATCATTTCCCTATTTAAATTGGTTTAGGTGCCTGGTTGTACTCTGGTTTCTTGGTCTTTTATTTAAACACAAATCTTTATAGGAAAGCAAACAGTTACAAAAACCAAGTTTTTGAATGACATTTAATTCACTGAGCTAGAGAAATGAAACAGAATCTGCACTGCTTTCCCCAGTCATGGACATTTTCCCTCTTAAATTTCTGATTGTCAAGCCTAAATACCGTGTTTATAGCTAAAATTTCTAATTACTCAACGACTATGATGGTAATCACGTGACTATCTGCCATCTTAAGCAAATCTTTAACAACACTTGTTTTTTTTCTTTTTAGCTATTTGACAATTCTCTAAGGAAAGGCTAAGAATGGCACGTCAAAGACAGAAAAGGAGCTTTACTCGTTACTTTCCAAGTTTAAGATGTTCATCCATCTAGCAGAACAGCTAGACAATACATCAGCTAATAACATCTTTCTGGCTTAAAACAGATTCTGGCTCTCAAAGAGGATTTGACTGAAGGAAAGGCAACATCTTTAGCTGCTCCGTGGCTGAACTCTTCTAATATTTCTCCCCAGTGCCTCCCCCACGCCTCGGCTCTGTCCACTAACTTGGTTTCCATAGGAATAGACAGAGCTATCAAGTGGCACATAGTCAAACAACACAACAGAAAGAGAAAATGTTACTGTCCAAAATAAAAAGTAGATAGGCTTTTCTCTGAGAATAAATGGAAAACTATCCTTGACTCTGAATGTTCCTTATCCAACGCCAGACTTTTAATGTGCTTTTCCTGCCTAATAGAGCCCATTTTTATGTAGATAATTATAAAAACTTAGTCCCATCATATAAAAAGTAAATATTTTTAAAAGTTATAAAATGCTTATTTCCACAAGTACAATTCCATTGCGCTTGTCAGTTATCTTCATTTATTTCGAGTGCTCTTTTAAATTGTCACAGCCTTTTGGGATGATTTTAAAACATATTTTGTTTCTCATAGTTGATCTTTCATTTATTGAAAACATTTATTTTATCTTAAATCAGTAGTTCTCAAATTCTAGCATACCTCAGGATCACCTGGAAGGCCTGAAAACACAGATTATTGAGGCCTTCCTCAGAGTTGTTCACTTCACTAGCTCTGGTGTGGGGGCCCAAGAGTTTACATTTTAAACAAGTTTCTGGGAAATGCTAGTGCTGTTGAGTCCAGGAGTCCACACTTTGAGAATCACTTTTTATACAAAGAACGTAATGTCAGAGTTCTCAACCCTGAAGAGCTTAAAACATAACAAGAACAACAAAACAGGGTAGATGAGGGTAAAAGGGATCAAATATATGGTGATGGAAAGGAAAACTGATTCTGGGTGGTGAAAATACAATGTGATATATAGACGATGTATTACAGAATTGTATATCTGAAACCTATGTAACTTTACTAACAATTGTCACCCCAATAAACTTTAATTTAACACAACAACAGCAACAACAAAACAACAAACCACAAAAAAAAGCATGCCTGTTCCATCCCAGATCAATGAAATCAGGATTTCTGAGACTTTGGAATTAATATTTTCTAAATTCTCTGCAGGTGATTCAAAAATGGTATCAAGACTGAGAAATGCTGACTCAATTCAAGCATTCATTCAACATTCACTAGTTATTTACTATGTAATTACTCTGAATTAGACACTATGCTAAGGACTTTGGAAGCTTTACAAAAATAATTAAAATACAGATATACACTTGTATACAATACAATGTATAGTGCAAGCGGTGGGAGGGGGTAAGTACATAACAAATACATGAACAGACCACAGAGACAGGCAGATACAGGATGTACTTTCAGCCTTTGGTGGCAAGGCGAAAAGGTTAGATCAGGCAAGAATCTACGAAGAAGATAGCAGCTGAGTTGGATCTTGCTTTGGAATCGCCAATACTTTAGCACTCATCCATGTCTCCATCTTGTTCTGCCTCCCCATTTCTTTGATATGGACAATAGCTATTTTGTAAATTTTATGTAAAGTGCTAAACAAAGATAGCTTTGGGTCTTATTCCCACCCCTTCCAATTAATTTGTCCCCATAAGCTCCTCCTATACAGAAATTCTGAAGCCAACATTAGTTCTGTATATCAAGTCTCTTGAATCCACTTATTGCATACACACTGCAATAATTCCCACTATCCCTCACTTTGGCCATAAGATAGTAAATCCATTTGCAAATATTATTCACTATTGTAATATAATGAATGAGATTAGTCCTATGTAAGGACAGACAGTGACAAGATCTCTAAAGACCCCCCAACCAGATTTAAGGGGCCAGTAAAGGCTTCTTAGAGAAAACAGTACCTGTGCTGCATCTTAAAGCATGTATACAATTAAGCCAGTTTCAGTGGGGAGAAAGCTGAATGTGCAAGGGCACTGTGTGTGGAGAATAAGGGTGAGGAAGAGGTGACCAGAATAAAAGCTTTAAAAAGTATGCCTCACGGGGTGGCTGGTTAGCTCAGTTGATTACAGCATCGTGCTGGTAGCACTGAGGATGCCGATTTGATCCCCACATGGGCCACTGTGAGCTACGCCCTCCTTTAAAAAAAAAAAAAGAGTACCTGAGGATGGAGCAAAAAGGTGGGTACATGAAGCAGAAGCCAAAAAGGTAAGCAAGGAGTAGATGATGATGAAAGGTGCCAGACCAAGGAGTCTGGGCTTCTTCCTTGAAGTTTCTGAAGCAGTACTAGAGGATTTAAGTAAGTCGTCGACACCAAAGCAGTCTCAGCCAGATCATCCGCCCGCAATGAATTTCTCCTCACCTCAGGTTCCTCTCACAAGACAAGTGGGGAGGTTGGTTTATGATCTAAAGGCTCAGACAGCTTAATGTACTTTGACTATGATTCTAAGAAGCCAAAGGCCCACTCTTTATAGCTACGTCCAAATTAAAAGTGTTTTTAATTCTAGCTGCCTCAAGAATAACTTCATTTCTAATAATTTTTACTTTTCTTAAACATAGGGTAATAGTTTTTGAGTCTGTTCCTTTTTTCCTGATACAAAAATTCATTTTCCTAACAAAGAAGCTCAAGCTGTAAGGGAACCAGAAATGCTACCTTCTGGAGAGGCAGCATGGTATCATTAAATGAGAATATATATTGGAACCAGACAGATCAGGGTACTTCGTGGGCTGTACTAACTTTCTAGAAGCATTTTACTGCTCAAAGCCTCAGGTTTCCCTTTGGTGAAAAAAGAAGAGACAAAAAACCCATAGTGACTGGTTCACAGAAAGGGCTTAATAAATATTGGTTTCTTTCTCCAATACCATTATGGTTCTTCCCTCATCATAAAAGTAGTCTTTGTAAACAAAACATTTTTTATTTGACCATGTTTGTTTCAGATCACTCCTAGTGTTCTCACTGTTTGATGTCCCTTATAATCTAGCCGGTCTGTTCTCCTCACTGACCCCTGACCAGCCTTCTGAGTTACGTTGCAAGCAGTTATTTTAAAACCATGTTTAAATATTAAATTCAGAAGCTAATTTTCACAAATTTTATTTATCTCCTGGTTCCTTTATAAGCACCCCAAGTCCTGTGGTAGGCTCGATCTTGAGTTTTCCAACAATGTGCCTTAGTTTTATTGATACTAACATGCAGTTAAAAAAAAAAATCAATTCATCTACTCAGCTAAGATATGTGCCTTTGGGGGAACTGTTTCAAACAACTGATTGAATCCATCTGTTGCCTTCTCTACTTCAGTTCCACAGTATGGATGGGATTTCTTAGATAGTGGAAAAGATAAATGTGTAGAAAAATGTATAAATAAATTCAATTAAACAGAAATTCTTAACGAATCTCATTCGGGCTATGCATTAAAGGTTTTAATTAAATGCTGAGCACTAACTAATAATCTAGCTTGGTAACGATTGCCTACTTCCAAAATAGTAGCCAAGGTCCTCACAGAGGTAATACTTGAATCAAACCTGAGTCTTCTAGTCTCAAACCTAGCTACCTTTTAAAAATCATATCATAACCCACCTCCACCTACAGATCAATCCCTGATGTCTGTACTGCTCCTCACCTTTCTGCCACCATTCTATAACTTTTCTCTTTGAGACAGAGAGGCAACTGAATTGGTAAAGAATAATGCTAAAGTTTAGAGGTTAATGTGGAGAATCAAAGGGGTGGAGTTCAAATCATAGGCTATTTTAGTTGTTCCATTTTATAACTTATCCCAAGGTAGGTGTCCTGTATGCCACAACTATGTTTTAATTCTAGTTTAACAGAGGTTCTAAGTTCAAGCACGTCACAACTCTTAAATCAACATTTTAGTATCTCCCTCAAGCTCTTCATGGACCAATTATAAATAAACAAACATATATTTTAGAAAAACATTAAAAATTATGAATTATATATTTTATGTGTATGGGAAAATGTTGAAAATTGGGAAAATAAAGTAAGAAGAAAGAGTACTTACAATCCCACTACCCAAAGTCTACCACAAGCTCTGTTAGCATTTTGATGCAATCTCTTCCATTCCTCCTTAGCTTTTTGGTTTAACATGAGAGGTGTTTTTTATAGTTTTCATCAAACTATATCTAATTGTATATCTGGAATAATCAGTGATTTAAAAAACAACTTTTACCATTTGGCAACTGCAGTAATGACTGATTCAGGTGGGAGTAGTCAAAGGATGTTAACACTAGTGGATAAAAGTTTAAGGAGTAATAGGGCATTTACATAGTTTTAAATTAGCTCTCTACAAAATACTTAGTAATCACAAAGGAAAAAACAGTATTAATAATAGTAATGTTACAATGGAGTACCAAGTGATCAAAGTTAACATCACCATGTGTTTTCTTGTATGATATGCTGAGCAGAGCACGGCTCCTGTGGTATTTTTACCAAAAGTGCATAACCTGAATTTAATGATGAGGAAACATCAGATAAGTCCAAAATGAAAGATAATATAATTGGCCTGTGCGCTTAGACAGTGTCAATGTCATAAAGTGTACATGTAGCATGCATGCGTGCAGGCGTGCACACACACAACACACACACAAAAAACTAAGGGACAGTTGCCTGATCCTGGATCTTCTTTTACATAGATGACATTATTGGGACAACTGGTAAAATATAAATCAGGTTCATGGATTAGATAATAGTATTTATGCTACTTGCCCGATTTTTATAATTGAACTCTGGTTATATAAGAGAATTTCCTACTTTTTTTAGGATATAGTGCACTAAAGATTTGGAGGCAAAGGAGTATCACATCTACAACTTATTCCAAATGGTTCAGCAGACAATGTCTATACACTCACACGTACCAAGAGAGAAGGATAAAGCACATGTGGTTAAACGTGTACATTTGGGAATTTGGGTAAAGGATATACACGGGAATTCTTTGTACTATTCTTGCAACTTTAAATCTGAAATTATACCAAAATATAAAGTTAAAAGAAAAAAGAAAAAATACCTTAATTTTTATTATGAAAGTAAATTGAAGAAATTTCAAAAACAAAGGGAAATATAAAGAAGAAAACAAGAACCAGAATGCACCTCACAAACCTGAGGTAACCATGGTTTATATTTTGATATACTCTTTCTATCTCTTACCTACAAAGAATGTTCCTTATCCTTAGATTTACACTTAAATTGTGAGATGCTCCATAATATCATCTTAATTAATATTCAAAGAATCCCTGTTGTGAAAGCTAGAATTATTGTCACTTCATAGATGAGGAAACACAAATTCAAAAAATTAAACTATGGGTTTATTTTTAAAGTTTATCAGTTTCCATCACACAACAGAAAAAAATAATGCCACTAAATAGCTAGCTGTGATTCACATTTGGAAACGATTTCAAGGATTTCTTCTAACATTAAAATGCTACAATTCTAACCTCTTCTATCATCATCAACTTATTTTTTTGTATACAAAATCTGTAGTGCCAGCACAGTGCCTTATACGCAGTAGGCCCTAAACAAACACTTTTTAAATGAATAACAAATGCCTTACAAATTATAAAATGGGTAGTTACGTTGTAAGGTAATGAGGATTAAACTACATACATATATATACATGTATGTACATATACATGTACATACATGTATATATATAAGTATTTTGTAAAGTATAACTTATGATTAATTGTTATTATTGATTATTTGGAATAGAAAACAATATAAAACTAATTGCTTATTCTAAAAAGAGATTAAAATGAAGATATGCTAGCCCCTTTTTTAAAATAGAGATGTCACCTTTTTGTAGGAATCAAAGAAATTTACTATGAAGTTTATTTCTATTTTACTCTTGTTTCTTGTTTCAAGTATAATTCACCTTATTCTCATCAATAACCAATTTAACTGACTGTTTACAGACAGGTGGAGAGACAAATGACAAATTAGTACTCCCCAGGTTTGTGGCATGGACATAAAAAGTGAATTTATTTTTCAAATACCTTTTATAGCCATAGCCTTGCAAGTAGAAGACATCTTATCTGGTTTACTATTGATCCAAATGACAAGGCTGAGCATCAGATTAAGGATCTGTCAGAAACCTGAAAGGAGGCTACCAACGGATGCAGCAGGATGGCAGCTTCTTTCAAAATGATCTATTAAAGTTACGGTGTTTACAAAGGCCGTTGAGAAAACACAGCACAAGATACCAGGTTGTATCAAGTAACCAGAAAAGTGCCCATAAAAACTTCTGATACTAACGTGAGCCCCACATACCAATCGTGATACATTTTATTTCCAGCAATAAAAACTATGCACCGATTTTTGATGACCAAATAGTAGACACGGAGCTTTTTCTTAAGCCCACATCCTTTTCCTATTGTCACAGTTTCTTTCTCAGCAAATGGTAGCATTCCTAAGAGATGATAATGTCTTTTAAGACGGTGGGAGATACTATCTAATTTAAACTGCCAGCCAGAAAGGTCAAGCACAATTCAAGAACTTAATTCTAAGATATCTTCTTTGGTGACAGTGAAATATGACTTAGCTAAGTATGGTAATGACCAAAACATATCACGTCAAACTTGAGTCCTAAAATGTAAACTTCCAAGAATGTTTCTTATAGATAGTATAATATTTTGTGGGGGGAAAAAAAGCAAAACAAAAGAAGAAACTTGATCAGAGAAGGGACAATTTGTCTCTTGTGATCACTTTGGGATTAGCATGACTTTAAGGAAGATCCATTGCTTTCTAGATTAGAATGAATTGAAGAATTTTGTGAGAATCATGGGACTAGCAAAAGCTTCAGAAAATTCCCCTTTCAGTTGGCTTTTGACAGACTTGAACCGGTTTTTCAAAACCCAGAGTGCTCTCACCAATTTCAAGGGGACAACATTTGACACTGTTATAGACTAAAGAGATAGAATTGTAGACTAAAACTATTTAAAATCTCAGCAAACCACAACTTTTGAGTTTGCCTCTTTTATTTATTTTTTTGGTTTATACCAGGAGTGCCAAAAAAATGTATACACATGACTTGTATTCATCTCTTGTTATCAGTATATATTGAGTATAACAATTTTAATACAGTTTTTTTCCTTTCTAAAAATGTGTATACATTTTTGGCACCCTCTACATATAGTTCATTTGTATGCAAATGGATTAATTTAATATGACAACAGTGGACAAGGAATCTATGAGTCAGTCTATCATGGAGAGAGACAAAGTACTTTCACAGAGGAGCAATTTTTAGTACAGTCTTTAAAAAAGCGATAGGTGCCCTGATACTTTACAAGCAGAAAACTAAACAAGCCCATGGAGGATGGGGCACTAAAAAAAGAGAATACACAAAATTCATTCTGTATAAAATATTAAAATGGAATGTTTTTGGTATGCTCTGCACCTGAGCCATTCCTACCCTACCTATTCATAAAAGGGGAGGCTGGGTATGGGCATAGGGTGACCTGAGCCAAAACTGGGGCTGCATGAAGTTAGGGTCTTAGAGATCTTGATAAGCAAACTTAAGAGTGTAAGTTAGAGGATAAGAATGTTGTGAAAATAACAGTGGAGGAATGAAAGCGATTTCCTCTATTGCTATTTTGGCCAAAACTTGGCCTAGATTTGATTTCATTCCAGGAAAAAAGTTTTTCAGTATTGGTCACAAAATTCATCTTAGCTGTATGCTCATCAAAGTGTGGTCTGTGGACCAGCAGCTTTAGTTATCATCTGGGAACTGGTTATCAACGCAGAACTTCATGGCCCCCACCTCAGATCTGCTGACTGAATGCAAACCTGCAGTTTACAAGGTCTCCAGGTGGCTCCTACATACATTAAAGTTAGAGAAGCACTGATCTAGCTTATTGATCTCATGTAGTATTAGTTATATAATCATGACTATATTTCTATGACTTGGATGAAATTTGCGTAATTGTAGTCCTCATTGGTATTGCTTAAAAAACAATATCCTTTGCAGTTTGCCTTTTTAGCTAGTATGTAACATTTTTTACAGCAATAAAATCTATTTTTATTTATCACCAGCATAAATACTAGTGAATATAAGTTTAACTGTATTATCATTATTAAATGCTGTAGATATAAGTGTTAAGTCTTGCTCCTGGCTCTAACTAATGATCTAAACATGGGCATGTCATTATTGAGCATCTACTTTGTGTAATGTAAGGCACTGTTTTTAGATGTGATGAGTAAGACAACTTTCTGGGTCTCAGTTTCCTCAACTGTGAAGTAAAGGAGTTTAATTAAGTTTTAAACTGTTAATAGTATTTACCAAATCACCATATCCTTAAGATGCTATTAGCTTATGCTAAAAAAAGTACTGCAATCAAATGATTATGAGAAATCCTGAATAAAAAAAAATTTAAAAATAAACAAGTTTCATTACTGAATGACTTCTCAGAGCCTTTAAGTTGTGAATATGCACTATAAATTTCCAAGAAGCAACAATCAGTATTTCCCGAACTTATTTGACCATGAGACCCATTTTTCTCACAACATTTCATGAGAATATTGTTTTAAGGAAGAAGCTTTAGGAAATGCAGAGGATGATTTTCAAGGTTCTCTTAAGTTTTTATAATTTATATTGCTTTTTTATAAGAAACATAGAGCTGCTTAATACCTAGTCTTATTTTTGTTGGATGGAATAAACTTGGGAAACTCTACTGAAAAAAAAAAATTCTCACAAAGCCAAGGAGAAAGTTACTGGAGACTACAGTTAACAACAAGTCCCAGTAGTGGGTTATGGGTAACATAAAACATTGAGAATGAATACCAGAAAGCATGGTAAGAAAACAAATTTACAAAAAAAAACAACAACAAAAAAATCCAAACCCAAAACACTTGAAGAAGGGATTCATTCCAATCCAGCCTCCTTCCAACTTACTTTATCAAAAAGTAACTGAACGGGTAGGTACTTCACAATGGCTCACCAAACACTATAGATGCTAAACATCAAATATTTATTGGATTTTATGTCTTGGACTGTAGGAGATATAATTTGCCTGTAGCTATAGTGAAATGCCTATCTTATTACCTCCAACAGATCTTGCATTCACCCTCTTCAAGTCCATCACATTACTTTTATGCCCCAACTCCCAGTCACATCCTAACTCCCCTCAATGGATAAGAGATATTGCTCTCGCTAGAATCAGGTGGCAGTATACAGGGTTGTAAAGCTCAGAGCTTCCAAGCGCAGTCATGCACATCTGAGAAGGATTTCTGGTAGCCCACAATAAATCTAGTTAGTCCAAGGAGACTAAATTTATGAATGAGTCTGCTCAGTAACAGAGTCATGCTCAAGAATGACTCTGACGACTTAATAGTGGAATAGTCAATGGAAAGGACAGAACTTTGGAGATGAAGCAACTTCTTTCATTCTGAAGGTCACCCAATGACTAAGCAATGTCTATAGGTGCTTCTGCGTGAAACTAAAAGGTTTGAGCTATAGACAAGTGATATGGGGGAAAGAAAGGACCAGGAAGAAAGAGAAAGAAAGGAAGTGTGAAATGGTAACACAGAAATAAAAATAATTAAGACGAGATAGGAAAGAAAGAAATTTGTACGATAGGAAGCTCTAACCCATCTCTCATTCTCTTCTGTAATCAATGTCCTTGGTGTTTCTAAAAAATGCCATGGCTATTCCTGCCTTTCAACCTTTGCTCACTCTAGTCCCTCTGCTTGAAATTCTATCCCCCACCTATTCTTTGTCTAAGTTTGACCATTTCACGAAGGCCCACCTGAAATTTCAGTTCCACCATGTACTGGGCAGGTTCAGTGCAGGAAACAGCAACTATTTTACGCTTTACAGGCAGGGAGGGCTTTGATACACGGAATTTCATGCTTATAAAATAATTGGAAGAACTCTAGTGAGGCTTTGAGGAATGAGTCCCCGGACAATGCAAAGCCACCACTGTAACTATTTCAGTGCCTGTGGCTGCACCAGGAAGTCAGGATAAAAACGCTGCAGGAATAACTGCTTCTCAACACTTAGCAGGAAGAATAACAGAAACTGGACTGCTCCATAAATGCTTCCCTTGATGACTGCTCCCACCTTACAGCCTGACTTCCTTACCAGGCAAACATACTCCGCATACCAACACTGTCTTGTAAGATCACTCTTCAGGTAGAGGCCCATGTTCCTCATCTTGAGTGTAAGGCCCTTGCAGCTAGAATCATGGTGTATATCTCTAGTCTCTTCCTCTGCTGATCAAATCGAACTCAATTCCTTTGGTTAGTTGCTCAAAGTATTAATAAATGGCTAATTATAAACAGACAATGCCTTTGCAGACCACACCTCTCCAATTTAGTGTAAAGCAGCGTAAGTCCAAGACTTCTGAGGTAATTCTGATCCTCAGCTTTCTATCTTGTTGTGGGAAGAAAGATTTAAAATCCACTTTGGAAATTTAAGCTTATAATTAGCATGCAATTGAGATTTCTTTTTTTTTTTTTTAATTTATTGGGGTGACAATTGTTAGTAAAGTTACATAGATTTCAGGTGTACAATTCTGTATTACATCATCTATAAATCCCATTGTGTGTTCACCACCCAGAGTCAGTTCTCCTTCCATCACCATATATTTGATGCCCTTTACCCTCATCTCCAACCCCCCATCCTCCTTACCCTCTGGTAACCACTGAACTATTGTCTGTGTCTATGAGTTTTTGTTTCTCTTGTTCTTTTGTTGTTTTTGGTTTATATACCACATATCAGTGAAATCATAGGGTTCTCTGCTTTTTCTGTCTGACTTATTTCGCTTAGCATTATACTCTCAAGATCCATCCATGTTGTCACAAATGTTCCTATATCAACTTTTCTTATCGCCGAATAGTATTCCATTGTGTATATATACTATCAACAAAATAAGGAGGCAACTAACTGAATGGGAGAAGATTTTTGCAAATAGTGCCTCTGATAAGGGGCTAATATCCAAAATATACAAGGGACTCATGAAACTCAACAACAAAAAAACAAACAACACAATTGAAAAATGGGCAGAGGACCTGAAGAGACATTTCTCCAAGAGGACTTACAAATGGCAAATAGACATATGAAAAAATGCTCAACATCCCTAATCATCAGAGAAATGCAAATAAAAACCACAATGAGATATCACCTCACCCCAGTCAGAATGGCTGTCATCAACAAGACAAATAGTAACAAGTGTTGGAGAGGCTGTGGAGAAAAAGGAACCCACATACACTGTTGGTGGGAATGCAGACTGGTGCAGCCGTTATGGAAGGCAGTGTGGAGGTTCCTCAAAAAATTACGAATAGAATTACCATATGAGCCAGCAATCCCTCTCCTGGGTATCTACCCAAAAAATCTGAAAACATTTATACATAAAGACATGTGTGCTTCATTGTTCATTGCAGCTTTGTTTACGGTGGCCAAGACATGGAAACAACCAAAATGTCCTTCGATAGATGAATGGATAGAGATTTCTTTTTTCCTTTACAGATAGAAAGGGGAAGGATGAAATGACCCGGGAAATAGATGGACACATTTCTCTTACTTCTGAAATCACTCTCAAACTTGACCAAAGCTTTGTACTTTGGTCCTTGTACTTCTTTTTGGAGGCAATTCCCCTTCCTGTTTCTACATGTCTAGTAACTGGACTATCTTTTCAAGGATGTCTGTATAGCAAGTGACCTTGGAAGCTAAAGATAATATTTCCCTTTAGGTCAGAGGATAGATTTGATTGGCTGACCAGTATAATAAAAATAATGTCTTACTTGGGGACAAAAGTTAGAGTTGTTTGTCTGAAATCCTGCTGTAAGATTGGGGGTTTTTACGCTCATGTTTCCTCAGGTGTGACAGAGACCCACTGTCCGTGCAGCATCTACCTGGACCTGTCTCCACATCACCCCTGCAGGTCTTGGGGCCAAGGAGAACCAATGCAAACATAAAGCTCATGCTGCCAACTGTACTGTGAGTAATAGACTATATAAATAAATTTGGTCCTGTGGGCTTTTTACCAGCTGAACCTGTGTGGCAAACCAACCTAACAGCTTCAATAACTTGACTGCTTGACAGTACTGTCTTTTGGGTGAGTGCTCATCACCTATTTGACAATTGAGTAAATGAGTGAATGAAACCCGGCTGCCACATGGTGAATGGTTTGAAGAAGAAAAAGACTCGAATCGGGAAGATTGATAGGCTATTTCAGTTGTTTAGACAATAGATTACGGCAGACTGGATTACGATGATAGAATAACAGATGGAAAAATGAGCCAAAGCGTGGGAGACGTCAAATGCACATAGACGCCTCAAAAATACTCAGCTGACCCCTGAATTGCAAAGGCATGAGGAGACACCAAGAAGTCTGCAGAAACCAAAAAATGGCAGGTTGGAAAAGTTGTCAGAGATTTCAGCTGCCACCCTATGCCGAGAAGATAGAACTTGGAGTTGAGTCCCACCTAGCTCAGCCTGGTATAATCTCAGGGTTTTCACTGAACTCTCAGAAGAGCCAGGCCTTCAAAGTGGAGACTTTTTTTTTTTTTTTTTTTTTTGTAGAGAATGGACAGGTATAAGAGATTCAACTAAAGACTATGGGAAAAACTGAAATACTAAACAGGTTCAGTGTGAATAGCCAGTTTTAACTGCCTGAGAAAGACAAAAACAAAAAAAATCAACACTTTAGGGGGATGATAAAAGAATGAAGACTCACAGAATTATCTTCCAAAATTCTGAGTATATAATAAAAATTACTGTACATGCAAAGAAACAGAAAAATAGGACTGAGTGTTAATAATATATATATATATGTATATATATATATATATATATATATATATATATATATATATACACAGACCTCAAGATGACCTGGATGTTGAAATTAGCACACAAGGACTTTAGAACAGTTATAACAGTTTAACAGAAAAGATGGTCATCATGGCCACACAGATGAGGAAATCTCAGCAAATAAAATGAAACTATAAAAAAACCAACTGAAATTCTAAACTGAAAAGTACAATATCTGAAATGTGCAAATCACTTGACTTTTTACATTTGATTTTACTGCTGAAAACAAAACCTAAAGAAAGAAACCAGTAAACAAACAACAGCCATTACACGCATGGAAATAATAGGAATGATGGTGGATCAGAAACAATGGAGGCCAGAAGACAATGGAATGATATATTTGATTTGTTTTATGAGAAATAGTACAATACTCAAATGTGATAAGTAAAAGGTATATATTGTCAATCCTAAAGCAACTCCTTAAAAGTAATACATAGGGGCCGGCCCGGTAGCTCAGGCGATTAGAGCTCCATGATCCTAACTCCGAAGGCTGCCGGTTCAATTCCCACATGGGCCTGTGGGCTCTCAACCACAAGGCTGCCAGTTCAACTCCTGCAAGGGATGGTGGGCTGTGCCTCTTGCAACTGGCAAAGGCAACTGGACCTGGAGCTGAGCTGAGCCCTCCACAACTAAGATTGAAAGGACAACAACTTGACTTGGAAAAAAGGCCTGGAAGTACACACTGTTCCCCAATAAAGTCCTGTTCCCCTTCCCCAATAAAATCGTTAAAAATAAATTTTAAAAAACAATACATAGGTATAGATAAAAATCCAACAGAGGAACTAAAATAAAACATAAAAAAATTTTTGATTAATCCAAAAAAGAGCAAGAAAACAGGTAGAGAGGAACGAAAACAGATGGTTCAAACAGAAAAATAAATAAATAAAATTGAAGACTGAAAGGCAACCATATCCATAATTCATTAAATGTAAATGGACTAACAATTCCAACTAAAATGCAGATATTGTCACATTAGAAATAAAACGAAAAACAAAAAAAACTTCATGCTGTCTACAAGAGGTGCATTTTAAATATAAAGACACAGATAAGTTGAAAGGAATAGCATGGAAAAAATTTATGCCTGAAACAGTAATCATAAGAAAGTTGGAGTGACTACATTAATATCAGATAAAGTAGACAATAAAATATTTACATAGTGTCAAAGTACCTCCCCACAAAATATGTATAATTACAAAGAAGAAAGAGTACCACTAGAGTGGAGCAAAGCAAGCACTACTTTAATGGAGTGAGCAAGTTAACATCAGAAATGGGGAAAATCAAAATTGTGTGACATCTGATAAGATCCAAGGAGAAGGACACAGCATCACTTCTGTAATATCTCTGTCAATAGGAATACCATAAATTTAATTATGTGAACATATGTCACAAACCCAAATTGAGCGATATTATATAAAATATCTAGTCTGTAATCTTCAAATGTGTCAGCACCGTGAAAGTTGAGGAAACACTAGAACTTTTTCCAGATTGAGGGAGACTAAAGAGACTTAGAAACTAAATGCAAGGTGTGATTCTGAACTTAATCTTTAAGGATATTACTGGGATGATAATGGAGTCTGAGGATGAGATGGTAGCTCTGTATCAATGCTCATCTGATTTGGGTGGTGATACTGTGGTAATGTGGAGGAATGTCCTTATTTCTAGAAAATGACACACTAAAACATTTGGAAGTGATGAGGCATCAGGTCAGCGATTCACTCAGACTGTTCAGGAAAAACAAAGTTTGTTGTACTGTACTTGCAATTTTTCTGTAAGCGGGACATGTTTTGAAAAGAATTTTTTCATTAAAGTCAACTTGTACAGCTTTGAACACGACTATCGGCCACATTTGCCTAACTGATATCGTATAGATCACTACACCAAACAACTACAGAATAAATTTGGATTTGTATCGTGCGTGTGTTTTGCACACCTAGGCTTGAAGATAGCATTTAAAGTTAGATAGCTTTATTATCTAAAGGGCTACCTAACCAAATAAAAGAGGGAACATATGGTAGCTGAGTCGACTTCAGGATCTGCTCCTTTGTATAAAAGGGCTTTCACATGCCTTCCTCCTCAATTCTGAAAACACATGGTTCCTTATTCCCTTCACCATGAATAAGGCCAACATTTGACAGCTTCACAAGGCTGACAAGGTTACCCAACAGCCCACCCTCCCTATTCGCAATCCAATTAGACCTCTAATCCTCTAGATGAAAGGCCCAACTGCTCACGTTCCTCATGACAACGACAGCTATTGATTATTTGTCACTGCAGCTAACACCTTCCCTGTCGAGGCTGCTCTGACAGAAGCAAACCTACCAAATTAGACAGCACTTTATCTGCCCTGGAGGCCAAATGGCACAACAAGTAAAGGCTAATAAATGGTATAAAAATGAACAAATCATAACATTATGACAGGCTGATCGTTGCCAGCCGCCCCCCAGCTCCAGTTTGATGTTCGGTTAGACTGGCTCCTTCTCTTGCCCCTCTGCTCCAGCTCCAACTTTGACTGAATTAAAGGCCAGAACAATTAAGGCATTTGACCAGCAAAGATAAGCCAATTGAAGTATCACCAAGGGACATAAATGTCAATAACTGGCTGCCATTTGTCAATACAAACATTCTGGAGATGCAAATGCTCAGGCCCGGCCCTCCACTAGGCTGCACTAGCTCACTTTCCCCGGAGGGTCAGCACCAATGGACAGTCTGTGGCTATTTCACCCGAAGGAAGAAAAGGAAAAGAAATATGCAGTCTCAAGAGAGGAAGTATTCTATGAAGAACAAGCAGGAGTCATTGGGGTGAGGGCAGAGGGTTGCATCAGAAAAAGACAGATAGCAAAGCATAGCTATTCTTCCTTTTAAAAAAATATTCTATTAGACGACTGGAATATCATCATACATTTTTCAGTCCAGAATACATGCGTAATGAAAAAAATGCTGGACCACCTGGGAAAATTAATAAAGCTGTAACTTTAGAGTATACTCATTTATTCAACAAATATTGTTTGACCACCAACCAGGCACTGTTCTAGGCAATGGGGAGAAATTAGTGAAAAAAACAGGCAGAAAACCCCTGACATTCTGGTGGGGTAAAAGACATTAAACAAGGCAAATAAGTTATATATATATATATATATATATATATATATATATATATATATATATATATGGTTTAGTATTTTAGATAGTAAAGGAAAAAGAAATAAATCAGAGTGGGGGACTAAAATGTGAGAAGTGAGGGGTATTAGATAGGACAGCCAAAAAAGGCTTTTGAGTAAAGAACTGATGACAGTGAGAGAGTTAAACACAGAGATGCCCTTTGGGATGGCCTTCCTAGCAGAGGGAAGAGCAAACTGCAAAAACTTTGAGGCAAGAGCATTCTTCGCTTCTAGGAGTAACTGCACTGAGGCCAGAGAAACTTATGCAGAGAAAACAAGGGGAAGGTTAGAAATAAGATATCATATACATAACAGGGGACTCAAAACATATGGAGTATTATAAGTAATAGGAATTCCTTGGGCTTTTACTCTGAGATGGAAAACCCTTGGAGGGTCTGGAGCAGAGGAGTGACATGATTTGACCTGAGGTTTAAAGGATCATTCTGGCTGATGTGAGAGGCATAGACTGCAGGGGACAAAAGTGGAAGTCAGAACGCCGGTTAGGAGGCCTGTACAAAAATTCAAACAAGGCTCCCACATTAATCCAATCCAAGACGCTGGTCCTTATGACTAGCGTGGTGACAAAGGGGCATTGACAAGTGGTTGACTTGTAAATAAATTTCAGAATGTAGGGCTGACAAGATTTGCTGATGGACATCAGTCTTACACAAGAAAACAGAATCTTGCATAAAAATGGGCGTTCAGGACCTATTAGTTGAATTGAATTCCCTAGCTGGAGTTCTATGAAAAATGCTATGCTTTGAAGCAAGGGAGCTGTGTCAAGCCAAACTTTTGGAAGACAAATCTAAGCAGACTTTGGAGTCATATCTATGTTTGAACCCTGGGCTCTGCCACTTCATGAAAAATGACTCAAGCTCTATGAGTTCCCATTTCTTCATTTACACAATGTGATATTCTATCATTCTCAGCTGGGTGAGAAAAAGGAGTAGAGATGTAAGATAGAAAAGGTTAAGTTAAAAATAAACACCATAGTCCTGAATTAGAATAGGAAGTGACAAAATCACATTTTTACGACAAAAATATTTCCAAGCAGTGTCTGCTGTAAGGCTTAGAAACAATCACCAACCCAGTAATAATGAACACCGCCTAGACTCTAGATTGTGGTCTCCAAATTCTTTTTTTGACTATAAGGAATCATAATTCTTAAGATAAATGGCTGATTCCAGATCTGGAACAAAAAATATAAATGAACCAAGAATATCTGATCATAGCAGACAGCAAGGAAGCTATCAAACAATAAGATCATGTCAAAACTACCCACAAAACACCCTTAAGGACCTCTCACAACCAAAGATGGAGAAATCTCAATATCAGTTAGTTAAGGATAATAATATTATTGGATTCCTACCGTAACTATGTTAAAATGATACTAAACAATCCTATGCCTTGTACATTATGATATTAAAAAGGAAAAAACATTAATTGGTCATCATGGGAGGACACAGGAAATCAACTCATTATTTTGAAAACTGGTAAAGAGAAAGAATCAAGGACTTATTCCTCCTTTTCTATATAAACTGTACCATTGAGTAATCTAGTAATAGAGAAGGGGAAGTTTCTCTTCAATGAATTATTCCAGCTCATAATTATAGAAGGGATGGTGGAATTAGAATATCACCATTTTTCAACTCCCAATAAGCAACTGGCTTTAGGCACTGAACATCAGTAACTACTAATGGTACAAACATTGAAACAATGAAACATCATGTGTCTCCTGATGAGAAATGTATCATAATAATAAAGTAGTTTAGCTAAAAAGAGTTGAACCTGAATCAGATCAAGCCTATAGATCCAATAACTAATTTACAGAGAATACAGAAGACAGAGGAACAAGTTAATTATACCCCGAGAGAATCAACACAGGCCAGACTGAGACAATCAGTTTAGACTTAGACATCAAGTTAGGGTAGGAGGTAAGCCACTATTACAAAAAAATTGTAAGAACAAGAAAGAAAGAGAGCTGGAGGAGAAATCTATAGATTAAAAAAGACTTGAAAGACATAAACCAATCACAATATACAGTCCTTATTTGGATCCTGATTCAAAGAAATGTAAATAAACAAATAAAAAGTGATTAGACAACTTAGAATTTGAACATTGATTAACTATTTTATGATACTATGATTTCAAATAATTCTTGTTAAATTTTTAGTATTACCACGGTTATACTTAAAAAGATTCACTTTCTTTTAGAAATAAATGTTCATAGAATGCTATAATATCTGGGATTTGCTTCAACATGGGAAGGGGAGAAGTTCTCTGTAATAAAACATTTAAAAAGATAATGAGGCTTTAGAAAAAACCTTAGTGTCAAATTCATTGACTCCTTCTCTCAGTTCCACGATCCATCAGTACGTTCAAAATGTATTTAAAACTGAACCACATCACCTCCACCACTGCCACTCTGGTCCAAGCCAACGTCATCTCCCAGCTTCCTAATGAGCCTCCCTTTATCTGCCCTCATCCTTTGGACAGCCTACCCTCAGCACAGCAGTTAGAATGAGCCTTTCAAAATATAAGTTAGGTCATATTTTCTGTACTCAAATACTTCAATAACCTTCCCCTCTCACGCAGAGTAAAAGCAGAATCCTTAAATATCCTACAGGCCCTACGTGATCTCTGACCTCATCCTCACTCCACTAGAACCACAGTGGCCTCCTTGCTGACTGTTCCTTGTAAATACCAAGCATGCTCCCATCTCAGGGTCTTTGAACCCTGAAAGGTTTTTTCTCTCATCCCCTTTAGATCACTTAAACGTTACATGTTCGCTTAGTGCTACATTTGTAAGTGAGGTTTATTCTGTTCACCCTATTTATATTTGCAACCCCTAGGCTCCTTGCTCTAGATCTGCTTTATTGTTTTCCATAGGAGGTATCTGAAATAACACTGTATGTATTTTATAACTCTCATTCACTGATTTATTTTCCACCAACAAAATGTAAGTTTCTTGAAGACAGAGATTTGTTTTGCTTTGTTCACTGCTATACCCTAAACATGTAGGACAGTACCTTATGACTAGTAAGTGCTCAATAAATAACTATCTGTGGACGAAATGAATCCTTTGCTTTTCAGACCAGTGCTCTTTACAACTATACTTCTCCAAATTGTGGGTTGAAGGGTGGAGTAACATGCTAGGTGGTGCCTATGCTTGTTACACACAAAACGAAGCAATTTGATAATTCCCTTATTTGGGAGCATTCAGGAGGACATATCCGCATTTGTTACAAAACAGGAGGGGGGACATCAAGGTCTGGTAGGTGTTAAGCCATGCCCATTGTAAGCAGAGTTGGTATGGCTGGCGTTTTTTTGTAGCCTAGAGCGGAAGGGCAGGGAATTCCACAAAGGTGGCCTATGTTCATTGCTTTATATAGCAGTTAGTGTCCCAAGGAACTGTGGCGACACCAGAATGCCTGCCTAACATCTATGCCCATCTTCCAGGATAACAGAACCCTGATTTTGGTTGATCCTCCTCTAAGTGCTTATGTCCCCCAGAGCTTGGACCCGTAACAAATACATACAGTGGCGTTGACTGATATAAACCATCA
This sequence comes from Rhinolophus hipposideros, assembly GCF_964194185.1. Lineage (NCBI taxonomy): Eukaryota > Metazoa > Chordata > Mammalia > Chiroptera > Rhinolophidae > Rhinolophus > Rhinolophus hipposideros. The sequence goes on along the minus strand of NC_138057.1, from coordinate 56,089,189 downwards.
TGGTGGTTTCATTCTCCTTGCCAAGAGAGTGGATTAGGTGTGGGAGTCAAAGAGATGGAAGGAAAGTCTGCTGCAGGACTCTGGGCAGGTTTTTCTTGCTATTCAAAAGGTGAACAAGATAAGGATGTTCAATTTTTCTGATTCTAGATATTGTGGTCTGCATGCTGTCCTCCCACCTTTGGGACTTACCTTGACCCTAAGTAAGGAAAATTTTGGGTCTAGCTCATTGGTGAGATCAGTGAGAGTTAAGCCAGCATGGATGCCTTAATGTCATGATCTAGATCATGTAACCGCGTTTTCTGTCTTGCTCCTGTAACCTAGTCCCAATTTTATAACTCAGGGTCTAGCAAATTGATGCCTATCTATCCATCCATCCATCCATCCACCCACCCATCCATCCATTCAACAGTATTATGATCTTAGGCACTGGGAATCCAATTATGCTCTTTATATACTAACTTAAAAACCTGCCTACTATCCAAATTTTTCCAAGTCTTGTCTTTTGTGAGTTCTTCCAGGGAATGCTATGTTGTCATGCTTCACTTGCTCTTTCAATTTTGTGGCTGAGGTCTCAGTGACAGATGACGCACTTTCCTCATCTCTACAACTCAGCATGTTTTGGACTCCAGGATCCCTTTAGCTCCACTTGCTGGGATATCACCCATTATTTCTGGTTGGACTTGCCATAATTTTCTGCCCATGCCAATGTTGCAACTTCAGTCCCAGGCACTCCAAGTCTAGCCTGTTCACTGTCAACTGAATTATAAGTTCGACATAATATTCCACATTTTTTATTCACTCCAGGATATTGTTTTAAAATATTACATAAAAATATTTCTCATCACTTTTTACAGCTACATAGCATTCCATTGTGTGGAATACTCTTATTCAATCGTCTAACAAAACATTTCCCTTTATGCTTTTTCTTTTACAAATAATGCTGCAATTAAATAGCCTGTACATACATCATTTCTTATTTCTACCAGTCTATGTTTGGGAGAGGAAATGTTGAGTCAAAGGTAAATGCATAGTCTAGCTAATTTTGCAGGACATCGTTAAGTTTCCCTCCGTAGGGGTGGTAACTACTTTTCATTCCCTCCAGCAATAGTTCTGCCATCAGAGCACACTGCCAAACTTTTAGACTTTTGTCAGCCTGACACATAAAAAACATGTTATCTCATTTTAATTTTAAATTGCATTTCTCTTACAATGAACAACGTGAGCATATTTTCACGTATTTAAGGGCCACTTGCATTTCCTTTTCTGTGAACTATCTATTCATATCTCTCGCTCATTTTTTAAAGAGTCATTTGTCTTTTTCTTCTCCATTTTGTTTTTAGGGATAGTAATCCTTTGTTGATGATATAACTTATACATAAATATTGATTCTCAGTTTGTCTTCTTTTTCTTTGTTTATGATGGTTTCTGAGAGGGAAAAGTCATTCCTATTTCTATGTAGCCATATTTATCAATATTTTTCCTATAGCTTCTATGTTTTGATTCACAGATAAAAGGTTTTCCCTATTCCTAGATAATGCACACGAAGATTAAACCTTCGTGGTATATTTAACATTTGATAATATGTATGCACATTACCGTTCAATTAAATAACAGTTTAAAGCATGCACCTGTGTGCACATCTACACAAACACACACACAGATTATACTAGCTTACACTCTGCACAACACTAAAATGACCAGTTGCATACGTGGTTAGAAGTTTACAGGCATAACTTCAAAGTATAGTCTGATATTTTAGCTCAAATTCCTAACAAATGGTTTGCAAAGAGTCAGTCTGATGAAGCACAAAGAGATAGAGAGGATTTGAATAAAAAATTTAAAAGGATATAAACCATATCTTCGGAAATCTAATATTGTTTGAGATAAACTGAGTATGCTCAATATGTTTCTTGAAAATGATTAGTTTTATTGGCGAAATGTTAACTTCAGAATCTGAAGGACTTTAAATATTCAGACACAGATTGAATTTAATACTTCAAGACATATTGTACAATGCCTGATATATATTAAATACTAAAAATTTATTTGTTCAATAAATGAATTACATTCTCATCAGAGCTGAAAGGGCGAACAAGTTAGACTCTGACAGGTTGTATGACATTTTTCAAGAAGCCTAGTTACCACTGATGACATTGTGTAGACAAGAGCAAGGAAAGAATAAAACAGTGTTTTAAGTTGGTGAAGCTGATTTTAGAAGTAGTATTTCACTGATTAAACTTTCTGCAGGCAGGATCTATTTTGACATCAAAGATTAGGATGAGACTTCTGGTAACTCACATGTGGGAGAGATGACAACTATACTGAATGACAAACTCAAGAATCAGGAGGACCATGACAGGTTGCTTGATGAACCCAATTCAATTCACCAAGCATTCACCTAGTATTTGTTAACTACGAGGCCCTGGAAATAAAAAAGATGACCATGACACTCTTCCTGATATGAAGATGCTCATTGTCTGTGGGGAAATCAAATGTGTAAACAAATTAATATTTTTCAGTGTGACAGGTGATATAACAGTGGCACACAGGTACTGGAGCGCAAAGGAGGGAACGGTAAACTCTACCTAAGTAAGTCTGGGAAGTTCAAAAAAACATGATTAAATATGGATGCAATAAGATGCTACACTTGGGTCCAGACCACAACAGTATAAAAACAGGATTACTTTAAGCAGTAATAAGTATAAAGCAGACTTGGAGATTTTATTTGAAAAAACCTTAAACATGAAACAACTGTATTTAGTTCCCAAAAGGTTAATGTACATCAGACCGGCATTGCATTCTGTTCCAGGAGTCTTATTTCAGGGGAATTTAGGTAATTGTGTGCATATATGGTAAAAGGGATTAGGATGGCAAGGAGTCTCGAAAGTACATTATATGAAGAAGGAATGAAGGAACAGATAAGAGTAAACCTGAAGAAAAATTTCTTCACTTGGCTAAAACAATTATTTTATCAAGATGTATGTCAGATCATATCCCTCCTTTCCTCAAAAGCCTCCGATGCCTCCTCGTCCCATTCAGAGTAAAAACATATTCCTGATGATGGCCAAAATGCCCTGCAGAATCTAGCCACCAAGTCTTTCATCACCTACTGCTCTCCCCTGGCTCACTCATTCTAAGCACATTGGCCTTCTTGAAATTCCTCAAACATCACCTGGCTAACTTCCTCATCTCCTTCAAGTCTTGTTTCAAATGTCCACATCTCAATGAAGATGATTTTGGCTGCTTTATTTAAATTCACAGGCCACTGCTCTCCCCAGTCGCCTCCTCCCTGGCTTTCTTGATTCCCCCTTACTTTGGCATTTTCGTTATTGTATTAGTAAATGATTACTTGGGCTTTGTAAAAGCTTAACAGTCAAAGGAGGTATAAAAAACCCTAGGACTGCTCATGGGGAAAATGTGCCCAGGCATTGACAAAATCCAGCCTCAAAATAATAGGCCCTCCGATTCTCTCTCACTCTGTTTTGAATAGTAAAATATGAGTAGAAAAAAAAAACAAGACGAGGAAATTATATAAACAAATATGGTCCTACGACATAAGTAGGTAATTAGAAAATTAACGCTCAAGTTTTCTTTGGAATTGATGTTGAAGGGGTTCAGAACAGGCCTTCCCAAGATGTCCCATTTTGGCATGTGAATGATTTTGAGCTGAAGGCAATGCAGACCCTATGGGCTCATGAGAAACTTTTACCTCTCCTTTAAAGAATTTAAATTTGGGGTCTTGCCCATAATAAGAGTTATTACCAGAAATAACTTTTCATGATTTATCTATATAGCAGGACAAACTTCTAATTACTGAACATCTGCTCTTCTTATAGTCCTGCAAATGACTTTCTCCCCTGAAGGCACTGAAGCCCCAATGTGCCTTACCTCATACTTAGCTCAGAATGCCATATATACCTTATTTTAACTTTCTGTCTCTGAACCTCTCACGTATGTGGGGTCTCTGACTCTCTCATGTATGTGAGGTTCCCATATAAACAAATTATGTATGTAATTAAATTTGGTTATTTTCTTTTGTTAATTTTTCTCAAGTAGATTTAATTATTCAACCAGGCAGAAGAACCTAGAAGGGTAGAGAAAAATTTGTTCCTCCTCCACAATGTTATATACAAAATTAATTTTTTAAAGTTTAAATGAAAGTAAATAGATCTGAAGTTTCTTTTTATCAGCTGAAAAAATATTCACTGGCCTTCTGCCCAGAGTTTAAAAGAAATCAGCATGAGTCTAATGAAAAACAAGCTGCAGGTCTCAGGGAAATTCAATATATAATCTTTCTTTTCCTTTTAGTTTTTGATTGGTTTCCATGGGAATCTAGGCTTGTGGGGATCTCTAATCTATTCATGGAAAGCAGATGCTTGTATTTTCATAACTTCGTAAAAGTGGGGGTCAGTGAAGAGATAAAGATGATTAGGAAATGAATATGGTTGTAGGAAATACGATCATGTTCAAAACAAAATTCTTCAAGCCTCAGAGGTTTTAAAATCTACAAGTCTGCTCTATTTTATTTGAGAGGTATTATGTCATAAAGAAAAAACACTGGACCTAAAGGCAGAAGCTCTTGGTTCAAATTCTGAATCTGGCCCATGAGAAAGAAACCCTTAAGTACTTCTTTGGGGGTTTGACTGGGAAACTGGATTTGGGAATTACTCTAAGATAGAAGAACCAGAGACTGAGAGCAAGCTTCAGAAGAGCATGTAAGTTCTCTTTCAGTGAAGCTTTATTGGGAGCACTGAGCTGAGAATCAGCAAAACAAAATAATTTCTAATTCTACAAGTGACAAAGTGGCTTTGAAGAATTCAAACTATACCTCAGTTTACTTATATAGAAAATAGGTAATATTCAACTATTCTAACTGCTATGAAGCTACTATGAAACTAAATGAAATATCTTTTCCTTATTAGAGCTTTGTTAGAAAAATCCAAAGTAGTGCTTTCAAACAAGATTTGTTGGCATGTTGTTCCTCGTGACTGTAAATTTCATCCATGCAAGTAAAAGTACATCAAGTATAATCAAAATATTAAAGGACAGACAGTTTTTACTTTAATTCTCAGATTTGTTTAAAAACAGACTAACTCCGGTTTTGGCTGGAACACTCATTTACATGTAAGATCCTAAATATTTGAAATCAGTTTGTAAACTGGGAAACCAGAGGACAGGTTTATAGGTAGTTTCTAAATACTCAGAAGAGGACCACCTTGATGCTACTTACAGTGTAAAAGTTAGAATGCAATGAAGCAAAGAGTCCTTAGATTAGGACTCGGCCTACCTGGAAAAGGCAGCCGAGGGGTGAAGTCAAATGGGGTGAACTATAACTAACATTGCCCATCTAAGTCCAGAGATTTCTTGAGAGATCATTAAGATTCCAGAACATAAGGGTTTCATACACTCAGATCTTCATACGTTTCTAAGTAATGGCATTGCAAATGTCTTTTGGTGCTTTCTTTTAGAGGCACACCAACAGCTAAAACCTCATTTGCTTACTCTTCAGATCCCACTGGCTACACAGTTTGTGGTCAAGTGTGTACTTATTAAATTGTTTTTAAATGCACTGAGTGAATACAGCCACAGAGAAGCCTAGAAGTACCCACTAAACAACTCCAGGTGATTTTGACTCATGTTCAAATTTGAGAACCACGGGGTTAGAGCATAGATACATGATTGCATACAGTTCCTGAGGCTAAGGCTGGGGAAACGTAACCTAAGTGCTTAAAAGCCTAGGCCAGGAACCATTCTTGATTCCATTCTCCCTTATCCTCCCTACAAATCAGAGTCACCGATTTCTGAAAATTTCACCATTTTAATATTTGTATTGGTGTAACATATATACAATTAGAGAGCATAAATCTCAAGTATAAAGATTGATAAAATTTTAGGTAACCAACACACAGATCAAGATATGGAACATTTCCCGTACCCCTGAAAGCTTCCTCAGGGCCTTTTTGTCAAGGCCTATACCTTCGCTAATTACAAATCTGATTTGAATCACCATATAGTGTCATCTGTTCTTGAAATTCATATATATTGGCATATGAGTCTGACTTCTTTCACTCAACATGATGTCTATGAAATTCATTCATATGGTTGAATGTATCTGCAGTTCATTCTTTTTATTGTGTAGTATTCCACTGTAGGAATATACCACAATTTATTTACCCATTGCCTGTTGATAAGCACTTGGGTTGTCTGTGCTATTAAGAATGTTTGCTATTGTAAATAAAGCTATCATATACATACATGTCTTTTGTTGGAAAGAAGCACTTATTTCTCTTAGATATTACTGAGGTTGGCGTGTGAATTGCAATGATGTGTGTGTATGTATGTGAGTGTTTAGCTTTAGTTGAAATAGTTTTCGAGAGTGAATGCACCAACTTACATTCTTACCAAAAATAGTTGACAGTTCCAGTTGTTCCATATCTTTACCATCAATTGATACTGCCAGACTTTTTCATTTTAGACGTTCTAATACAAATAGTTGTGTGGTGGTATCTCACTATGATTTTAAATTTGTAGTTCCCTAATTAATAATGATGTTGAGCACCTTTTCATGTGTATTTTGAACATTTGGATACAATCTTTTGTGAACAAGGGCTGCATAGTTTCAACGTGAATAAATCTCAAAAACATGATATTAAGTCAAATATGTACATATTTACATATATAAAATGTTATTTTACACACTTAACATCTTGTAGTGGTGCCAAAAAATGCATACACATGGTTTGTATTCATCTTTTGTTATCGGCATATCTTGAGTATTACAAATTTAATACAGTTTTTTCCTTTCTTAAAATGTGTATACATTTTTTGGGCACCCTGTGTGTGTGTGTGTGTGTGTGTGTGTGTGTGTGTGTGTAAGAAATATATGCATGGGAATTGAAACCATAAAGATTAAGATAGATTGAGGAGGCAGAAAAAGAGGGGAATGGGACTTTGGAAGATAAATAAAAAACTTCAAGTTTGTTTTATTTCATTAAAAAAATCAGAAGCAAATTCTTAAAATTCAGTTTTATCTCTTCTGAATATTAGGTATACAGTGTTTTAATACTACTTTCAATTCTTATCTACACGTTTAAAATAATTAGTTTAAAAAACAAGACAAAAAACATTCTCGTATATGCAAAGGCATAGAAAACGATGAATAATGTATTAAGAAAATTGAAAGGAGAATTGACTCAATCTCCTCATCCAATGATGAATTGGACTAGAAGATCCTCAAGGACCTTTCTATCTCTGACATCTACTGATTCCCAAAGAGCAATTTCATGTTTACACTTGTATTGCAGTATGATTAATAGCAATAACATTGATAACTTACACTCTTTTCTTTTTTTTTTGTTTTATTTGATAACTTACATTCTTAGAGAGTGTATTTCCCTAACAAGCAAAATGCTTTATAGCTAAGGGTTCATCTTTTCTACATAGCAAACAGGGGAAAGTATTATCCCATTTTATAGATGAAGAAATTGAGGCATACAAGAGTGATATTTGTTGAAAAATTAAGCTCACGGAGTCTTGTAAAATCCTACTTACCAAATTATAATGAGGTGAGTGGATAATGAAAAGGAATAAATATAACTATTAATTTAAACTTCAACAATTTTGAAGACCATACCATTCATAACAAATTCATCTGATGTTCACATTTATTGACTGAGTGATTCATTCCTTCATTCATGTATTAACAACTGAATCTCAATTAAATGGCAGGAGCCGTGCTAAGACTGGAACTATAAAATGAAATAAGACATGGCCTCTGCCCTCAAATAGCATTAGTAGGGGTGAAATATAGGTAAGTGGTTAGCAGTGGTAGGTAAGGAGCTTTGGTAGAGGTGTACATGTACTGAGAGGGAATACAGGAACATGGAGTTGAAGGGGTCTGGAGAGCCTTGACTGCTTGGTGTGTATGTGTGTAAGTGTGAGTGTGTGTGCAATAAGGAAACCTAATACTGTCACCTGGTATTACGTTTCCTTGAGAGGTTTCAAAGGTGTTCTATGCTTCTTCATTTTTGGTAAATCATTCACATAGAAACATATTTTAACATATTTTGAAAACTGCAAATTAACATTCAGTTTTCATTGATGAATAAAGAATTCTGGTTTTGATTTAAACGAGAAAAAAACAAAACCTTAACCTGAAGTTTCTTTAATTTTTGCATTGAACATGATCTAATTTTTCAAAGAGGGGAGTCTTAATCTTTTTGAAGCCAAATTAATAACCTCCTGGAAGATGAAAAATGCATAACGATGAACATTCAGTAAGATTGCTAAAGCTTTTGTATCTTTATTAACAAATAAATGTATCTGTGGAAGTCAGAGAAATAGTAGTTTCCCTTGAGCAAAACAATTCTAACAATTAGGTATCTTTTGTAAGAACCCAGGAAAGGTATGACTGATTGCTTTCTTGGATTAAACTGAGGGTACTAAATGAAAAACAAATTAGGTACAGATGTTCAGTAGATTAAGATTAATTTTATTCTCATGGGCAACATTTCCTTAGCTGCTTGGTCTAACAGCAATTTGTTTCCAGAGAAGTGAATATGTGTCAAAAAACTAAGCCAATCACCAGAGTACAATAAGATTTTTCCCATATATGTATTTTGAAAGTGGATAAATGTTTCTAATAAACAAAATGTCTAACATTTGTATTAATAATGACTTTCTATACACGTAGCATAACATGCATTCATTCATTCAACCAAGACATGTCAGACACTGTGTTATATTCTGGGGGATTCAAAATAAATAAAACAAGGTTCTTGCCTGGAGCTCCAATCTCGCATGAAAGAGGTGAGCAATGATTACAATACAAGTAAATGGGTTCTAATATAGACATGAACAAAATGTTATGGGGAACATGAGTTTTTCCTATTAACCATCTTCAAGGAAGATAACATAGTATAGTTCACTATCACACAAAAAAGCAAAAACATGACAAATAACATATGAGAATGACTGATCTTCAGATCAATAATAATCACTATTTACATGTTATGGCTGTTAATATAAAACACTTAGGTATCATAAGGTACATAGACCAGCTTTAATCATCACTTGATATCTTTATCCATGATCTTTATAAACAGTTTAAGAGCAGGAATCATGTCTTTCACCTTTGTATTCCAAGGTCTAGCACAGGAACTGTTTTAACATATGTTGAATGAATGCATGCATGCAATATATGTGAATATTGATGATTACATAAATAGCACACTTCTGCATTCACAGATAATGGAATAGGCAATACCTGAACAGAATATTTGACATCTGATATATCAGAGAGGTTCACTAAACAAAGGGAAATGAAGGTTAATAGAGATTGGCAGACACATGTGATTCATTTTTCATGTTTTTTTCTAGCTATATAGTCATGACTACATAGTAGACATTTGGCAACTACTGTTTGAATGAATAGTTCTACCTCCAAAATATATGTCTTAGATCCAACTCCTCCTGTCTACTGGTCTGAACTATAATATGTTTCTATGTACCTTCATTCTCTTTCTCTTCCAAAGTAGCTTTAGATGCCATATTAGTCTGCCTAAAGTACTTAATCCTGTAACTTCCATTTTCATATTTCCTAAGTGTTTCCCTAGTAGTCAGGACCTTTCATTTAAAAAAATATAATTAATCTTGGACAGACAAGGCCCAAAATACCAAATGAAACCTCAGCTAACTTTATTTAAAAATATATATAGAGAGAGGGTGCCAAAAAATATATACACATTTTAAGAAAGGAAAGAACTATTAAAATTGCAATATACAATATATACCGATAACAAAAGATGAATACTAATCACGTATATACATTTTTTTGGCACCCCCGGTATAATTTTAAAAAATAGGATAGGAATTGCACAGTATAAAACCCTGGCATTGGCCCACATCGGATAGTAAATGGCTAAAAATTAATGAGCTAGGTTGTTCTGAGAAAATTAATTATTCATATGTTTTCAAGTGAGAATGGATCCTGACACAAAAAATCTAGTTGTTATGTATTAGATGACTTAAGCAGAAAAGAAAATATAGGGTAATTTTAAAACTATCTCTGTTTAGGTCTTTAGAGTCCCAGAAATTGTTTATTGCTGGGTTTCTGAGAGCCTTGCCCTATACAAGCACAGTTTAGGAATTTGCTAATGATTTGTGAGGAATTTGTACTCAGGTTTTTGGGTTCCTTCTCTGTAGCCCTCTTGTCTCCAGGATTTTGCCCTGCAAGTCCCAGGCACTGCTAACTCCAAACTCCATCTAGGTTTCTCAGCCTAAGATTCCTGCTTCCTGCTAGGGTCTTATTCTTTTGGATTCCAATTTGGAAAATGCCTTAGATGAAAAAGACCGGACAAACGGGGGGCTAATTTCACATGCTTCTCTTCTCTGAATGATCGTAGTTTCTTAGATACTGCCTATGCTGATTGTTCTCAGTGTCTTCAAACAATGTGTTGTATATATTTTGTTCAGTTTTTGGAGATGTTTTTGGCAGATGGTTATTCTAAAATACGTAGTCACGGCCAGAATTTATGCCTAGTTATGAAAGTCTATTATGGGTTGCTCATTTTTCTGATTTATTCTTTTATATCTTTAAACATTCCATCAATGGTTATTTATATTTTGTTTTCAATGATGCCAATATCTGATGTTTTTGATGGAATAAATCTGCTTATTGTTTTTGCTCTCATTTGTGGTAGATTGCTACCTCATGTGTTTCACTGTGAGATCTTGTTTGATCTATTTTAATATGAGGGAATCCTGGAAGTTTAAGGTGAAGATGTTTTCTCTAAAAATAATTTGTGCTTGTACTGTCTGATCAGAGGCAGGGTGTGCTACATACCTGGAACATATCATCTCCAAGTATTCTTTGAAAATTATTTCTAGATCCTTCACCGTCTTGTTCCTGCCTGATCTATACTATCCTGGCTTTCTTAATAAGGGTGCTTTTGTATGAAGCACAAAATCAAACACAATACCCAGGTTTGATAGGGACAGAGTACTAAAGAATTATTACCATCCTTGTTCTGGAAATTCTACTAATGCTAGTATAGCCTACAGATATATTACTCATTTTCAATTATACCTCTACAAAACTGTCATACTGTTGATCACCAATTTAAATCCTCATTTTCCCTTCACATAATCCACTGATATTAACTTAGTTTCCTCCAACTTACATTTTTGAAGTTGAGTTTTAAACTTAAATGAATCACAATAAAAAAATCTAACTATCAAATTCTTAATATTGAAGCTATTCTGAATCTGAAATGTTTACTTTTTTATGATAGCAAGTTAAATGGAGTTACACTTCCCGAGTGAATAATTTTAACAGCTGACAAGCCTAGGTGAAAGGTTATAGAGATCCGAGAAGCAGTTAAAAGTGTGATTCAAAACGAGGAGAGTTTAAAAAAATTACTATAATAAAATGCAAATTCAAGAGCAGTAGCTTTGGAACTAACCCGACAGATGCGACTGATAGGAGCATATAGCTAGGACATTCAGTAATATACCTTAATGTCAGTCTTTTTTTATGTACTCAACTAATGAACAGGTATTTTTCTAACCCCTCAATTAATATGCTTTATCTGGTTCACATTTTTAAGTGGGAAATAACACTAATAGTTTCTGCTGGATCTAACTAATTTCCATTGCTTTTTATTAAAAAAATATACGTCTAAAATAACAAAAAGGAAAATACCAGGCAATAACAATATATTTTATATACTGAAATTTTATGCGGGAAAATAGTTTTCAGGGAAATAAGTCTTTAAAGAAATTTAGAAAAGCTTCCCATGTCATTTTTTTGATATGTTTAATTTAAAAAATCTGAGCTCTTGACAATGCCTTTAAAAACTTGAAATCATAAAAAGCTGAAAACATATTTAGAAAATAAATTTCTTTTATGCTCCCAATACCACTTATTTTAAGAGAGATTACAGATTTTTCTTGTAAAAGTAATACTCATTAAAGGAAAAATTTTAAACAGTGAAAAAGTACAAAACTTCATATATATTCCCAGTATTTAAACCCAACTACTGCTGACATCTTAGTGGGGTTTGTTTGGTTTTTTTTTTCTTTTGTCTTTACTTTTCCTCATGCATAAATTGATTTGTAACATAGTTTAACTGTACTGTACATATAATTTTGATTCCTTTTTCCCGACTTAATCTTAGATCATAAAATAAATTCTATTGTTTGAAGAACTTGGATAAGTGACAGTAGTCACTGATGATTGTGGTTTACTATCTTATCTGCAGCTTAAAGACTGTTTTTACAGAAAACATATGAAACTAAGAGTCATATACATGTGATTTCTCATCTGTCCATTGTACAGTTCCATTAACCAATTGATAAGTAGCACACAAAAGGTTTATGCTTCAAACTAATTTTAAATCTCACCTTTTGAGCTGCAAGATGGAGGGCTGTTCTCTGGCTATGATCAGTTTTATTAACATCTGCTCCTGCCTTCAGGAGAGTATCTGCACAATCCAGTCTGTCAGCCAACACGCAATACATAAGTGGTGTTCTCCCAAACTGATCTTCTTTGTCTTTAAGGGCCGAGTTTCCTATGAGTATAAAAAATAGTGATATTTGATCATTGTAATTACTAATATGACTAGGAACTACATTTACTGTTTGTTATCAAGCACTGTGCTAAATGCATTAAATACATTATTTCATTTTTGCTTACCCTATGAGATAGCTATTACCATCCCTATATTATAGGAAACTGAGACTCAGAGAAGTTAAGTAACTTGTGTACATTATACTGAAAGTAGGTGGTACAGCTAAAATTCAAAATGATTGTTGATTCTCGGTCATATTCTTAAGTACTATGTTATGCTAAGTTAACATTTTGAGATAACGAAGCTACTCATTTTCCTCCCTCACTCCTTTCTTTTGTCAACAAATACTTAGGGAAGAGCATACACTAGGCAATGTGGTATGTTTCTGAGAGATACAAAAATGAATCATAGTTGGCTTTCCATTTTAGATAATATGAAGCAAGTGCATACTTCCCTGATTCTCCCGCTAATTACAACTAAACATTCCAGACAAAATATATGAAAGGTTGAGAAAACTAGGCATACTGGCTAGGGAACTATGAAACTTCAGGAACAACCTGATGGTGAGTTCCCTGAAGGTTTATTGCCTCCCAGATATACTGTAGTTAGCCTTAGTGTTAAAGTAGCACACCAGAAACACCAATGGGCATGGACACAAAATTCCACAAGAAGCCTACTTTTTCTAGTCAAAAGATTGGCAAGAGGGTAGCCCTGCAAGTATGAACTCTTTTGACTATACCTGCTCTACCCAAAGCACATATAACAAAAGAAACTGCAACTCCTTTCCTCCCTGCTGGATTCTGCAGAGAATGTAGAGAGGAGCCCTATGAACCATGGTGCCTTCAATTAAGCAAAGAATAGCAATGAGGTGGTATCTTCCCCTTCCCAAGTAGAGAATGGGGGAGTACTATGGAGAGGCAGAAGCTGGAGAAAGCAGTTCCTTAAATAGACACATGAAGTTGTAGACAACTCTGAGCAGCTCATGTGTGAAACTGATCAGAATCAAACTAGCAAACTCTCTCAGACTTGAACTCTGGGTGGAATATTGCCCAGGTTCTAAATTGGCCTGGGTATCACAGAAGTGGAGCAGACCAGAAGAGCCTTACAAAAGCTTAGAAAAATAATTTGACATATGAACCACAGTTCACAAAATTGGAAAGAAATGTTCATTCAAAACCTAAATAGATTGTAAGTCTACTAAAATAGATTTAAATAGGATCCAGAGTCTCATAAGATAATACACAAAATATCCAAGATATAATCCAAAATTACTAGATAAATCAAGAACCAGGAAAATATTTACTTAACCAAGAAAAGACAATCAACAGGCACCAACACCGTGAATATACAGATATTAGAATTATCTGACAAGGATTTTAAAGCAACTATGATAAAAATTATCCAACAAGCAACTATGAATACTCTTGAAACAAATGGAAAAAGACAAAGTCTCAGCAAAGAAAGAGAAAACATAAAAATGAACCAAATGAAAATTTTAGAATAATAAACGTTTAATAAATAAGTAAATAACCAAATGAAGTAACCAAAATAAAAACCTCATTCAATAGGCTCAATAGCAGTATGAAGATGACAGAAGACAGAATCGCTGAACTTTATATAGACCAACAGAAATTATCCATTCTGAACAACTTATAGAAAATATAGAAACAAAAAGAATCAATAGTCTCAGGGTTCTGTGGGACAACAAGAATGTATCTACCATTCATATCATAACAGAAAGAGAGGAAAAAGAATGAAGGGCTGAAAATATATTTGAAGGGATAATGACTGGATATGGCCCCAATTTGGTCAAAGACACAAATCTACAGATTTAAGAAGCTGAGTAAAGCTCAAACAGAATAAACCAAAGAAATTCATGCTGAGTTGGTCATAATCAAATGTTTGAAAACTAAAGATAAAGGAAAAAATCCTGAAAGCAGCCAGAGAAAAACAATACATTATTTATAGGGGAACAGCAATTCAAATTATAGTATATTTCTCATGAGAAACTATACAGACAGAAGGGAATGACAATACTTTTCAAGTGTTGGGTGATGGGGAGAGCTATCAACCCAGAATTCTACATTCAGTACTTGCCTAGGGCTGAGGGGAAAGGGGGAGGCAAAACAGTATTTGAAGGGTCATAGCTAAAGGGCCTAGGGTTTCTTTGGGGAGTAATGAAATTGTTCTAAAATCAATTGTGGATGTTTTTACAACTCTGTGAAAATGCAAAAACCATTGAATTGTACACTTTAAATTGGTGAATTGTATGGTATGTATGTATGGTGAATTTCAATAAAGTGGTTACAAAGAGCCCCACTGCATATAGATTAAAATGGACTACTAAGACATTCAAGAAATGCAGAAGACGGGGAAGGGACAAAAGAGGAATAAAAACAGAGAGAACAAATAGTAAACACATAACAAATTGGAAATCTTAAATCCTAACATTAATAATTACATTAAGGTAAATGGTATAAACACATCAGTAAAATGATAGAGATGGATAAAAAAGAGGACCCAACTATACGCTATTCATAAGAAACTCACTTGAAATATAACGATATAAGTAGGTTAAGAGTAAAAGAATGAGCACAGACACACCATGTAACCATGTAAACACTAAACAAAGAAAGCTGAAGTGATTACATTAATATTTGATAAAGTAGACTTCAGAGCAAAAACAATTACCAGGAACAAAGAGAAACATATAATGATAAAAGGGTCAATTCACAATCTTAAATGTGTATGTACCAAACCACATAGCTACAAAATACAACAAAAGCTGATAGAACTGTAAAAAAAAGCCACTTGAAAAATTCACATTTATAGTTAGTAACTTCAAGACACCTCTCTCATAATTGCTTGAGCCACTAAAATGAAAATCCGCAAGGATAAAGAAGAACTGAATAATACCATAAAGCAGCAGAATATAACTGATATTTATTGAACATGTCACACAGCAACAGCCAGATATACAGTCTTTTAAAATACCCATGGGACATTCACCAAAATAGACCATATATTGGGTCATAAAACAAATGTTAACAGATTTAAAGAAGTAAATCATACAATGTATGTTCTCTGACAGTAATGTATTATAACTAGAATCAATAACAGAAAGATAATGGGAAATCATTGAGTATTTGGGAATTAACACATAGATAATCCAGGGATTAAAGAGAAAGTCTCAAGGGAACTTAAAAAAGCATAATTAAATGAGTGAAAATAAAAATAGTGTTTCTACCCTACACCTGAGGGGGGCTTAGAAGGAAATATATAGCATTGAATACTTGTATTAGAATAGAACAATAGTTTTAAGTCATGATCTATGCTTCTATCTTAGCTCACTAAAAAAAGCTGAGCAAACTTAACCCTAACCAAGCAGAATAAGTATATAATAAAGGTAAGAGCAGAGATCAAATGAAATTAAAATCAGAAAAACACTAGAGAAAAATCAATGAAGCTAAAAGTTGGTTCTTGGACAATAGCAATAAAATTGGTAAATCTCTGATCAGATTGATCATTAAAAACAAGCACATTGAAATTTCCAATATCAGGAATGAAAGTGGAGACATCACTACAGAGCCCGCAGGTATTATAAGGAAAATAAGGGAATATTATAAACAATAAACAATTTTATGCCCATAAATTCACAATTTAAGTGAAATGGCAAAAAAATACATAGGTTAATAAGACAGAATCGTGAGTAAAGAAATAGACTCATATATATGATCAATTGATTCTTGACAAAGGTGCAAAGGCAAACCAATGGATAGTCTTTTAAACAAACGGTGCTGGAAATTTTAGAATCCATATGCAAAAACAAAAACCAAACAAACCCAAAACTCAACCTATATTTTTCACCGTAACAAAATCTATCTCAAAGTAAATCACAAATTTAAATGTAAAACCTAAAACTACATAAAAGTTTTAGAGGCAAACAAAGGTGAAAATCTCTGTGACCTTGGTTTGGACGAAGATTTCTTAGATATGATAACAAAGAACAATCCATTAAAGATTGATAAGTTGGATTTCATCCAAATTAAAAACTCTGTTTGAAAGACTGTTAAGAAAATAAAAAGACAAACCACAAATTTAAATATTTGCAAAACATGTATCTGATAAAGCCTTCTATCCAGAATAAAGAATTTTTACAAATGAATAATAATGAAATTAACACAGGCAAAAGGTTTGAATAAACATTTAACCAAATAGGCATATGAAAAAATGGTCAACATCATTAATACACAAGGAAATGCAAATTCTAACCACTCATCTGTGAGAATGGCTAACACAACAACAACATTACCAAATGCTGGTGAGGATGTAGAACAATTAGAACTCTCAGATATAATTGGTAGGAATACAAAATGGAAAACGGTCAGTTTCTTATTAAGTTAAATATACACTTACTACATGGCCCAGTAATCTCTCTTCTAGGTGTTTACTCAGAGGAAATAGAAGCATAAAAACGTATGTTCACATAAAAACCTGTATGTAGATGTTTATCGAAGTTCCATTTGTAATTACTAAAAACTGGAAACATCTCACTTGTCCCTGAGCTGGAGAAGCACAAAAGAAACTGTAGTACATCCATCCACACAATGGAACACTGCTCAGCAATAAAAAGAAATGAACAACAGATCCACTCAACAACGGGGAGGAGAGGGGAATCTCAAATGCGTTATGCTAAGTAAAGAACTCAGTCTCTGAGAGTATACATTGTATGATTCACTTACACGGCATTCTGTAAAAGGTTAAACTATAGGGACAGAAAACAGAATGTGGTTACCAGTGGCTAAGATGTAGGAGGGACTGCTTATAAGGGGACATGGGAATTCTGGGGTGCGATGGAACTGTTCTATATACCCTGCTGTGGTGTGACTACATAACTATATATTTGTTAAAATTAAATAACTGTACACAACAAGGGAGAAGTTTACAGTATTTACTGTATTTATACCTCAATAAACTTTACTTAACAAGAACAACAACAAAAGATACCATGGCTTCTGCCATGCACTTTAAGTGAAAACATTTTGCTACTTTCACCACACATAACCATCAGGTGTTCATATACTAGCTGAGGGTGATCGTGTATGAGTTGAGCATGAGGGAAGCCAGTTACTTTTTAGGTGTTTTAGCATGAACTCTGCTCGTGGGGGGAAAAAACTGGCCAAATATTTTCTTTGGGGAAATAGAAATATTAGATAAAGAAAGAGAAGGTGTTGCACTTCTGTCTGAGTTGTTTAGTGCCTGAAACTAAGCTACCTTTTCAGTTCTCAATATTTTAATATATATTTAAATCTTGGATATACTGGGACCCAGAAGTACTTTACAGCTATTCAGATAACTCACTTTGTTAATCCATGTTTCCACGTAATCTGGTAATAAGTCAAGAAAGGTCATTTCTCTTGAAATTTAAAAGAGCCTTACAAATATATTCAGATTGTGTATACCTCCTGGATGAGGCAGGTGTTCTTTTTCAAAATCTTGGTTTTGAAGATGGAGGCAAGTTTTGCATTTGATGCAACATATGTGATAATGAAAGCCCCTGTGCACAAGTCTTCTGAGTGGTAAAGCAGAGGTAGGTACTATTCTCTCCATAAGGGCCTCCAATATCTAATCCAGAAGGTTCCAGAGATTCTATCGCTGCACTTACAAATAAGGACCCATTTAAACCCAAACTTGTTTACAGAACCAAAACGTATTATAGGTAGAGAATGTTCTTTTTATCATTTGAGCCCTTCTGGAGTCAAATGATACTTTCAGAGAATACATATGCCATAATAAGGCTTGTCTCTAGTTGTCTTTCATGATTAAACAGCTCTCTCTACTAGCATCTAATTTGTTAGTGTTAAACAGACACTAGTACCTAGTATTAGCAAGAAGATGGCAATTCATATTCTAATTTCCCCCAGAGTGTGATTCCTCCTCCTCAGAAGCTTTAATAAGGGAGAGGATTTAGGAACTTGTGGTCACAAGAACATATGCTGAGAAACGGAGGCAATCATCACATACTGGGATAATGCTAACTGATTAGACTTCTCAGGGCCAATGTGAAGGCAGCACCATGGGGCTAATAGGTAACTCCACATCTAGGACACAGAGCTTTAGGCCAAATACTATGCTCTTCCCAAGTCTGCTGTAAGATACAGGGAAACTTCAACCTTCTCCTCAATACCTGATATACTTGGTTTCTTATGTAACTGGTAGTTATACTTCCCAACAGAGAAGATTGAATTGTATATTCCCACCATTCAATATGTTGTGCCTATAAGGTAAAATTTGTGTATTTGAGGAACCTGAAGGCATGTATCCTCTATTCGTGAAATAGCAGCATTCAGCCTCACTTGGGTCCTGTTAGGAGTTGCTCTAGGGGGACAGTGGCTTTATGGCTAGTTTCTGAGTAATGAAGGTCCCGTCAGGTTCTGAGCTTCCTGGCTAACTGAGGCTGGTGCCTTTATCTACCTCCTCTATCCACTTCCGTAGTTTCCTCAATTCTAAGATTCAGCCAATACCTGTCCAGCCTACACGACAGCATATTTTGATGTTCCAGTGAAATTATTTATTTTTTGCAAGTGTTTGGTAACTGCAACATGTACAAATGCAGGTCTTATAATGTACACTAATATTCACTGGGTGACAGTGCACTTAAATTTGCATTGCTGTCAGGAACAGCTAATCTAGAAAGCAGCTGGCTCGTGTGTTGTTTTAATTATTCTGGCAACTGTAGAGAGAGCCTCTAATCCATGACCAATTGGTGCTTGCCTGGCTGGGGCTGGCATCCCGCATGTGCTCAGCCTGAACATGGCTCAGAAAGCTGAGCTGGAACCCTGACTGGAAAGCCGCTGCTCTACTGCATGCAATTATTTTAAGGTTCACTGAACCAGAAGAGTTTGTTTGGTTAATGGACTGGTATGTGGGGAAATCAGAGCTCCAACTCCAGCAGTTATAGGAAACGACTGTCACTTCTAGTGACAATTGTGCCAGGCTACACAATAACTATGGCATCATACTCTCCAACACAAGTAAATCCATCATTCTCTACTGACATCTTATTTGCTCGTTCTGCAATGTTACCTTTGTGTGACATCAAAGATGCATTTCAGCTACTTTCATCTACTTCTTAGGTCACATCTTTTGTATTGTCACAGTTTTGGTAATTTAAAAAATATTTGCTTATTGTTTAAAGGCAACATGAGAACAATGAAAAAGAACAGAAGATTCGTAATCAAAAGATTGAGTTTGACTCTCAAATACTTTGATAACTATATTTCAATATAGCTGATTTTCTTTGGATTCCTATATATTATATTTAAGCTCTTAAAAATGTATTTCTGAGAAGGGTTCCAAATTGCCAAAAGAGCTCGTAGCACACAAAAAGTGAAGAAAAATCTAATTTAGATAACCATTAAGTTCATCAGTCAAGGTTAAGACCTAACCAGTTTCCTTTTTTGTCTCTCTCTTTCTCTATGTATTTATATATATGAAGGTACTTGTGTATGCAAAAAACAGCCCCATTGTTTAGTATTTAAAAGCATGGGCTTTGGAATCAGACTTCCAGGCTTCAATTTTCTTCTAGTTATTAGAAAAGTTATTTAATCTCTATGCCTCAGTTTCCTCCCACAGGAAATGAGGATAATAATAGTACCCAAACTCTGTAGTGTTTCACTACTGAATGAATTAATGAGACGCAAAACACTTAATACAGTGCCTGGCACGTATGACATATTTATAAATGTTGCATAATTTTATTACTATTAGTAGTACGGATGCATACATATGAAGTATATTGATATACACCTATGTATGTAAGGAAGCATTTATAAAACATTTAGTGACCCTAACATTTAAGGTCAGGGTTGAGGTAAAGGAAGAAGTATCCTGAAATAATACCATTACTTACTACTTATGAGGCTCCTTGCCATACCTAACTACTGTGTTTGGGAGATGTCGTAAACAAGGAGAGAAAATGATAGGGGAAGACTTATACTTGCTCAGAACATGGACAGGGCAACAAAAGTTGTGGTGGAATCAGCATGGTGTGGCCTGGTGACTTAACCACTACCAATAATCCCAAACACTATTCGCAGTAATGACAATATCAAACATTACACTGTGCATATTTACAAATGATTTCGTTTGGTTTTCACAAAGAAAATAGTATTATTCTTAGTTGTATTTAGAGCTTTTTCAATTTGAGACATCTCTGAAACTATGTTAACACTTGATTATTTTACTGGAAGTCCAACCTGATATAACAATAACAGTAACAAGGTCCTATTTATTGTCTACTATGTCAGGTGTGATGGTATTAGGTTGGTGCAAAAGTAATTGCGGTTTTTGCAATTATTTTTAACCTTTTAAACTACAATTACTTTTGCACCAACCTAATAGATTTTTTTTTGAGATATAATTGGCATGTAACATTATATTACTTTCAGGTGTACCACATAATGATTTGATATTTGTATATACTGTGAAATGATCACAGTAAATCTAGTTAACATCCACTACCACTCATCATTACAACTGTTTTTGTGATGAGAACTTTTAAGTTTTACTCTTAGCAACTTTCAAATATACAATACAGTAATACTAACGATACACACCCTAGATGTTTTATAGTCATTATCTCACTTAATTCTCACATAGGCAGAGTATTATAATCTATAGCATGCAGATGAGGAAACTGAGGCTCAAAAAGAGTAAGAGGCTTAGCCAAGGTAGTACAGCTAATAAATGACAAAGCCAGAACTCAAAACTCAGGTTTACCCGACTTTGAAAATCCATATTCTTTTTACTACACTGTATTATACAGGATTAAAATGAATCTACTAAATTCTATTATCAAATGTAGCTCTGGTATTCATTCAAATTAACTGAGTTTGATGTTAAGAGGAAAAGCTACATATCTATAAATGATAAACCACAGCATATAAGGATTTTACTATGTATGTTTTTGTTTTTAGGACCCAGGACTAAGCCCTCATTCGTATGAATCTAGGATGTAATAAGTTATGTTAAAACATTAGTCCACTGTATTAGGTTAAAGACTAAAAATTGTTACTAAGATGATGTCTCACTCAGGGAAAGCCTCTTCAATCCTCCTCCAGGACAATGGGCAGCACAGAAAGTGTTCGATATAATTAGTTGTGTATGTAGAAAGAGATGCTCATCTGTTTCCATGGAGTCAAACACATCACTGACATACTTCTCCATGGAAACAGAGAAGGGAAAATAGAAAATGCTAAAGTGAATGAATTCACTGAGCAGTTGGTGAGCAAAGATTCAAGAAAAACATAATTCATCTGTAGTACTATGTTACTAGTTCAGAAAAGGGAAACATGTGCTACATAAGAGAATATATAAGATATATTGAAATGTACGATGAAACAGTTATTATTTTAGTAGGAATATACAAATGTTGGGAAATACCACAGAGCAAAGGTATTACTGTTTTTGCACCAAAGACATAATGGCAGAATTCTTATAAGATGAGCAATGTTATAGCTGAAAATAAGCAATGAGACAAGATGACAGAATAGGGAACCAATTTATAAATAAATTTATCAGTTTTATACTGGTTTCATATCATCAATTTTTTGTTTTTAAGGATTTTTTCCTTGGGGAATATAAAAATTATAGGAGTATTTCAAGTTTTACTATGTAACACATTGGTTAATTTGCATGACTGAGCATGTGTAAGTATTTTTAATTTATAGCATGCTTTACATTCTGTTTCCTTCAAAGGTTATATTTTTCATTAAAATAATAAAGAATCCATTTTATAAGATATTTAGTCCTAACCTGCCTCTCAATTCAATTCAAGTCAATTCAATTCACATTTAATTCTGGCCCTCAAGGTGATTATAGACTTCTTAAAAGGGAAGATACTCAAAATGATTCCAATATTTATTCATTCCCTTAACAAACATTTATCACGTGCCTACCATGTACCAAGTACTGCGCTGGATCTTGTGAATATAGTGATGAATTAAACAGACAGTCTATACTCATGGAGGCTATTAGCTTACAGAAGAGACACATTAAAATAGTCATACATATAAACATACAGTTACAATTTGAAACAAGTTCTATGACAGAAAACAATAGAGTTCCAAGAGAGAACACAAAGAACAAATTTCACTGAGATTAGATGGTTAGAGCAGGACTCGTTGAAGAAGTGACCTGAATGCTGAGATTTGAAGGTTGAGTAAGAGTTAGAGAATGGAGAGAATGGAATTTCAGGCAAAAGCCCTGAGATGGAAAAGGGCTTGGCAAGGTTGAGAAACTGAAAGACAGAAAGTTTTTCTAGGAAGAGAGTGGTGAAAGGTGAGATTAGAGAGGGGAAAAGGTATAGGTACACTTTTAAATTTTATTCCAAATACAATGGGAAGCAATTAAAGAATTTTGAGTGGGAAAATGACAAAATTATATACACAATTTTCAGTACAAGTAAACATGGAACGTTTAGCAAAAAGAGTTCAAAAAGCAGAATGAAACTATAGTGTTTAAGATCTATACCTTGGTGGTAAAACTATAAGGTAATTATTACCATCAAAGTCAAGATAGCAAATTATTCCAAGGGGCAGGGCGGGATACCTAAGGGGCTTCGGGGGAAACGATGTCCTGTCTCTCGACTTAGTGGGGCTTACATGGATGTTTGCTTGCTTTATATTTCTTTGTTAACCTGTACATGTAAGTTGTATGTACTTCTCTATATCTTATTTCAAAATAAGAAAGCATGTTTTTGTACAACATAGGGAATGTAGTCAAGAATATTGTGCTAGCATGGTATGGTGTCAGATGGGTGCTAGACTTATCATGGTGATCATTTCTTTAGGTGTAGAGATGTTGAGTAACTACAGTGTACACCTGAAACTAATATAATATTGTATGTTAGCTATATTTTAATAAAAATCTTACAAAATATATTTTTAAAAAGATAAGTAGGAGTTTGTTTAGTAGAGAAGAGGGTAAGTGGGAAAAGGGTTGAAAAGAGGAGAGGTAACAGATGTATAAGGAAAAGAAAGAAAAATGCATGGCATATTGGGGAATAGAAAGCCTAGCCAGAGGTTAGGGTGCATGGATAGAAGTTCTTGGAGACACAGGAAAGGTCAGGGTAAAAACAAATTCTGAAGGAACAAGCATGAAAGTTCAAGTAGTATGGACTATATTTTAAAGCCCAAGTTGTCAATCATGATGTAACCAGACACGTGTGTAAAACGGTCACAAATAACATATATTTTTATTTCACTTATTTTTCTTTGGGACAAATGACTTGTGGGTTTTACAACTCTGGAAAATTCTTACCCATTGTGCCCCGGAATACTGTCTCTCTCCCATGCACCTTGTTCTCTCTTTCTAGAACTTCTATATCTCTATACATATGATAGGTAGAACACTGAATCAAATTCAATCAGTTGAATCAATGATAGAGAGGATATTGAATCAATCTTAAATCATTAACATTTAAAAAATATTTGTAAACTTTAGTATTTTTGGTATATATTAAATGTTAAAGATCATTATCTACTATCTCATTCTAGATCTTTGTTATCACAAAGATGAACTCTCTTCGCACCGTAGAGAACATATCCAGATTCAATACCAAATACACCGATATTTCTCAAGTATTTTTCACCTAATCCTAATCAATATTTTTAAGTTTCAGGACTTAATTTCTTTCTTGTTCAAGTTCTGGAACAAAATGTAAATAATAATGTATTTTTATAAAAATGTGTAAGTACAGTGCGAATTAAAATCAAGATTAGCAAACTTCCTTAGGACAAAGAGTTATTTTTAAAGTTTCTGTATTTACAGAGACTGCTTACCTATGATGAGCCTGTGAAGAGCACCCTTATCTCCATTAATAGCAGCAGCATGAACTTGGGATGCTAATGAGGAACCAGTAAAGAACAAGTTCTCTGACCTGTTCATGGTCTTCTCAACAACTGGACCAATCTGAAACGATGATGGAAACAATGAGCATATGCAGAAATCATTTCTGAAAGCTGTCTCATCAGTTCTAAGTAGGTCTATAATAAATATGCTTTACTAGAATACGTGACTAGAATTCAAAAAAATCTGCCATCCTAGGATTGCCATCTGTACAAGTTGTACAAGTTGCTCATCCGTAAAATAAGAGATTTTATATGCATCTAAGACCTTTCTCAGGAGCTATCTGAGGGAATAGAAAAAGGGAGGAGGCTCAATATTTAACATTAGGCACAGGGCCCAGAAACCACATTGATTTCTAAGTTATTTCTAATAATACAGGTAATTTGATTCCACATAACGCTAAAAATTAGAATTGGTACTGAGAATAAAGGTGACAGCCTAGCCACCAACTAGGTATGATGTGACCTTAATTGTTAGGTCAGAATTAACTAGGTTTAAGTGTTAAATTAAAAAGTACCTACTTCTTTCTTTCATGCAGACAAAAGGAGGAATTTTTATTTGTTCTCTCCTTTCCTATGTCCACCAGGGATACAAATGTAGCTTGAGATCTTGACCTTAGGATCTTACTTGGAACACCATACCCTTAGGATTAACCATACTTCATTAAGGAAAATTTTGTTCTGACTGGTAGTCAGATAGATGTGGTTTGCTAGAACCGCCTAGAAATGCATTTTCTGCGCAGGAAAATAGTGAATTCTCTATCATAAGAGTGTTTAAGCAGAGGGTGGATTATGTCAGAAGTGCAGCAAGAATTCAAGCACCTGATGGAAAGAGGGGTAGTTTGCATCAATGATCTTAAACTTCTTTCCTAAACATAAGATGTTAGATCAAAGTTTCAAAGTTGAATGCCTACAAGAACTCAGGAGGTTAAAAACTGTAAGAAACACGGGGATCACGGTACACTAGAGCATGCATACTTATTTAAAGAGAGCAGCTATTAACTAACTACAGTTAATAGCTGTCATAAGGTAGTTAGGCCCTCTTCTGATTTTACCAAAAAGGGTCACTCCAATTTCTGTGACTCCCGAGAATCTGAAAGTATTGTAAGACAACCTTGCCACTATTGATGAGCTAGTACTTGTGTTGTCATTGACAAGGATTTTAGGTTCAAATTCTGCCTTAGAGGGAAAGTGTTTTAATTTTGGTAAAGGTCAGCTCTTCATGTCTTTATTTTTTATGGATATTGAGAGACACTTTCGTCATGTCTTAGCATGACTGTCATGTCACAAAAAACCATTGTCATATGCAGAATTATATTAAAGTGACTTGAAAGAAGATACAAAACAGGGATGGAGGTGGAAACACCATAGAGAAGTAACCGAACTTGGACTCTAGGCCTGGTTAATAATAAGCAGCATGCCCTTAGGCTAACTCACCTCTGATTTTCTGCAAAAGATGAAAATGGAAAAGGTAGACCATGTTGATTCATTCAACAAGTTGAGTACCAGCTACGTGCTAGGCACTGTTCTAAACTCTAATACATGTCATTTTAGACTCTAAGTGATCAGAGTTTTAGGCCTATCAGAATCACACACACAAGAAATACCCCCAAACTCTTCATACTCTGTAAATACACTGAAAATTAGATCTCAGTTATAGTTACATATATTTCACCAACAGGCATATATATAGTTGGTGTTCAGTAAATATTTGCTGAATGAAAAGTTATAGGCTGGGTACTAAGTCCAGAGGGTAAGCAGGATCAAAATTTAATTTTTTGGAGTAATAAGTTTATACTCATGAGTATCGGCTCTTTTTAAATTCCTCATTTCTACCTCCGTCAGAGAGGCAGACGTGTGGTATACAGAGCAGAGCACAGGACTGGGCAACAGGAAAACTAACTAAAAGTAGTGGCTTTGCCATTGTCCCATTTTGTCACCCTGAGAAAGTGATGCTCTAAGGTCTTTTTTTTTCCAGCTGAAATGTATTTTTTTAGCGCTATTGTTTTTTTGTAAATAATATTTATAGATGAAAATCAAAACCAGTTAATTATAAAATGCTATAAAATGAAAAGGTATCATTATCGTTACTAATTACAAAACAAGCTAGTGTAATAAATGCTCTAATAATTATAACTGTACAAAACTAGTGGTGCTGTAGTCACAAGCAAAGGAAGAGTAATTCTGATTAGGACTAAAGGGTTGGTAGCTTGGGAAGTTCTCAGAGAGTGTGACATTTGAGATGGAATTCTAGATAGAAAAGGGGTTACAAGGCCATTCCAGGCGGCAGGAGAGCTGGAGCAAAGGCAAAGCATAGGGAGAACCACGAAAAGCAGAATGCCTCCTAGGGACTTAGTGATTGTTTGGCTACCATTTGGGGCACGTGAACCTGGCTGGGTATTTGTAGATGAGGCTGCAGAGAGCTAACTGGGACCACCAGGTCAAGAGCCTCAACGGCTTAAGGAATTTCGTAATTATCTTGTGGGGAGTGATCCATGCATTGTTAGCAATCACTCTTCACACATGAACTTTTCAGTTTACAACGGGCTCTCCCATCCTATCCCATAGCTGTTCCTTACACAAGCCCACAGACACAATCAGGGATAAGGGACGATCATTTACTTATTCAACTGAGACCCTGAGAAGCCTCCGACTTTATAATGCAGTAATTAGCACAGAAAGAAGAGGCAGCAGGCGAGGAGGCCAGTGATGGAGGCTCAGGCCACAGCCCAGGCCAGGAGGGCCGGGAGTCTAAGGCAGGGTACAAGCCAGTACAGATCGATCCGAGCCTCCCCAGCCAGGCCCCCTCCTACTCACCCTTGCCTCCTCCAGGACTCACGCCCTGGGGGCGGCTCCAGGAGGCACGACCCCCACTGGGCCGCCCCTCCAGCCAGGACAGTACCCTACGTCCGGCTGGGACAGACCCCACCGTGCTGAAACTAACAGAGCACCTCGGAAGGCCGTCCGAGACTCTCAACCGCACAACTTTCTGGGAATTGTGGTTCCCACCCTCTGAAACACAGTGGTACACCCGCTCTCCGCCCTTTTTATCCCACAGGGCCCCGCGCGTAAAGGACTCGGTGGTCCTGGGCCGAGAGCCTTATGGGAAATGAGTTCTGGATGCCCGATGACGTGCTCAGTGAGAGTGGTGCAGGACTACATTTCCCGATGTGCTCAGAGGTGGGCAGGACCCGGAAGTGAGGGTTGCGAGGCCTCTCTGGAAGTTGTCCCGGGTGTTCGCCGCAAGAGCTCCGGGTCGAGAGGACGAGGTGCGGCTGCAGGGAGAAACCTCCGCCGCTGCCGGCTCCCGGAGCCAAGCCCTTTCTTAACCTAACCCAACCCTGCCCAGTCCCAGCAGCCAACGCCTGTCCCTGCCGCGGATCCCAGCGTTACCATGAATCCTGCAGTCTTCCTATCCTTACCCGACTTGAGATGCTCCCTGCTGCTCCTGGTGAGTGAGTGAAGGAATGACAGACCCTTCGTTAGACGTAGGGACGGCTTCCCTTCCTCGCCGAGGGGGACCACAGCCGCCCCTACCCCTGCTTTCGTGTCTTTCTCTCCCGTTGCTAGGAGTGCACCCTCCTCCGCTGCCCTCACTCTTGGCATCCGTCTGTCCACTCTCCAGGCCCAGGGTCCCCGAGGCCTGAGAAACCGTGGTCGGAGGTTGGGACCTGTAAATAGAATTATCCTGGAGGAAGGATCCATGGGAGGGTCACAGCGAGGAGCTCCCCCTTTCTCCGGAGTAGGGAGTTCGTGGCTCCTGGACCGGGTGGTAGCCTGGATCGAAAAGGACGGGGGGATAGACCTACTGTCCCCTCTCACCCCCTCCTGTTGGAAAGGGTGTGAGGCCGACAGGTGCCGGGGTCGTGGGAATCTCGCTCCCGAGTCTTGAAACGGTGCCCGGGTTGGCAGAGCCTCTGTTGTGGCTTGATGTGATTGGTTGGGAACCCGGAACTGGAGACTGGTTTGGTGTCCACTGGGGAAATAAAGGTGGAAGCTATTCTGAAGCTGAAAGCCTCCCCTCAAGGCCTCCCTCAATTTTTGTTACAACCGTTTTCCTCCCGATTTAAGGAGCGTTCTTCTTCTGTGCTCCTGATTTGGGAATGACCAGCTCTTTTGTATACATAAGCACTCATTTCCTAACTCCTTCACCTGCTCCTGGGATTCCATCCCATCACAAAGGAGTCTGTCCTCAGTCTCTTTCCTCCACAACACATCTTGAGTGTGCAACGCAAGTCAGCCAGGCGGCGCGTCAAATTGAGCGAAGGACTCACTCCGAAAGTGAAGGACTCAACTCCACAGGGGAAAAAAATGACATACGTGTATCGAGCTGTTACTGTAATACAATATTTGAACAAACTGTAATTGTAGCAGAGTTTTAAAACGCCAAGTTTAAGATAGACATTTAGTCAAAGGTCCTTGTTTGTTTGTTTGTTTTAAATTTTGGAAACATGATTGACTCAGGCTCATATAGCTACTTACCAGCAGAACAGGGACTTGAATCCGGTCTGTTGACTTGCAGTGCTTATTTCACCATATTACACTAAATGTGTAATAGTTGGGTTTAAGATAGTTTCTCTCTGTTTCTCCCCCTTCTTTTCACTCTGTGATTTGCAAGTCATACGTAAACCTTATACAGTACTTGGACCTTTTCAGAGGAAAAGCTCTATAAAACACTAAAGGGGATGTCAAAGTACTTCTGAGAACTAAAGGTTGTATATAAACATGGTAATATTAAATGATAAAATGTCTTATTGACACTTCTTATACCGTAATGAAAGACTTCTGTATAGAGGAAAATATTCTGTATAGAGCCGGCTCTTGGTAATTTCAATATACAATCTGGTTCTCCTTTCCTTCTAGAAGTACTGGAATAATACTTATTGTTATTAGACAGCATTCTCTCTTTTAAGGATTCTAGATAATATTCTTTTCCTTGTCCATAAAATGGCCTGAATATGGGTTGTCTGCCAGAAGTTACCTTTAGGTTACCAAAAAATGTGAAGGGAAAAAAATCTTAAGACATTTGCAAGAAAAGTTGAAACAACAAATAGGAAAACTACATCAGATACTCTTTTCTGGAATGGTAAGTTTGGTTGTAGAGCTAAGTTTAAGAAGGAGAAAGAATTTGTTTTGAAATAACTCATGCTTTTTATAGAAAACCAAATCCTGTTAAGTATAAAAAAGAGGGAATTTTTTCTAATAATTTTAAAATCTAGTTAACATTTTGTATATTTAAATAAATGTAGAGGAATAGAAACTTAGAAGATGTTTTAGAGAATACCTGTAAAGATTAATGGGCTGGAAAATAAAGCCCAAGAAAAGGTTTAATAAACCGAAATTTCAAGACAAGCTAGATTCAGTTGGAACACAGTGTATACCAAAGTAGTTTTAATAATCATATACTAGTTATCACATATTTATAAAACATCTGTCTAATCATAATTTGAGTTACTTATCTAACTGGTAATTATGTCCTAGTGATGGAACCTGCTTATTCAGTATCTTTCCTATCTGAAAAAATATCCTTTATCTTCCCCAATGTACTTTGTTCCTCCTGCCTCTCTTCCCCTTTCAGACTTCATTTATTCCCTCCCACATGCAGCCACTGAATATCCAAGTTCCCACCTCACTGAGGTCATCATTTTTTCCTTAAACATCTTGCTCTAAAAAGCCATTTATTCTCCTACTACAGTAATTTTTTTTCAGGCAAATTATAGCTCAGCTCTAAAGAACTAGATCTATTCAGACTTAGTGGTGTTCATAAGATGACAGCTGAAACATATAATCCTAAACTTCTGTAGGCAAGTAGTTTTCCCCCGTCTCAAAGGCATTTTGGAACATACCACTTTATACCTAAGAAGCCTTTCTGGGATGGGTACCTAAACACAAAAGCTTAGTGTGATATTTTTTCTCCTGGGCATATAAACAAAATTATTAAAAATGTACAGAAGGTACACATACAAGGATATTCACTGCAAATCTCCAAATATATCCTCAGGTAACTTTTCTAGAATTATATTTCTTGGATCATATAGTATGTCTGTTATTTAGGATTTCTGACACATTGTACCAAATTACTCTACTGAAAATACACATTGTACCAATATGTATTCCATCAACAGTGTATGAGTATGCAGACTTCCTCCTCACTTGCTAATCAATCAGTGGGTGTTTTTGTAATGTGCCAGTTTAGTAGACCAAAACTGATAATCTGATTTAAGTGTACATTTCTTTGATTACAACCAAAGTTGAATATTTTTTCATATTTATTAACCATTTGTAATTGTGTGTATGTAATGTAAGTGTCCATGTTATTTGCCCTTTTTAAAAAAGATGATTATTTTTACTTCCTCCAGTAATTCAGAATAGGTGTACTTACAAGATACAGTTTAAAAACAGTGGAAAGTGTTACTACTTTATTCATTTAGTGTGCTTTCAAGAGGTAATGAATGTAGTACAAAGAATGCTGGATTAGATGTCAGGGCATCTGTGTACAAGTTCCAAGTCTTTTATATATGTAATGCTTTAACTTTGGATAAATCACCTAAGTAAAATTTTTAGTCCAGAAGGTAAGCACACTGGGTTTAATGATTCAGTGATTCTGTGTTTAGTCTGTTTTGTTTTTCAAAAAGGATATTCATCTAACTCCCCTAATACTAGACTTATTGATTGATTGGGTATTTCCTCAAAAAAACTCTGCTAGTTTTTCAACAAGTTGCAGGTCTGTGCCCCTCACCCTTATCCAGTGTAAGGAATAGCATGGTTTGGTCACTGTTTTCCTGATACTGACCATTGCTGTGCTGTTTCATCTAATCAAGTAAGTGATTAAAAGCAGTATGACTTTTCACAGCATTTATTGATCTGTAGCCTACCTTTCATTCCATAGAGAGGAACTATCAGTGGCCCAGGCCGCAAGAACTTTATTTCATTGGTATTATTCTTTTCTTTCCTCCTGTCATTTGAATGCCTATGTACTATCTACTATGGAAGAAAAAGAGAATAGTGAGATGCATGTCATGCTTCTAAGAAATTTATAATTTGGTGGGGAGAGAAGATGTGTATGTAAATAATTAGAATTTCAAAAGGAAAGTGATAGGATGCCCTTAAGGTATTGTAGAAGTGGGTTATAGATCTTGCTACACAGAAGCGTATTTGGGAGCCTAGGTATCTGTATTACCTGGGAGATTCTAGCATCTTCCTCCCAGGCCTACTGAGGCAGAATCTGCCTTTTTACAGTGTACCTGGCTGATTCATATATGCCCATTAATGTATGAGAAGGACAGCTTCTCATGTTTGAAAGAGACAAAAGAGGTGCTTTGCAATGGGAGAATCAGAGAAGTCTTCTTGAAGAAAGCTGAGAGTAGGGCCTCGAAGGGTTAAATTTATATTGATGGGTTTATTTTCAGTCTTCAATGGAATGAATAAAAGGAGTTGGATAACTTACTAAATATAATACCTGTTTTTTTGTGTTTTTTTTTTAAGAAGTCTTGCTATATGGCTTGCTGGCATAGCCAGATGTCAGAATTGGCCCTAAAGACACTAGAAAATCCTTTGGCCAGTTTCCATTAGAACAGCTCATTAGTACCTTAGCCAAAATAAAAGTCATGGTCTTTAGTGGATTCTCACTGGCATTCCGATTACTCCATTCAAGAGGGGAGGGAAAAGTGTACTGAGGAGAAAGAAGTCTTCGTGTGTAAAGCCATGGATTTCAGGTCTTGGCTCTGTCCTTGACAGACTGAAATAAAATTCTAACTGCTTTGATTCCCTTGGTGATATTGTGGTCAGATCTCTCATTCCTCCAGCCCTGTGATTTTTCTCATTATGTTGAAGCTTTAGCATTGTGTTTTAATGTATCTAATTTTTAGTCACCTGAATTTGTAGACACGAACATTACTAATATAATAAACAAAAGCAATGAAAAGAAGGAAGAAATCATCTCAGAAAAACATTCTACCGTGTATCCCCAAAAATAAGACCTAGCCGGACCATCAGCTCTAATGCATCTTTTGGAGCAAAAATTAATATAAAACCTGGTATTATATTATATCCGGTATTATGTTATGTTATGTTATGTTATATTATACCTGGTCTTATATAAGACCGGGTCTTATATTAAAATAAAACCAGGTCTTATATTAATTTTTGCTCCAAAAGATGCATTAGAGCTGATGGTCTAGTTAGGTCTTATTATCGGGGAAATACTATGGTAGTATTTGAGCTATGGAAAACTGTTGGGTGCCAGTTCTTTTTCCATTTCTGTTTTAGATTATCACAGTCTAGTAGTGGGACTTTGGTGATTGGATTTAAGAGATTCTAGAAAAAGGTCTTTAAGAATCAGAAGAATTTTGATCCTGGTAAAAAGGAATTGATGCCCTTTTTTTTTCTATAGGATTCTACCATTAGTGTCTTGCTCAAAGTTTAGTAGGTGGGAAGGAATATAGGAACCATGAGTAGATTACATGCAATTGTAATGACCGAAGTTACAGTTGTCTAGAGTTGTGTTTTCAGAAGAATATTTAGTTTAGGAGTCAGAGATTTGGGCTCAAACCTTGGATCTGCTGCTCCTTACCTTTGTTATCTTGCCTATTAACTCGTGAGGAATAATAAAGTACTATATCTGACTCAGGAGAGATTATTTGCATGCTTCTAGGATGTTGTGGACTAAAAAAATGGTAAAAAGTTATCACAATTTCTTATTCTTAGATCTCAGTTTCTAGTACAATACCTTATAGAGATTAAGTGCTCAGTAATAATTGTTAAGTGTATGGGAAGAAGAAATGGTAGAGCTAGGGTAAGGAGGATCGGGAATACATAGGGAGTTGAAGTTTGTAAGCGTCACTGAGAAGATGAGCCTTGGAGTGGGTGAGGCAGTTAGTCATTTGGATTTCTTCAGGGAAGAGCCTCCAGGCAGGGTGTTAGCTGGTGCAAATTCCCTAATATGAGACTGTCCCAGGCCTATTCAAGGAGTGGCAAAGATGGCAGTGTGGTCGTCATACTGTGAATAAGCTACAGAATATTGAAAGATTAAGGCATGTCGCTAAAACATTTTTGCAAAACTGTACTGATTTCTTACTATGTACGTTGTTTGCTGATATTTTCTTTTTTTCTATTCTCTGCTTAATTTAAGTTTTGAAAATTGCTGATCTGACCCAATAAGGTAGAACTTCCTAACAGGGTTGATGATAATATTGATCTCCGTAGCCCGTGGCCCAAATGCCTCTGCTGGGAGTAGCCTTGGCTGTTCACCCCGGTGTCCCCCCGTGTGTCTCTGTGTGTGACAGGGTGGGTCACAACCTATAGTTGTAACAACTTAAAATGTTAAACCAAAAGATTTCCTGATACATTTTTTGATTCCTGAAAGCAATATGCTTTCACGGTACCGGAAAGCGTCATGAAGAAAAAAGCGCGTACCCCACCCATTGATAACAATTTCATGTACAGCACGGAGGTTAGGAGTGCCGACCTGCACAGTTGCAGATCCGGATATAACTTTTGACTCCTTCGAAACTTAACTACTGATACTCTACTGCTGACCGGAAGCCTTACCGATAGTACACAGTCTATTAACACATATTTTATATGTTATTTGTATTATATACTATATTCTTAAAGTAAGCTAGAGAAAAAATACTATTAAAAATCATAACACAAATACATTTACAGTACTATATGTATTTATTGAAAAGAAAACCATGTACACATGGTTCAAATCCATGTTGTTCAAGGTCAACTATATATCCTTATGTTTTTTTCTGTGTATATTTGAAAGGACTTTTAATAGTAACATGTATATTTTGAACAAGGTAGGGTTGGGCTCTTGCTTTTGTTTGATGCTGGTGTAGAGTGTTAGACCACTGGTTATGTGGGAATCTAGAAGGAAAAGATGCCCCCGTGTGTACAATTATTTGTACTCGTACAACTTGGAAATGACACCTAGCTTGACCACTTGATGTAAAAAAGTTATTTAACCTTTCTGAACTTCCATTTTCTCGCCTATCAAATGGGGATAAAAACTCTACTGTAGAGTTCTGGGAAGACAAAAATGAGACTCTTTGTGAATGAGTCCATGGTACGCTGTAGGCACTTAAACATTTCTGGTTTCTGCCACATACTACGTGCTCAGCAAATGTTTAGATGAAGGAATCAGCGAATGAATGAATGAATGATTGATTTCCTTTTTTTTTTTTTTTTGGATTTTCAAATTGTCTGTGCCGTGGTATTAAAATTGTGTGCACTGACATAATGAGCTGGCGTGACTAGCTTTCAGGCCCTCTGCTCTTCCAATGCTGATACTTGCACCATCGTTATTGTACTAACAAAAGCAGCTTATCCATGTGACTATTAAGTCAATAATTTATCTGCCGAGCTGTTTTATAACTATTTAGTTTTGTACTTAAATTCAGTATAAATGATGAAAATAGTTTATGGAAATAGTTGTATTTTGTTGTATAGGCCATTGATTTTAGAATTAAGAGACCTGGGTTTGAACGCTCTTCAGCCACTAGTTTGGACAAGTTACTTAGCCTAGTTGAGTCTTATAATTTAACAAATAACTGCACTTACTATATGTCTGACACTGCAGAGTTTCATTTTCTTCATTTGTAAAATTGGAATAGAATAATTCCTACCTTTTCTTCAAAGTTGCTATGATGATGTGAAAAATAATATTAATATGTATGTTTGTAAACAGTAAATATAAGTTGTTACAATTGAAATCTTTTTTTGTGCTTCAAACATGTTTGTACTTGGGATTCTTTTCCCAGAAGATTAGGTATGCAATGTACATCCCTGTCAGAGAGAGTTGATGCATTATGGAAATAGTTCTAGGATCTGTACTTCCAGGATAACTGACAATACTAGAAGGTATAGTGACTTCAACGCCAAAAAATCCTATTTAGTTCATTCCTGGCCCTCAAATTTTCTATTTTAAACGTGGAGGTTATTATTTCGCACAGTTGTATGGTTAAGATACATACATGTATCATATATCATATAGTACTTTATATATATATGTAGTACTTTAGTCTCTGTATACATATATGTATGTATATATAGTATTTTGCATTGTCTGGCGTACAGGACATATTGTTGTTTTATAAGGTAGTGAATAGAGAAGGAAAGCTTGGCAGTGGATGGGGTTATCATGAAATGGAGAAAGGACCTTGGAGGAGGATAGAACTTGTGCTGACTTCTTTCTGGGCTTGTTCTACCTTTTTAACCCTCTGAAATGAGTAAACGAGGCTTTTTATTTTAAAAGTCTGATTTTAAATATTAGTGGTTTCTTAAAGTACATATTAAGTTGTCTCTTTCCCCTGATGAGTTATGACATAAACTTATTAAAAAAGTGACAAGTGCTACTATGATTGATAGAAATAAAAATGTAACTTGATATGCTTTTCTGCTCTTAATACAAAAGCTAGTAACTTCCTGTAAGTGGTATAAATGAAGGTGGGGAAACATGCTTTATGTTGTGCACATTACTTTGTACACTCAAAATCATTCAAAAATTATCTCTGACTGTTGTAACTGAATAGGTATTTGGAAAATTATGATTTTTAAAAGTATATAATCTTTCTCTAGCTGAATTTAGTAAGGGAAGAGATTATCACAGCTGATTTTGGTTCACTGAAAAGATGCAAAAAATAAAAATTCTATTTGTGTAAGTGTGGAAGGTCTCAAATTGCTGCTTATACAGCTTCATTTGTCCCTATAAACCTAACTTACAGATACCATAGTTACCCTTAAATATTGCTTCCAGTGGTATGTAAAGTTATTTACACGTAGCATGTATAATATCTACTACTTTTAGTAAGTTTTGGCCATTAAACTAAATCTGTTTATAGGTTTGATGAAAACTAAGAATATAACAAGTATTTTTAATTTAGATACTGTGACGAAGGTATTTGAACCTACTGGCACATAAGATAGTTTATGATGGGTATTTCAACTTTTCTAAACTCATTAATACATCTACAAAGCCTTCTCATTGGGAAATGGGTACTTGGTTAGAAACGAAGGGTAAATTGTGTTTTCCAGTCCACAACGCTATAAAGACTTCCTTGATAGGTAGACACTGGTTATTATCTTGAACAAAAGAATGGTTTAAGGTATATAATAAGATGAGCCCTCAAGAAATAGTTTTAGATCTGAGAAGTATGTAGTATTCTGCAGGAAAATAATCAGATTTTCGGTCTTCTCTTTCTCATTTGTCACATGAGGCAGGAGAAGCACCTGACTAGATATGACTGATGTAGTTAATTGTATGTAAGGCCGTTGTGTGTGATGTCTTAGTGAAAGTCTTTCTTAGCTTACTTTGGGGAATACTGAGTTGTACTGTAGTACTATACTAACTTCCCGGGATCATCAACAGTTGTTACTTCGAATGCAAAATGGATTGTGATATTGGAAGAAATTAGTAGAGAGCTTGTCTATATTCCCATATGATGATTTTTGAAGCTTATCACTTGTTTTGGAATATTACAGTACTTTGCAGTACAGCAGGTCCTTGAATAATGTCATTTTGTTCAATGTCCTTTCATTACAAAGTTGATGAGATGCAGGTAGGAATTGAACTCTTGTTTGTATCAATGAGCCTGTGGTAAAACTGGTTTCATTATATGTTGTTTCTCGTAAAGTCACAGAACCTATTGATGCCGTTCGTGAGGACTTACTGTACAGAGTAAATAAATATCTATGAATATTGTAAAATAGGATAGAAGATATTTTCTTAATGGCTTAAATGCACTTTTATTCAGGTTGTTTAAATTGTTTCTAGTTTTAGAAGGGAACAAGGGTGTCTTCAGGGTACATTTTCTTCTAAGAGAAATATAGGACACTTGTATTATTAAAGTTTATGAACCCATTATAGGACTGGGGTAATTCACATCAGTAAGTTTGGTTTTTTTTTAGGTAATTAAAGCCAATACCATTCAAACAAGCCAAATGTGTGTGTGAATATAACCAATTTTTTTTTCCTGGAAATCATTCAAGAATATGAAGAAGCATTTTTCTTTAGCTTCTGAAATAATGTTTGTTAATGCCCTGGTTCATAAGTCCAGAGTGACACATCATACAAGGAATGGCTAATTTCATCTGTTGGTGGCAGGCAGAGTCTATGTGGTTTTGTTTGATTTGCATACGTGAAAACTTTGAGATTGAAAGTTTGTAATTAGAGGAGCTGGTGTCTGCCTTACCGGAGGCTACCAAATATGACTTAACTTTTTAAAAATGATGATTGTGATGTGTTCCAAGGGTAACAGTAGTTTCTTAATTGTGAATTATACGACCCTTAAGTAAGTCTTATGCTCATAACCCTTATAACATCTCATGCTGTTACCTATCCCATTTCTTTTTTAAATGCTATTTCCCCTTCTTTTATGCTTCAGTAGTTCGTTTTCTGTTTCTTTCTGTTCCTCGCTGGTTGGGGAAAGGGAAAAGGCCTACCCTTAAGAGACAGAAGACAGTAAGGAGGTAAATGTGAATATTCTGTCATGTAGTACCTAAGAGCTTCTCTTCTCCCTTCTCATCACATTTTGTCATCTGGTCATTTTAACACATAGCTTTTAACTATTGCCTTTTAAAAGATTGGAGTCGCTTGGGAGTCTGTTAGCGCTTTGGTTAGTACCTTGGGCTCAGTTATTTTCTTGGTGCTTTAGTCCTGGGTATGAAAAGTAGTCAGATACAGTTTCCAAACTCTGTGGCAGTTGGTAGAAAGCACCTCATCACTGGCGGCTGTTTTCTCATTGACTGGGTGAGGCATATAGCTAGTGAAATTGAAATAGATCAGCGGCTCCACACATTTTCTCCAAAATAGTCTTACTCCCCCTTTCGGCTCCGCCAGTCGCCTAGGTTTATAACTTTGGCTTGTTGAACTTTTCAGCTCTTTAGTTTGTCATCATGAACTATGTGTCTTTCCTTCAAAAGTTTCTCCAAATTTCCTCCAGCCCGGTGCAGGCGCTTGTTTCCCTTCCTGGATTATCATTGCACTCCCTTGGCTGTGTAGTCTGACCTCTCGCCAGCCTCTGTCGTAAAGTGTGGAACACTCATCTTCTGTAAGTCCTGAAATCACTGTGCTCCTCCCTTATTGAGAAGTCTCCATTGGCTTGTTTCCTGCTATCGTGGGTGTCAGCTCTCTGTCTGGTTTTCTCTTACTCTTCTAACACTCTGCCCCCAAGTTACCTAACCTTCCAGCTTCCTCTTCCAGTACTGCACTACGTGAACTTCCGGAGCCAGGCTTTGCTACTCACCTTCATCCATGGAAACGACGCTGCTCACCTAATCCATACCGTATTCTGTGCCTTTTTTCTACCTTATGTTTCTAGTATACTTTCTTACAGTACTTGCATCACACAGCTTGTGCTAACTTTTCATGCACAGTCATGAAGCTCTTGAAGGACAGAATGTGCCTTTGAATTCCCTGCAGGCCCTATCTACCTGGTTCAGTGCTTCCATCCGCCTGGGTTCTCATCCAAGGACGGCCGTAAGCTTTTGGAAGAGTAGGTGGATATGTTCTTGGTGAGCTGTTCGTGATAGGGTTACGGTGAATGTGTAGAGTGGGAAGGTGAACAGATGTTCAGCTCGGTAAGGTCAAACTTTCTAGTGGCCCTACTTTACAGCGAATTGGTTTATCCTGTAAGCTGTCTATCATAGCAAGTGTTCACCCACAGGCTACATGGCCATTCTGCCAGGGAAGCTGTCAAGAGGAGTCCTGCACGAGGTAGGAGGGGAATATTATACAATTAGATAAACTAGGGCTCCCTTCAACTTTGTAATTCTACATAACTACTGTTTTGACCTAATAAAGTAGAGGCCAGAGAGGCTGAAGAGAATTGAGGGATTAATTAGGGTAATGATAAGAAATTAAACAATAATACTCATAATTTATAGTTGAGTAATCGTTATAGTTTAGGGTCCTATATTTCAGTGCTCTCTTTATAGCTCATGATGTTGAACACAGAATTTGAAATTATAAAATATATTTTTGTGGCCTTCACACTTGATCATTTGACTTACTGAGAGTTCCATTTAGAAGACTGTCTAGCCTACAGTCTCTTAATCTGAAAACTATTGTTTTGAATTACTAAAAACAAAATGTTCATTGAAACTGCTGCATTCATTTCATATATTGATAAGTAGGAAAATTATGCTCATCCCACAGATTGAGACTTGCTGTTTTCTCCCTTTTTACAGTGGTGAGTACTGTATTTCTTTTTCTTTTCCTTTTTCCTTTTTTTTTGTACTCTGTTAATTTGATTGTAAGTTGATTTGTCACTTTTTTATTTGGTAGTTTGTGTGTAAGGCAGGCTAAGTATTTTTCTCGAGTCTTTTTGAGGTGGGAGTTCCCTTGAATTCTTGCTGTATGATGAATTATGTTTTTTCTATTTAAAAGTAATTCCTTTCACTGTCATAATGTGAGTTCTAGTCACCAAACAAAGATTTTAGAAAATGCCTTCTATTCTAACTGAAAAATACATGTCATTCATGGCCTCTCCCATTTAAGTAGATTCGCTTCTTTTGTGTTCTCATAGAATTGTAGCACGTCAAAAAATGGAAGAACTTTAACGTTAGTTGGTTCAGTCTGTTTGTTCATTTAGCAAACATTGTGGAGTTTCTACCATATGCCAAGCACCATACTAGGTACTAAGGAAACAAATGAATAAAACAATATAAAACCTACACCTCCTTGCCAAAAGTAAAATAAAATAAAGCAAAAAGAAAGGCATTCCCACAGTAAAATAACTTTCATTGCAACAGTCTTAGGTTTTTCGGATGCAAAGTCATTGTCACACAACAGGGCTATACTGGTCAGCATTTCTTGCTAGTGGTATATTTGCTTTGGCAAATACATACAAAAATGGTTGTGACTTCTCTTGATTACGAGTACCAAGGTTATAAAACCTTACCACGCTGTTTGTACCGTGCTGCCAATGTAAGCACATGGTGGCAAGTTCACGAACCGAATTGCCAGACCTCATAAACGTGGTTTGTGCCTCTGTGTTAGTTTCCTAGGGTTGTTGCAACAAATTAACACAAATTTGATGGCTTAACACAAATTTATTCTCTCACAGTTCTGGAAACCAAAAGTCCGAAATCAAGGTGCTGGCAGGGTCGCTGTCCCTCTGAAGACTCTACAGGAGAATCTTCTTTGCTTCTTCTAGCTTCTTGAGGATCCTTGGCTTATAGACACATCATTTCAATCTCTACCTCCATCTTTATATTGTCTTCTCCCCTATGTGTCTCTGTGTCTTCTCCTATGCTTTTAAGGGCACCAGTCAGTAGATTTTGGACCCACCCTAACTCCAGGATGATTTCATCTTGAGATCGTTAACTGATTATATCTGCAAGAACCCTTTTTCAAATAAGGTTACATTCTAAAGTTCTGGCTGACATGAATTTTGGAGGACCCTGTTCAACCACTTCAGCCTATATGGTCTTTTTTGACTCTAAATCTACATTTATATAGATCAGTAGGCAGGAAGAAATAAGCTATTTGTGTGCATGTGTGTACATCTCAAATGTTATTCCTTAGGTTAGAAAACAATAAAAGTAGTGAATTAAGTACATTTGTTACCACCTGAAACTAATAAAAATAAAAAAGAAGTACTTTTGTTACATAAAGGTATCTAGGAAAATAACTTCATTTGCATTAGTAATATGATAAATAATACTTTTAAAAAATATGCTTTGTTTTTTAGAGCAATTTTAGGTTCACAGCAGTGTTTAGGGCAAGGCATAGAGATTTCCTGTCTGTTCCTGTTCCCTGTCCCCACACACGCACAGCCTGCCCGATTAGCGACATCCCCTACAGAGTGGGGCACCTGTTATAGTGGGTGAGCCTACATTAACGCATCGTTATTACCCAGAGTCCGTAGTTCCATTAGGATTCACTCTTGGTGTACGTTCTATGGGTTTGGACAAATGTGGAATGACAGGTACTTATCCTTGTAATATCATGCAAAGTGGTTTCACTGGCCTAAAAATCCTCTGTGCTCTACTGATGCATCCGTCTCTCCCCTATAAACTCTGGCCGCTGATCTTTTTACTCTCTCCATAGTTTTGCTTTTCCCCCCTTTTCCCTCATATAATCTCATATAGTTGGAAACAAGCAGAACGTGGCATTTTCAGAGTACCTTCTTTCACTTACTAATCCACATTTAAGTTTCCGCAGTATCTTTTCCTGGCTTGATAGTTTATTTCTTTTTAGTGCTAAATAATATTTCATTGTGTGGATGTACCACAGCTTATCTGTTTGCCCATTGAAGGACATCTTGGTTGCTTCCACGTTTTGGCAATTACGAATAAAGCTGCCATAAACATCCATGTGCAGGTTTTTGTGTTGACATAGTTCTCATTTCCTTTGAGTAGATACCAAGAAGTGTGATTGCTGGACTGTATGGTTAAGAGTGTGTTTGGTTTTGTAAGAAACGTCTTCCAAACTGTCTTCCAAAGTGGCTGTATCATTTGCATGACCACCAGCAATGAATTAGAGTTTCTGTTGCTCCACATCCTCGCCAGCATTTCGTGGTGTCATTGTTCTGGAATTTGGCCATTTAAGAAATGCATAATGGTATCTCATTTTAATTTGCATTTCCCTGATGACATCTGATGTGGATCATCTTTTCTTATGCTTATTTGCCATGTGTATGTCTTTGGTGAGGTGTCTGTTGAGGTCTTTGGTCCATTTTCTAATCAGGTTGTTTGTTTTCTTATTGTGGAGTTTTAAGAGTTCTTTGTATATTTTGGGTAACAGTCAGATATGTCTTTTCTTAATATTTTCAATCTGTGGCTTGTCATCTTACTCTTTTGACAGTGTCTTTTGCAGAGCAGACATTATTAATTTTAATGAAGTCCAGCTTATCAATTCATTTTTTCATGGATCGTGCCTTTGGTGTTATATCTAAAAAGTCATCACCAAACCCAAGATCATCTAGATTTTCTCCTGTGTTATCATCTAGGAGTTTTATAGTTTTGTGTTTTTACATTTGGGTCGGTGATCCATTTTGAGTTAAATTTTATTAAATGTGTAAGGTCTGCTGTGTCTCGATTCATTTTTTTTTTTTTTTTTTTTTTGCATATGGAGGTCCAGTTGTTTTAGTACCATTGTTGAAAAGACTGTCTTTTCTTCATTGTATTGCCTTTGCTCCTTTGTCAAAGATCAGTTGATTCCATTTCTGGGCTCTACTTTTTCTCCATTGGTTTTGTATTCCTTTGCCAGTACCACAGTGGTCTTGATTACCATAACTTTATAGTGAGTTTTGAAGTCAGGTAGTGTCAGTCTCCAGTTTTGTTCTTGTCCTTCAATACCATGTTGGTTATTCTGGGTCCTTTGCCTTTCCATGTAATCTTTAGTCAGTTTCTCAATAGCCACAAAATAACTTGCTGGAATTTTGATTGAGTTTGCATTGAATCTCTAGATCAAGTTGGGAACAACTGATCTCTTGACAATTATGAGTTTTCCTATCCATAAACATGGAATAACTATCCATCTATTTTGTTTTTCTTGGATTTCATTCATCAGGATTTTGTAGTTTTCCTCGTATAGATCTTTTGCATGTGTTGTTAGATTTATACTAGGTATTTCATTTTGGGGGGTGCCGATTTAAGTGGTACTGTGTTTTGAATTTCAAATTTTACTTGTTTATTGCTGGTATATAGAAAAGTAATTGACTTTTGAATGTTATTGTTGTCTTTTGCAACCAAAATTCCAGGAATTTTTCTTGTCAGTTCTTTTGGATTTTCTCCATAGATTATTATGTCAAAGACCATTTTATTTCTTCCTTCCCAATCCGTATGTTTTATTTCCTTTACATGTCTTATTGCATTAGCTAGGATATCCAGTATGATCTTGAAAAAAAATCGAATGAGAAGACATCCTTGCCTTGTACCTGATCTTAGGGGGAATGCTTCAACTTTCTCACCATTAAGTATGATGTGGGTTTTTTGGTAAATTCATTAACAAGTTGTGGAAGTTCTTCTCTAGTCCTACTTTACTGAGAGTATCATGAATAGATATTGGATTTTGCCAAATGCTTTTTCTACATGTGTTGATATGATTATATGATTTTTCTTCTTTGGCCTGTTGATGTGATGGATTATATTAAATGATTTTCAAATGCTGAACTGGACTTTCATACTTGGGATAAAGCCCACTTGGTCATGATGTGTAATTCTTTTTATTCATTGTTGGATTTGATTTGCTAGTATCTTTTTGAGAATTTTTGCATCTATGTTCATAAGAGATACTAGTTTGTA
This sequence comes from Rhinolophus hipposideros, assembly GCF_964194185.1. Classification (NCBI taxonomy): domain Eukaryota; kingdom Metazoa; phylum Chordata; class Mammalia; order Chiroptera; family Rhinolophidae; genus Rhinolophus; species Rhinolophus hipposideros. Next base: position 56,045,457 of record NC_138057.1, on the reverse strand, counting down.
GTTTTCTTGTAATGTTTTTGTCTGATTTTGGTATTAGGGTAACATTGGTATCATAGAATGAGTTAGGAAGTATTTTTTCTACTTCTGTCTTCTGAATACGATTGAAGAGAATTAGTGTAATTTCTTCCTTAAATGTTTGGTCGAATTCAGTAGTGAACCCATCTGGGCTTGGTGCTTTCTGTTTTGAAAGGTTATTAATTATTGTTTCAATTTATTTAATAAATATAGGCCTATTAAGATAGTCTATTTCTTCTTGTGTGAGTTTTGGTAGATTGTGTCAAGGAATTGGTTCATTTCTTCTAAGTTATCAAATTTGTGGGCACAGAGCACACATAGTATTCCTTGGTATTCTTTACTGTCTATTGAATCTGTAGTGATGTCCCTCCTTTCATTTCTGGTATTATTGATTGCTAATTGTGACAATGCTTAATACGCCTTTCTTTTCCTCTCTCTCATGGCAACTAAGAAAAGGGAGACAGAAGTGCGCAAGGGAGATAGATTCCTAAATTCAGATTTCATTTTAACAAACCTTGGTCATTTCCTGATTACTTTTTTGGTAGAAGTGCTTAGAAAGCTAAAATACTACATGGTAGTGATGGTGTTCATGAGATAATGACTGTTGGTATATATGAAAGCTTAGATACTGTCACTGGGGTATTTTAGACCAAATGAGGGACAGACAAATCCATTTGCTTTACATAGTTAACTAAAACAGTATGTGGCACACGGGGCAGCATTAAAGATTCTTTTAATGACCATTTAATTAGGATAGGTATCTGAGCAAGTATGACCTTTCAAGGACTACTTCTGATTGACATTTAGAATTGGTTGGTTAGAAGTAACCAAACAAATGGTTACACAAATTATAAAAGTAAGCAGTGGAGCAATACATTAGGCACATACAATAATGCAATCATTTTGGGATTCAGTAATCACAATATTTTACTAGAATATGTAGTATTCAGGAATAAGACTAAGTGAATGTGGAAACTAAGACACCAAACATTTCACTGAGGAACAGTTTAGTCAGTGTCATTTGTTAGTGAAATAAAGGCATATTCTTTGGCATGTGTAGGAGATATTTCCTTCACATTCTGTGTAGAAATGCATATGCCACCCAGAGAAGCTGGTAATAAGAGAGTTAAAAAATTTAAATTATATAATTTAGGAGTATCACAGTCTACTGGGTATAAACCTTGAAAAAAAAATTTTTTTTTTCAGTTTTATTTTATTTTATTTTATTTTTACATCCCTCACACCGTGAACCCCCCTCCCCCCTTGAAAAAATTTTTAAAAGTGAAAACATTGGTATTTTTTTTTAAGTTTTTTTTTTCCTTTTTTTTTTTTATTGGGGAAGAGGAACGGGACTTTAATGGGGGAGCAGTGTGTACTTCCAGGCCTTTTTTTTTTCCAAGTCAAGGTGTTGTCCTTTCGATCTTAGTTGTGGAGGGTGCAGCTCAGCTTCAAATTGTTGTCCTTTCAGTCTTAGTTGTGGAGGGCGCAGCTCAGCTCCAGGTCCAGTTGCGGTTGCTAGTTGCAGGGGGCAGAGCCCACCATCCCTTGTGGGACTCGGGGAATTGAACTGGCAACCTTGTGGTTGAGAGCCCACTGGCCCATGTGGGAATCGAACTGGCAGCCTTCGGAGTTAGGAGCACGGAGCTCTAACCACCTGAGCCACTGGGCCGGCCCCAAAACAATGGTATTTTAGTTCACTCTCTTATATGGTATGTTGGCTTTCTTTCCCATTTCTCTATGAGAACTTCCTTTTTCTCCCAAATAAACTGGTTGTATTCAACTGCTTGCCATGGGATCCACTTCTGGAGGGAGCCGCAATGAAGATAGGCCGTCATTTTGTCTATAAAATTTCCTATAGTTTGACATGGCTACTTGCATCCTCATGGTGTCATTTTACACGTTCCTCTGTATTCATTGTTTTCTATACATGGTTCTCAGGCTTGATTAGATTGAGATCATGTTCGGTTTTGGGGCGGTTAAGAATACTTCACAAGTAGTCCTTTCTATTTCCTATTGCATCTTATCAAGAAGCATTAATACCTGGTTGTCCCACTCTTAGAGATATTAAGATTGTTCAATAACTGTCAATGCATTTGTTCTGCATTAAGATTAACTCAAAGTTTTTTTGAAAGCCTAGTCAAAAAGGAAGTATGACATGTATGTAATTCTCATTGTTCAGTGCCCAGCACTTTTCTTCTTTTAAGAGTAGATAATGACTTTGCTGGAATTGTGGATGACTCTTAAATTAAAATGCTTGAGAGAATCTCTCCATTTTAATCTGAAAGTGAAATTGTTCAATTTGATGATCTTGCCAGATGTACTACAAACATCTATATGTTATTCACACCCCTATCTCCAGTGCCTAGCATGTAATAGATGACTCAGTGAAATATTTGTGGGACGAATGGGTGACCTAACAAAAGAATGTATGTACTAACATGTATGTAGATTCTCTTAAAGGAACTTACTTTCACTAGCATCCTGGGCAAGCATTACAGAGTAGCACAAAGTGTGTAGCACAAAGAGCAGTTGTAATTTTTTCCTGGCATCGGCTTGCGTGTGTTTGTTCTGGACTGCTACTTATAAGATCCAATGCAAGGTACTAATTGGGAAACCATGACGAAAGAAACAATGTCACAAACATGTATTCTTTACCTACCACCCTCAGATTCCAGAGTGTATAGAAAAAGAAGTAAACAATTCTCACTTGAATTTTTCTCTCAGTTCCCATGCTGTGTTAGTACCTCCATTGCTAGAAGTTTGAATTTCAGAGGAACAGTATGGGGTGAATTTAAGAGAAAAGTCTTGGTTCATTCCTGGTTATGAAAATCTTTTTATAAAAAGATCATTCTTCTCTGAAGGTCAGAGAAGTACAGTGTCTATTCCAGGTAGATTAGTTCATCCCATTTTTAGAATACAGTGAAGAACAAAACACAGATGGCTTTAGATTTTAATGGAAATCTATGCATGATCAAACAGCCGATATGCAGGCGAAAGTATGAATTGCTACAATTTATTTTTATTTTCTATAGTTTTTACTAGCGGAATTTGAGTTTAGGGATTATATTATCTATATTTGAATTATTTGTTTTTGCATAGAATTCGTTTTTCCAAACATGTCTGCGCTGACCATATTTTGAGTTATTTAAGGAAGAATGTTGTTAATTCTAATGGTTCTTTATAAAAGCAGATTGGTTCTGACTTGTTTTAAATGGGTTGCACTGATATAGGAAGGTTGGTCGTATCACAGAGCAATGTAAGGATTAAAGTAGCTTCCCAGTGTTATTCTGTATTTAGTTCTATTTTCCCCCTCTTTGAACTTCTAATTCATTATAATGCTTCTGGGAACACTAATAGTGAGATGTGCCTTGACTAATACTCAGCTGCAAGGCTCTTACAGTGCCTGTCAGACTCGGCTTCTTTTCTCCTGGCACCTTTCATATCTCTCATCTCTGTGCAGCCATCTGCAAATCTCTACGCTTCTGTCACTTGCCATCTTGATGCACAACTGAGAGGGAGAGAAGTGGCCCAGGGAGGAGAGGCATTCTGGGTCCCGTGTATTGGAACTTCAGGTTGGAGGCTGATTTGTCAATCCGGGTTAGAAATGGAAGGGAGCTGTTGCCTGGTACATTACTTATTTCTTACTGTAGGAGAGACATAGTTTGTAAAGGGCTTTGAGAATCTTCCAACAGCAGGTAAATTGAAGCAGGTAAATGAAAGATTTCACAATAGCTTCAGTAAGCTATTACTGAAGAATGCCTTGCAGGTGTAATGCCAATTGAGAACAGGAATGCCACAGGGAAGGAAACATTCTCTATTGATGCTTCTGTTTTATGCCAATAATTTTGATGTAGAAGTGTATTCAAACAGAAGGCAGTATACTTTTAAAAATTAACATACATGTAAATTTCCAATAAGATCGAAGATTCCACATGTTTCTAAAATCACAGTAATTTGCATGTTAGTACAGAATTCTCACATATGAATTTTACTTGTTCTCGTATTCATATTTGAGGACCAAAAACATGGTACAAAGTTTAAAATGAGTTCACATGCTTGTTTGTAGAGTCGAACAAGCCTACGTTTTCCCTTTTTCTATCTTTATGGAGTAGGTGAGGCTTTTCAGAAAGAGAAGCCATTTTCTACCAGGAAAACCAAACAGTGCTCCTTAGAAGAGGGAATCAGTGCTTGAAGGATAGATTATGCAGTAGTGGTAAAGAGGACTCCAGGTAGAAGAAACCATGTACTCAGAGAGGGAAGCAGAAAAATTGTGGGACATGTTTTGGGGAAAAGCACCTGGCTGCTAGGTGGCTTCAAAAATACTATGGAAATACACCTAGTGTACTGGCATCACTAGGCAGGTAGGTGGTCATGGAAGAAATTTACGGGGAAATTTTAGGAAAGGAAAGCTTTTTAGTTCCCAAAGATACCTCAATATTTAAAAATCATCTAATGGAAGAAAATATTCTTTACTTGCTGAAGAAGTTCCTATTTAAAGCTAGCCTGTCACTTTATTTTGTTTTAAAATCAATTTGGATGCAATATTTACTATTTCACTGATGTATCTTTCATATAATATCATATCACTGGACATATCTCATTGGAGATATGTTATAAACATTGGAATGTTTAATTTGGTATAATAAATGCATGTGGAAGGAATTATCTAATGAATTATAAATGACTGGAGATGCCTCTTAGTTTTCTTGGCAAGAAAATAAGCTAATGAACTGAAAAGAATGACCAATTTGTAAAATAGTTCATGTTTATGTCTGTATTTTTACATATTGTCTGTCATTAGAGGCTGTATTCTCTCTCCACAACTAGTAGTAAGATCTCTATTCAAAATTTCTGTGTAGATTTTTGTTGTTTCTTTTTAAAAATTTAAAAATGTACTTCAAGTCTAAATTTAAAAATTAAATTAATGATTACCCTCTTCCTGGTTTAGAGCTACTTTTATTAATACTTAAGCACTATAGCATTTGACACATAAAGATGTTTCCCCAGGAGAATCTTGTTTCTGCCCAGGGCTGACATGAAAAGAAGCAATTTGTCAGACTCTTGGAGCTTGCTAACAATTCAAATAAACAACCTGTCTTTCCCTTCATACTGCATATTAACAGAAATGGTAATGATAAAACGCCTCCTTTACACCCTATGGGGAGGAGTGATTATTGGGTCAGAGACAGTTTTCTTGCTTTAGGCCTTCTTAAACACAGCGTTAGCTGACTAGTCTTATCAGTTGCATGCTTATTAGTACAATGTTTCCTAAGTAATTGTTATCCATTTAATATAGCCAAATTGATGGTTGCCTCATTTTTGTCATTACCTAGCATGTAAAAAGAAGTTAAGTTTAAAATATAGTTCTCTGTGAACATATTTTGATAGGTAATAACTATTCAAAAATGGGCTTCCTTGGATCATACAACTGAAAACCATTATATCTTCATTTTCCACATGTTTCTCCCCTCATTATGCCACTTCTAGTTTGAGAGCTCTTTGAGGTAGAGCACACCTTGCCTAATACATTTGTGCCCTCAGTGCCTAGTAGCTACTCTATAAATGACTATTGAGTTATTTAATGACTTGACTTTGATAATGACCAACTTTGTTGCTTTATGATACTATTTTTGCATCATCATCTGAATTTTTCTTCAATACACAATCTACTCTAAAATCTTGACGACCAATAAATCTTGATGACAGCAGGCCCCAAATGGAGTCACTTATGTCAAGCTCCACATCACCAAACTAAGAATTACAGTTACAGCTCTTCTAGAAATGGAATCTTAAACCAATCAATCAGGAATTGCCTGATCAGCACTAGTTAGGTAATCTGCCTGGTAGATCCCTGCCATGCCCTAAAGGAAAGTAAGTTTTCAGTAACCAACTCACTTGTTTGCCGAGAATAACTTTCTTGTTCCCCTCTCTTCTCCCTATAAATGTCATTTTGTACAGCTCCTTAAAGCTCCTTTCTGTCTGCTAGACTGGATGCTGCCTGATTTGAATCGATATTTGCTCAAAATCAGCTCTTAAAAATTTTAATATGCCTCAGTTTATCTTTTAAAGGTTAAACAGTTATCTGGGGCTAGTCATACACTGATGAAGGGAGGATATGTTAATTGAGATGTGGATAGTAAGTAATGACTAATGAGGGAAGTGTGATCTTTACAATTAATTTTTGAGGTATTGAGAATAATGAAATTAGTTATGTAAGTCAAATATTCAGGGATTTTAAATTCTCTATCTTTTCGGAGAGTATAATTTATCAGTTGTTAGAATATTATTAGCTACATTATTATGGTAACTTGAAAATAAGACATTATTTTTAGGCTTTTTCTAAGAAACATGAATTTATAGAAATATTTAAAATAACTAGTTGGGCTTATTTACATGCTAGCATCAACGTATCTCTGTATACCATTTAGAAATTGAATTGTTGGTGAATTATAAAATTTTTGAGTTGTAACTCTTATGAGTACTGAAATGACCATGAAATGGGTAGGTAAGGGAGGAGTCTTTAATATTAATCTTGATCAGGGCCTGACCTTAGTTGTCAGTCAATACCATTGGTTCAGTGAATAAATTTCCATATGCAAACTCTGGCATATGAACAAAAACTGTAGGCATCAAAAAAAACATAGTGTATCAAAGATGGAAACTAAAGATAAAATACACTAAATATTACTCTTAAAAATAAATTAACAGCTGCTAGTTTAGTTTTAAAATTTTATCTTTTCTTTGTTTTGCAGGTAGCAATCTGAGATTTTCTTTGATAAACTTGAACTTTGGGTAGACAAGTTAAAGTGAGAGCAAAACATTCTTATTCTCTTTTTAATAGCCTGTCACTTAACACATTGTTATCACCAGTAAGTGAAGATGAGGCGAAAAAGGCTTTTAGGGTCACAATTTGAAAGACTTTCTTGAATTCTCTTCATTATTTTGTTCTGTTTTAGAAACAAGGTGGGATAGAACCAGCAAAGTTAGCTTTGCTTTTATATCCCTTCAAAACTGATAATCATCTAGCAAATTTTTTCTTATGATGCAGTAGAGATGAAGTTGAAAGTATTACAACAGTGAGTGAAATTCTCAATTTACTTGTTTAGAAACAATTTCTTTTATATATTTGGAAGTCTAAGAAGTCTTATTTGACCAGTTTTCAGGCTTGAGAAGTTGTACTTCTCCAATTTCATTGATCTAGTTGAAGGGTTTGAATCCATAGTAAAGATTAAAACCAATTGATGGATGATTTTGTGACTAACAAATGGAACCAACTTTATTAATACATTTTCTTTTTAGACTTTCGTTATTTGCCTTTTGTGGAAACATTTATTAATTTCACTGTTTTGAAATTTCCAGGTAACTTGGGTTTTTACTCCTGTAACAACAGAAATAACAAGTCTTGATACAGAGAATATAGATGACATTTTAAGTAAGTACTATGATATTTTTAAAGCACTCTTTCTTCTTCTAACTAAAGAGTTAGTTTATATACAAAAACAAAATAAAACCTCAATCATCTAGAACAATTGAGGAGTTGGCATTCTGATTAATTCCATGGTTTAACAGCACTGAATCAACAGCACTTTTGGTTTTAATTTTTAGGATACTTTCTTAAAATATATAAGTCTACTTTTCTGTGTTATAAGTAAAAACTTTTAGTCTTGTTTTATTTCTTTGCCTTGCCGGAAATACCATTCTTAACAATTCATAAAGTATTTTGCTAAAGCCTTCTTAAGAGGCCAACATTTGTCACTATGCAGTACTAAATGTTAATGACTTTAGGACACAGCTAGAATTGTTTTCTTTTTTAACTTTTAGCTAAATCACTTATTCTGATCTCTTGTATTGTCATTGGTCCAATTAAGTTCAATAGAGTTTTACTGAGTGCTTTGTTCACAGTGTCCTTGTAGATACAATTAACTTTGGGGAACACATTTCTTTTTCTTACAAGTAGTAGAGGAAAGGTGAAGACATGGTTGATAAAAGATCACAACTTGGGAAAATTTAAGAAAATGTACAGTGTGCATAAATTATTTTTTTAAGCACTCCATTTCAACCCATTGATTTGAGCATTAAAAAAACAAAAATAATAGAAGTAAGAGGAGTTTATTCATTGAGCATCATGTATTGTTTTGTGTTTTTGGAACTTGTTTTAAATGCTAAAAGTCTATTCTCACATTATGGGGATATCTTTAAGGCAATGGTTCTACAAACTATAGCATATACCAGAACCACCAGGAGGCTTTATTAATATCTGTACTGCAGGCCTAGCCCCAGTTTCTGATAGGAACTGCTAGACTCACCCAAGAATTTGCATTTCTGTAAGTTCCTACGTGATGCTGGTGCTTCTTGGTCTAGGGACCACTGTCTGTGAACTTAGAGTGAATAAGCAAGTAGATAAAAAGTGCTTTGAAGGTAAAAAAAGAAGAGAATTGAAGCTCACATATTCTCATTCCTTTAATCTTCCAAATTCTAGGATATCTTTGTGTTTTATTTTTGTGAGTACCCGAGGAATTTCTGTTTGTCTGTATTAGGTTTAGGAGAAAGGAACATAACTTTTTCATTTCTTCATCCTATGCAAATGATACTAAGTTATTTTTGCAACAGAGAATAACTGTTAAGTGGATAGGAACCAGAAAAGGTAACATTTTTACCCAACACTATTATAGATTACTTATTATAACTAAATGGGGCATCTCAGTTTCATAATGGAGGTCTCCTCTGTGAAATAGGATTTTACTTGCAGAGCTAATTTTGTTATTCGTAAATATAGAAGGTCATAAATAGATTATTAAAATCCAGATCATCTTACTTCACTTTATAAGAGTAGGCTATTTAGTAGCTCACTTGCCTTATCTGGGTCTGATTCCTCTTTTGTTTCACATTCATTTCAGGAAGGTATAAAGATGGAGGATATAGAGTACAGGAATAGGGACTCCCACAAATTATAAGACATCCATGTATGGGTTTTTGAGCAAGAGGTAACTTAATTGTTATTGTTTATTTTTAATGTCTTTACAATGGAAAAAGACCATGATGAAACCACATCTTGAATTTTGTCAAAATTATGTAGACACAAATAACTTAGGTTGTTTGGTTTTGTTTTTCAATTGCAGATAATGCTGATGTTGCTTTAGTAAATTTTTATGCTGACTGGTAAGTAATAATCTTATTTTTGTGGTTTAACTTGATAAAAGTGAATTTTTCTTTGCTTCCTAGGAAGGGGTGAATGGGGAAGCCTTTTTCTTTTGTGAGACAGTATTCCATCCATAGAATCAATTTAGGTTCATTCACAATTTGAGCATAATTTGAGCATTTGTGTTTTAAGTGAGAAATATACCTGATTGCTTTATCCCACATCTTAAAGTAAAAGCAGGTAACAACACAAAGATTCCAATCTTTCTCTCTCTCTCTCTCTCTCTCTCTCTCTCTCTCTCTCTCTCTCTCTCTCTCTCTCACACACACACACACACACACACGTACATATTTCAGTTCTGTGTTTTTCCTGACTTTGGAGGTAGGGCAGTGTTTGGCAAGTTTAGAAGGAAAAAGAATGTTGAAATTTTTATAATATATGGTGATGGAAGGAGAACTGACTCTGGGTGGTAAACACACAATGTGATATATAAATGATGTATTATAGATTGTACACTTGAAACCTATGTAATTTTACTAATCGTTGTCACACCGATAATAATAATAAAAAAGAAATTTTAAAATATGTATCATCTACTACTACTCCTAGGAAGCCTTTATTCATTCTTCTGTCTGTATCACATTCTGTCTTGTGTGTTCATATAGTACCCTATGTACTACTTTCTTTTCCTTACTACATTGTTCTGTCTTTTATCTTTGTTTGTGTCCTAGCAAGCAAACTCTGAAGGCAGAGATGTCTTACATAGTTCTCCCAGCATCTAGAGCAAGGGCATAATATGTGATAGATGTTAAATGGTGTGGCATGGGGACAGGAAGGAGGGAGTTTTAACTAGAGAGAAGCTTGAAACACTCACATGGTATTTATTCCTAGACAACCTGTATCTTCTTTGACCCTTTTAGGTTTACTACCTACTAGTTACCACTACCCTATTTCAGGCCATAGTCCTGCAATTTACCTAGATTCCAGCGACAATGTCCTAATTTATTTTCTGTGCCTCTAGTTTTATGTGTCTCCATTCTATTCTCTACAAAGTAATCCAGAGTGGTCTTTCCTAAAATGCAAATTGGGTCAGTTTACACCGCCTCTTAAAATTGGTAGTGGAAGGAGAACTGACTCTGGGTGGTGAACACACAATGTGATATATAGATGATGTATTACAGAATTGTACACCTAAAATCTATGTAGTGTTAACCATTGTTACCCCAATAAATTTAATTAAAAAGAAATCTTTAAATGGTTTCCTGTTACCTTTAGGTAAGTCTCTTACCTGATACCTGGCCCTTTCCTGTCTTTACAGCCAAATCTTTGCCTCTCTCTATTTCCACATTTCTGTTCTAGTTTTACTAAATGTCTTTCAGTTTCTGTAGTAGTCTAGAGTTTTCATCTTGTACTTTTAGTCGTGGTATTTTCTCTGTCTGAATGGATCACTCTTCTCTCACCGACTTACTTACCTAGTTAAGTTTTAATCATCTTTCAAGTCTTAGATTAGATGTCTTTCTCCAGGTCACCTTCCTAGATCAATACCTCTACTCCTCCTCTCCAGTCAGGTTAGGAACCCTTTTTATATCTTCCCGTAACACCCCGTTCTTAACCTAACCATAACACTTGTGTGCTATCGTTTAGTTGTTGGCACCCTACACTACTTTGTTAGCTTTGTGAAAAGTTATCACATCTATCTTTTTTCAACCTTAATTCCCAAGCTCTTTGCATAATACTTGGCAGATAAGTATACAGTTAATATTTCCTGAATGGATGCTATATAGATATTTGAAGAACTTCAGCAAAATGTTGAAGGTTTATGGAGAAAATACCATTTGTAAAGTGTATAACAAAGGTAGCATTTTCCAAGGTAAATTAGGATTATCCAGATGTAAAAATAGCCACAAAATTTCATAGAAGATTATCTAGTCCAACTATTTAAGAAGAAAACTGAGATCCAGAGGACTATAGTATTTCTCCAAGGTTTCCTGACCAGATTGTGGCAGAGTTAAAATTAGACATAGTTCTCTTGATCAAGGGATTTTGTATGTTGTAAGAAAGAGAAGTAGAATGTGCCACTGATCTTGTTGCAAAAACTGAATTGGAAATGTGGACTAATTGCAGTTATTTAATTAGTTGGGAAAACATATTGCGTCCAAAATACCTTGAGTAGTTCATGAATTAGTACTCTTTTATTCAACTGAAAGAAATTAGGTAATTGACCATAGAACATAGACTTACAGTGTGTGTGGCCTCAAAGACTAGATTCTAAGTTCGCTCTGGAAGATACGGATGTGACACAGTTTAAGGAAGAGTTCTGTAAACAGAACTGTCTAAAAATACTGACATGTCTTGGAAGGTATTAATAATAAACTGTAGTAGGTACTTCATAATGATGTTATGTGCCAAGCTCTTACATACATTGTTTTTAATGCTCAGAACTACCCTGCAGGTAGGTATTATAATTTCCATTTTAGGTTGAGGAAGTTCAGGCTCAGAAAGGTCATACGGCTAGTAAGTGGTGGAACTGGGATTTAAACTCAGGTATGTCTAACTCCAAAGCTTGTTATTTTTATTCACTAGGTCATATTAGTTAGTGCCCCAAATTGTCCCCTGTGAAAAGACTTTTACCCAAAGGGTTGATTCAAGCACCAGATTGGAGATTGGATGCAGATGACCATGAAGGTCCTTTTAATAGATCTATTGCTTGTTACTTTTATACATGTTACTTTTATCTTACTTTTATAAATGCAATTTTCCATATGTATAGGGTGCATGTAATATTGTACCTATAGGTACAGTAATATTGCAATTGAACTTTCATTTCATCTTCCCCTTCCACCTTTTGGTATTAAAACCATTCCTATTTTAAACAAGAACCAGTGCTTATTAAATGCTGACTTGGACAGCAAACTGGACAATCCAGAAAGAAGGACCCTCAATGTATGTTTGTACCTTGCCTGTAAGCCAGGAGCCTGTCCACTAATCTTTACTAGGCCATATTCTAATTCTTCAAGAAATCATTAGTCAGTCCTTACCCTTGCCTCTTACCCTTGCCCCTGTCCTCCAGCACCCTGTTTCCAGCAAACTGTAAGAACCCACAATCCTGCAGTTCTAGCCTGTCTAGTTTCTCCAGTCTTTTAGTTTATTCATTTAACAGACATCTATTGAAATGCTTATTAGAATATGTAGTCCAATAAGACACGGTCCCTGATGTCCACAGACCCCACCCACCTATCCCAGATGGGAGAGATTTAAGAATGCTAAAAGAGGAAAGAGCCACTTGAAAGCAAGAGATTGAAGATACAGATTGTGTCTCCTTGGTATATTCTAGGACATCTCCTTAGGAAGTCAGGTGAGTGGGCTAGAAGAGATACATACACATAGAAACAGGGAGGAGGTATAAAGTTTGTTCTCACAGACTTGATGATGTTTCTGTTGAATTACAGTTAATATGTGTGGCCTAATCACATACAGTTTAAAGAGTTCACAGGCTTCATTTACGTAAATTTCTTGGTGGAAAAGGGCTCTGGAAGCAATGGTACCAATTATAGTTTTTTTTTTTTGTTATCAGAATCTCAATACCTTTTTCATATGAGAATGACCATTCAAACCCAGCTGGTTGTGCGCTGATTCTGATTCTTCTTTTTTTTCTTATCAGGTCCCTTTAATGACCCACAGCATATATTTGTGAAGTGGTTGGCCTGATTAAGGGGCAGTCAGAATTAGAAGTGTCAAGTTTCTGGAATATTGTGGGGTTTGTGCCCCTTTTAAAATATAAAAATGAAACAAAAATGACAAAGGAAACATGGACAGGAAGTCGTCTTAGAAATTTAAGATTTTTTGCTCTTGGGCTGAGTATATTTGTTTATAGGTACAAAAGCCCATTGTAACTAGGAGTAAATTTTGAGGGGAAGCAGTTCATTATATACTGTGTATCCTTTTTATACATCTTACTTATTTAGTATGCTAACTTGCTTATGCAAGATTTGATTGAACTAGTCAGGTGAATCAATCCAATATTTGCAATAGACTTACCATTTTAAAGATTTTGCACAGTAGTCTAAAAATAATGTTCATTATTTAGAGAAAGCTCATTTCTTTTATAAATGTCTGAGTCTCAGTAGTTGCAAGTCCAAACAGATACATCTGACAGGCATATTTCACGCTTGTTTTATGGCGTTTTTGAGAGATCCTTAGCTCCATAATGTTGGCCATTTTCCTAAGGTGAAAGAAAAAACATCTTTTAATTACTTGTGTGGTTTTCGAATTCAAAATTGTCTTCCTCTTCAGTGAATGACATCAGAATTTGTGACTAAATTATGTGATTGTCTCAAAAGCTGTTTATTGTACGTATGCTAAATATCAATGGATAGTAACTGAAATGAGATTTTATTACATATGCTTTTCAGTTTTAAGTGGTAACCTTCTCTGTGCACAGGTGTCGTTTCAGCCAGATGTTGCATCCAATTTTTGAGGAAGCTTCCAATGTCATTAAGGAAGAGTATCCAAGTGAAAATCAAGTAGTGTTCGCCAGAGTCGATTGTGATCAACACTGTAAGTATCTCAGGAGAAAGTCTGCAAGAAACTCCCCTCCCCACCTCTCCTGACACACACACACACACACACACACACACACCACGCACACACACACACACACACACACACTTTTCTTTGTAAAAAAATGTTTTGCTTTAAGTGGAGAACAAATGCAAAAGGTACGAGTGACCTTGCTCAAAATGTTGATATTTAATCTTTATGTATTTACAGCTCTACTTTCCATTTTGCCTGTGTGAAGTGTTCAAAATTGTTTTTCATTAAAATATAGTAGGGCAAGCATATAGGTAGTAAAGCATAGCTAGCAATGTTTTCTACCAGAGCAAATACCAAAATTAATAAATAAAGTTGAAATGTACTTTAGGAAAAAAATGGATTTCTGTTAGTTTTAGAATCATGCAAAAAAAACTTTTGTAGTCAGTCAAATAAAAAAAAGTCTCAGGTTTTTTTGTGTTTCTGTTATTTATAAGATTCTGTAAAGATTGGCTTAGATTATCTTTGAGGTGTAAATAACTGTAAGTAACTGTAGTTACTGATTATAATTATTGAGAGTGTTGAGAAACTTAGGTTAGAGTCACTTAAAATCCAGTCTCTTGGATTTCACTTGTCCCAGTGGGGCATTCTCTATGAAATCCTCATGGTTTTCTGTAGACATGACAGATTTCTCTAATTTGAGCCAGTTAGCCCCCACTGGTGTTTCTTCCTGAGAGCTGCTGTTACACTTGAACTTTCTCTCAGTATCAAACTCATTGCATTTTGTAACTCTGGTTTGTTGTGTCTTACTCACCAGTTGCAATGTCAGTTCTTCAAAGGCAAGAACTTTTTTCTTTTCTTTATTTTTAGTTCTTTTGTTTTAATCCCTTTTAAGTGGTTACCAAACTACTCATTAATCTCTGAATCTCAAGCCTCTGACGGTTTGTGGGAGAAAGAGACTGTTTCATTACATTGTTGGTAAATTGGCTTGAATATAGAACTCTCCCATTCTGCAGATTTCCTGTCCTTTACACTTAACCTGACAATTAGAATTTGTGTGTGTGTGTGTGTGTGTACACTAACTTTTCATTTTACTGATGAGGAAATGTAAATAAAGTGGCTTAACCAGTATCTCATACAGCATAATGTCTAGTCAAGCCAGATTTAGAATCCAGGTCTCCTGACCAAATGCCTTCACAGACCTACAGTAAGTCTTCACTTAATGTCATCGATAGGTTCAACAACTTTAAGGGAAAGGACATATAATTTTAATATAGTTACATAAATATAATTTTATCATAGGCTAGTTATATAAATGAGTTAAATTCGTAAGGCATCTATCTCATCAATGTTATAACAAAACATTGAACAAAATGATATTTGAGGACCTGCTATATTTACTTCTTTTCTGTTCAAATTCAACAATTGTTTTGGGAATTTATTGGTAAAGCCCTGTGTAGACAGAAACACTTAACCACAAAGCATTTAGAAATCTTACACACCGTACCCCACATTTCTGTCTGCTGAGATTCATAACTAGGTAGAATGAAGGGAGCAATAAAAGGTTGTTAGTGTAAGTATGGACTGCATTTCTACTCTGCTTTCTGGATCTTTCCTCCCACCTCTTATTGACAGAGAACATGATGTTTTTTATGTGGGCTCTCATTTCAAATTTTTCTATTCTTTATATATTTGATTGGACATTACAGTGAAGACAACAGTCCCTTCTCTGAATTTGGGCCATGAGATCTGAAATTACGCTCTCAAGCATACAGTCATTGGGAAGAAAAATTAACTGTTGCTGTTAAATTACCCTCAAATATTTATACTATCCTTTAAAAAAGATCAACTTTTCAGATAAATCTGACATCATTGCTAATAATCAAGTTCTCTTTTAATGAGAATAAATGGCCATAGTTCAGATGCTTTTTGATCTATCAGAGAGACCTACAAAATTAGTTTTTCACTAATGAAAGTTACTGTGCAGGTATTGTGTGTTGCTCTAAATATTTATTACCTTCTCTGTAAGTCTTCACTTTTTAAAAGTGACATTATGAAATCCCTATTGATTTAATCACATCTTCCATTCTGTAGAGACAGTAAGACAGATTGTACTTTCGGTAACCCCCTGTGTGCCAGTTGGATTGCAGAGGTTTTGAACTGGAGGGACCCTAAGCATCTTGCATTCTGGAGGGGAATGCCTGTTAGGCAGATTGCAGGATTTGTTTTATTTAATAAAAGAGGTTTATTGAAGTATTATTGACATATAATAAACATTGTACAATTTAATGTTTTGACACATGTATACACCCATGAAACCATCACCACAATCAAGATATCAACATATCTGTCAACCCCCTGATTTTCCTTGTGCTTCTTTGTGGTCTCTGTCTCCCTCCATCAATCCCCAGGGTACCATTTGTGTTACTAGATTAGTTTGCATTTTCTAAGATTTTTTGTAAGGGGAGTCATATATTATGTGTTCCTCATGTGTATATGTTGTTTTCCTCTTTTTTTTTTTGACTCAGCATGGTTGTTTTGAAATTATTGCATGTTATTTATTTTTATTTATTGAGTGGCATTCCATTGTATGGCCATATACCAGAATTTGTTCAACTATTAACAAACATTTGGGTTGTTTCCAGTTTCGGTCTATTACAAATAAAGCTGCTATGAACATTCAAGTACAACTCTTAGTACATATGCTTTCATTTATCTTGGGCAAATACCTAGGTGTGAAATACCTGGGTCATATGCTAGGTATATGTTTAACTTTTTAAAAAACTGTCAAACTGTTTTCCAAAGTATTTGTACTGTTCTATATCTACTAGCAGTGTCGGAGCATTCTAGTTGTTCTCTATTCTTGCCAACACTTGATATGGTCAGTATATTTAATTTAGCATATCTGTTGAATTACTAACAGGTATAATAATTTTTTATAGTAATTTCTTACTGGGTTTGAGAGCTCTTTATAAATTATGAATGCAAATTCTTTTTCAAATATGTAATTTGCAGATATTTTCTCCCATTCACTCTAAGAGTGTCTTCAATTGTAAAATATACAGAACATAAAATTTACCATCTTTACCATTTTTAATGTATAGTTCAGTAGCATTAAGTATATTTGCACCGTTGTACAACCAGTCTCTAGAAGTTCATCTTGCAAAACTGAAATGCTGTACTCATTAAACAGTAACTTCTGTTGTCCCCTACCCACTCCCTTGGCAACCACCATTCTACTTTCTGTTTCTATAATTTGACTAGATACTTCATGTAAGTGGAATCTTACATTATTTGTCTTTTTGTGACTGGCCTATTTCAGTTAACCGTGTTGTAGCATGAGTCAGAATTTCTTTCCATTTTATGGCTGAATAATATTCAATTGTATGTACCACATTTTGTTTATCCATCTGTCTGTGGATGCTTGGGTTACTTCTATCTCTTGGCTATTGTGACTAATGCTGCTTGAACATGGCTATATACAAATATCGCTTCAAGTCCCTGCTTTCAATTCTTTTGGATATATATACAGAAGTAGAATTGATGGATCATACGGTAATTCTCTTTTTTACTATTTGTGGAACCACCATACTGTTTTCCATAGCTGCTGCATGAATTTTACATTCCCTCCAGCAAGTCCAGAGGATCCTAATTTCATCACATCCTCACCAGTGTTTGTTATTTTCTGTTTTGGTGATATTAGCTATTCTAAAGGGTGTGAAGTGCTACCTCATCATAGTTTTGATTTGCATTTCCCTAACGATTAGTAATGTTGAGC
This sequence comes from Rhinolophus hipposideros, assembly GCF_964194185.1. Classification (NCBI taxonomy): domain Eukaryota; kingdom Metazoa; phylum Chordata; class Mammalia; order Chiroptera; family Rhinolophidae; genus Rhinolophus; species Rhinolophus hipposideros. The sequence goes on along the minus strand of NC_138057.1, from coordinate 56,027,995 downwards.
ATTTTTTCATGTGCTTCTTGGCCATTTGTATATCTCCCTTGGAAAAATATTGGTTTGAGTCCTTGCCTATTTTTAAATCAGATTATTTTTATTGTTGTTGAGTTGTAGGAGTTCTTTATGTATTCTGGATATTAACCCCTTGTCAGATATATGATTTGCAAATATTTGCGCCCAGTCTGTAGGTTGTCTTTTCCCTTTGTTGATTTTTTTTGTCCTTTGCACAGAAGTTTTAAATTTTGATGTCCGATTTATCTGCTTTTATATTTGTTGCCTGAGCTTTTTGTGTTATATCCAAGAAATCATTGCAAATCCAACTTTATTAAACTTTTTTTCTTAGTGTATTATAGTTTAGGTATAGTATATATAGTTTAGGTCTTTTCCATTGAGGTTTGTTTTTATATGGTTCAAGGTAAGGATTCAACATTATTATTGTGCATGTGGACATCCAGCTTTCCTAACATCACTTGTTGATAAGACTATCCTTTCCCCATTGAAAGCTCTTGGCACCCTTGTCAAAAAATCAAGGATTTATTTCTGGGCTCTCTGTTCTGTTCCATTTATACCAGTATCACACTGTTTTGATTAATGTAGTTTTACAGTAAACTTTGAAATCAGAAAGTGTGAGACCTCCGATTTTGTTCGAGAGTATCTTTAGAAGGGCATATATTCTTAATTTTGATGAAGTCCAATTTATCCTTTTCAAAAACGGATTATGGTTTTGATGCTGTATCTGAGAAATCTTTGCCTCACCCAATATCACAAAGATTTTCTGCTATGTTTTCTTTCATACACTTTATAGTGTCAAGTTTTACATATAGGCCTGTGATTCATTTGGAGTTATTTTATTAATACGTGTGGCACAATGTGTGGATTGGAATCCATTTTTTTGCAGATAATTATCAAGCTGTGCTGACATCATTTGTTGAAAAGACTGTCCTTTCTTCACTAACTGACTTTACATCTTTGTCAAAATCAACCAACTGTATATGTTTGGATTTATTTCTAGTCTCTCTATTCTGTGCTGTTGACCCATTTGTCCGTGACTTGTCTACTTGTCTCTCTTCAAACCAGTACCACACTTCCTAGATTACCGAGCGTTATAATAAGTTGTGAAGTCAGTATAGATCTTCCAACTTCGTACTCTTTTCAAAGTGGTTTGGCTATTCTAGTTGCTTTAGATTTGTGTATGACTTTTAGAAATTGCTTGTTAATTTCTTACCAAAAGATGTGGGGAAAGACTGCTGGATTTTAATTGGGATTGCATTGAATCCTTAGACCAGTTTGTGGAGAATTGTCATTTTAACATTATTGAATCTTCCAGTCCGTGAGCATTGTATGTTTGCCTATTATTTACATCATTTCAATTTTTCTCAGCAATGTTTTGCAATTTTAAGTAGTTTTACAATTTACATGTCTTTCACATCTTTGTCAGATTTATCCCAGGTGTTTATTGATGCTATTGTAAATGGGATTTAATATATATATATATATATATATATATATATATATATATATATATATATATATATATATATTTGTTGTTGTTGTAGAAAAGTTGCAAAGATAATACAAAGAGTTCCCTTATACTTCTTACCTAGTATACCCTAATGTTGACATCTTACATTAGCCTGGTACATTTGTCAAAACTAAGAAACTTACACTGGTACGTTACTATGAACTAAACTATTGGCTTTATTCAGATTTTTTTCAGCTGTTCCACTCATGTCCTTCTTTTCATCTAGGATATTGCATTTAGTCATCAGGTCTTCTGATCTCTCCATTTCTCATTCTTTCCCTTTTTTTCTACAAACTTGACACTTTTGAAGAGTCTTAGGTATTTTGTAGAACATCCTCATTTTGGGTTTGGCTGGTATTTTTTCTTAGGTCTCACACATCTTTTGTGAGATCTAGCCCTAACTTTTTCTTATTTTTGATGATATTATAAATGGCATTGATTTTTTTTAAATTGTAATTTCTGGTTGTTTGTTACTATTATATAGAAACACAATTGATTTTTGCATATTGATATTATATATTGGTACTCGTTCTAATAATTTTTATGTAGATCCCATAGGATTTTCTACTTAGACCATTATTTTGTATGCAAATAAAAAGTTTTACTTCTGTGGTCTATGTTTCCTTCCAGTACTCTTTCCAGCCAAGTGTACCCACTTGCTGCTTCAGGATTAGTTTCTGTCAGGCAGAAAAATCTAAGTGAAGTTTCCTAGCAAAGACAGAAGGTGACCTGAGAATCAAGATACCATCCTTCCCACAGATGTCTCATTCTTATTCATCACCTGTCTGGTATTGTGGCAGCCTACTCTGTCCTGCCCTCTAATACTTTAGTCTGTCTGCCTTGCTTCTGACTCACTGTGTCACCTAGACTTTCCATTCAGAGTAATAGTGTTATTTCTTGGCGGGCTGGGGGAACACGCTTATATACAGTTTCTAGTCAGATTACCAGGGAAAACTTCTGTTTATGTTAATTAGTGCTCAGATGTAGGCATGCTGTTGCATGTATTATTTCAGTTATGTTTGCCACAACCCTTTGAGTTAGATAGTATTAGTATTCATTCAACAGTTTTTTTTAATATGCCTACCCTTTCTAATGTAGGGTGACAGGGTCTAAAGATAATAGCAGTGAACCAAACACACCCAAAAAGGTAAGAGCAATAAATACACAACTGCTCATCATGATAACTGCTGAAGGGAAGGTTTCATGTGGTATGAGATGATACGGTCTGGGGGGATAGAGAAGGCCTCTCTGAGACAGTGATACAAGACCTGAAGGAAGAGTAGGAATTTTTAAGGGGAACGAGAGTGTTTCAGACAGAAGGAGGAGTAGGTGTCAAGTTTCTGAAGTAGGAATGAACATTGGACTTTCAGAGAGCTGGAGTATATTATCATTTTACAGATGAAGACACTGAAAGACTTAGAGAAGCTGAGAGATTTACCAAGATTACATAGTAAATGGAGGGAGCTAGACTGTAACCCAGGAGGATGCAGCTTTTACCAGGTAACTACTATTGTGAAGGACAAAATAAAGTAATTTAAATTGGATTTCTTATAGGAACACTTTATCACTGAAGAAACAAAACAAAAATTGAACTACAACACAGTGCTTTATCACTTAGAATTTTTATATGTACTGTAAGAACTATTTTAAACTTAGATACGGATTTTTTTTGTCATATCATTAATGTGTGTACCTAGAAAGAAAAATAAATTCGTTCAAGTAATCCTGAAACAATTTCACATTCAGAATCTGACTCTGGTGCATCACCTTCCAGTTCTGAGTTACTGATTTTTGTATTTTTTCCACACAGTATCGACTTCTGTGTCATTCAGAGTGTTGCAAATGCTCTTGATTAAAGAGTGTTACTCCACTCTTTCTAGGATTTTCTTGCAAGCCGCTAACACCCATTCTGCAAGTATTGATGCTTTTACTATTTGACTAACCTCAGTTAATTTTTCTCAATGGAAATGTCACTGCTAGTTAAGCAACTTTATTCAAAGTTAGCAAGACATAACCAAAATGTTAGTAGTGGTTGGATTACAAATGGTTCATGTTTTCTTCTTTGTGATTGTCTTTGTTTTCCAAAATTTCCGCGTACACACACACAGTTAAAACCTACCCTTGCTTCTACTGTGGATCATGATCCCCCTTTATCTCACCTTCTGCAACCTCCTCATTTGGGGAATTTGTGGGTAGGGTTATCATTCTCCCGTCCTGCTGCCTTAGATGTAGGACGTCCCATTCATTTGCCCCTGGTGGGACCGGGTTCTCTGCTGACCTCCAGTGGCTTTAGGCTGTATGGCAAGAGACATTCCTAACTGACTTGCTGGTCAGTGCTGAGCATTCAGATTCCTACTGGCATTTTTAGGAAAGTGCTTTGTAATTGTCCTTGAATTAAGCAAGCACATGCTCCCAAATACCAGTTACTCTTACCTGTCTGCTTTCCAATGCTAACTTGAACCTTACACATTGTAAATTGAGAAGCTTTTATAAGAGCTATGAATAGATGAAGCATTAAGAATAAGAATATAGTTATAGGCAACAATATTGTATTAAAAACATTAAATTTGATAAGAGAATAGATCTTAATTGTTCCTACTGAAAAAAAATAGTTATGTGAAGTGATAGAGGTGCTAGCTAAGACTAGTTACAATGACAATCACACTGCAATACTGCAAGGTATAAATGTATCAAACCACAGTGTTATATGTCAGATATATCTCAATTCAAAATAAAAGTTAAAAAAAATACAGTGAAGAATTCATGTACATAAAATAGAACTTAGATGTTCTGCAGGCTTAACCTGAGTCCTGAGTAAGCTTCTAGGCTTTCTTGGTAATTGTTCTGTTTACGGTTTTATTTTGTTGTGTTTTTGTTTTGTGTTCCTCACTGGGGGAGGGCATGGTTTGGGAATGGAAAAAGGTACATAGGTAGCAGTGGTCCTTAACTCTGGAACCACAAGAACAGCAAGACCTTCCTGTTGAAATCATTTGCCTCTTTGTACTGTCTGCTGTGAATAAGCATAGCAGGAAGAGACACTACTGAGAAAAGAGCATGAGGCAGTGCCCCCATTTGGAGTCCTACTGGGCATTAGTGAGGCAGGCAGGAGGCAGAACCCATCAAGGAAAGTAGGTGACCACTGAAGCAAAGGTACATGCTAATTTTCCAATCAGCGAGCTATTAACCTTTTGAAATTTGTAATTCTTTTGACATCCATTTTAACATTTCTTCCATCTAGTTAATAAAAAATAATTATTATACCCCTTAAGTCATTCTTTGTTATATTGTCAAAATGTCACATTATAATTATCTTAAAATCACTTTTGACCAAAGCTTGTAAAAAATCACCTTTATGTCTGAGATTATTGATCAATGTAATTTTAGTGTTCGTGGTTTTTTAATGTTTAAGGATTTTGCTTTTTAATAATTAAAAGCCACCTCGTTGTAGCACACCTGCTGCCATGATGTTGTTTGAAAATTAAGGAAGCATCAATTCCTCATTGTATTAAAGTATTATTTAATCTTTTTTATCCATAGCTAGAATTTTAAAGCACCCTAAAGATTGTAATGTTTAAGTTTGTAGACAGATTTCTCGTTATTTCTTTCAGGATTATTGCAGGAGCTTCCCTGGAGTACAGTTGTTTCTACCATCAAATCTCCTAGAAAATTAAGATAAAACAAAATTGCTGTTCTGTTTGTTTTGTTTTGTTTTATAACTTCTAGAGATGGCAGTGGGGTTAGAGAACTTTCATGGTTTTCGTGTCACCATTTTAGAATTCTGCCCTCATTTTAGCTCAGTTAAAAACAAGTTCATCTCTTTTAGGCCAATTCAGTGTTCTCTCAGGTCAGCTTCATTCTAAAAATTCAGTGCATCATTTATCATTCTCATATATGACATTTGAGCTTTTCCGGTGTCTAGAAAACATTGATGTCTTCTATTTGCCGTTGATTTCTACTATGTACTGTTATTTTTATTGAAAATAACAGCACAAAAATTTAAAGGCTCTTTCATTCTGAGTGAGTCTATGTCTTAGTAATTGTGATTCCTAAAAAATGAGATCATGACTTGGGTTCTTATTTAGAGACTATAAACACAAATTTTAATGATTTTTTAAAAAACCGTCAATGCCTGTGAATATACGCATATGTCATAATAAAGGGATTTTTTTTTAGTGTATACTGCTGAGTTTTGGGTTTCATTGTATTAGCATACACAAGATTTGCATATTTGAGGTTATAAATTATTCTAGCAAAGAGTCTAATACTAGTTTTTAGCCTTTGAGAGTGCTTTTAATTTAAATTTAATTTTCTTTTATTAAATGTTATAAGAGAGCCTCATTGTATAAAGTGACTTGAATGAATATTTTTAAAATTGGAATTTTGCGCATTCTAATTCTTTTCAGGAATTTATAATAGTTTACTAACATTTGTTAAGAGTTACTATGCCATGCATGCATTGGTATTATCCCCTTTAGTCCTTAAAACAACTCTGTGTAGTAGGAATTATTATCCTTAACAGATGAAAAACTAAGGTGTAGATAGTTGATGCAACTTACAAATTCACAGTCAGTAAACAGGAAGTTTGGGATTTAAACCAGGCAATGTATGTCCAGAGCCTGTCCTCTTAGCTGATGTAAACCTGTCATGATTAATTTTTTTTCTCTAACACCATAAAAGTATTATTGAACCCAAATGTTCTCACTAAATAATTAAGATTTTGGACTGTTGGGCTAATGGATTCACCCAGACCAAGTACGAGGGTGAAGTTAATTTTTGTTTTCTTTCTTTTAGCTGATATAGCCCAGAGATACAGGATAAGCAAATACCCAACCCTTAAATTGTTTCGTAATGGAATGATGATGAAGAGAGAATACAGGGGTCAGCGATCAGTGAAAGCACTTGCAGATTACATCAGGCAACAAAAAAGTGACCCTGTTCAAGAACTTCATGATTTAGTAGAAATTACCACTCTTGATGTAAGTTGTTAACTTTTGCTGGATCAAATGAACATTGCCAGTTTAATTAATGTAAACAACTTCTTTTTTTATTGTTTTTTTTTTTTTATTGGGGAATATTGGTGTGTTTTTCACCCATCAGCTCCATGTCAAGTCGTTGTTTTCAACCTACTGGTTTCCCCAAAAATAAGACCTAACCGGAAAATAAGCCCTACTATGATTTTTCAGGATGATATCCCTTGAACATAAGCCCATAAGATGCATTAGGAGCAAAAATTAATATAAGACCTGGTCTTATTTTGGGGGAAACACAGTAGTTGTGGGGGCGCAGCTCAGCTCCAAGTCAAATCGTTGTTTTCAATCTAGTTGTGGCAGGCACAGCTCACTGGCCCATGTGGGAATCGAACTGGCGACGTTGGTGTTGTGAGCATTGTGATCTAACCACTGAGCCAACTGGCTGCCTATAAACAAATTTTTATTCAATCAAAGAATCTGGACATCTTATAGTTCATTACAATGGATCTGACATATACAAACTTAGCGAATTGAATTTTTCTTTATTTCTCAAGGTAAATGCTAATGTTTTACTGAACCTTTGGATAAAATATATGGCGTACAGTAAATTGCACTAATTTGAATTAATTGAAGGCTCAAGATAGCCTGAATTACCAAGAAATAGATGTTTACATCAGGCATATACAACCAAAGTTTCCAGATTTTTCTTAGTGGAGAACCTCAGGGTATCTGGCCTAAGTACTCCTGTATCAGCTCTTTTGATATGTGTTTTAGTGTCCATTGAAATAGGCCCCCTTAATAATAAGCTTAGCAAACCCTTTTCTTTGTACACTAAGTAGTGTTTAAAACAAGAAACAATTGAGTTTGGGCTTTAGCTTGTCACTGTCAGGCTTGAGATTTTATTTGTACCCTCATTACAAGCTAATACATTAGCTATAGTTTCATGGATGCTGTCAGAGACACAAGGCTCTGGAGTAAGACATAGGACTATTGCTCACATCAAGCCAACAGCGTGAGCAGGTTTGCACTGGTTTGCTTGCTTCCCCTCCAGTACTTATAGAGGTGACACTTAGTGCCCAGGTTGATGCCTGCAGACGCAGGAGAAGAACTCTGCGCTCTGGGAAGTCCCGTGTCAGAGCCAGCAGTAAGCCTCTGTCCAGGGGGAGAGGTTACCTCAGACCTCAGTGTTTCCAGCTGCAAATACAGCCCTGACAAATGGCCTAGGGAAGGAATGGTCAGGGTCTTGCATTTTGGGTATAGACGTGTAGGAGTGAGAGACCCCTGGAGGAGTCTCTGCCTACAGTCACGTTAGGAAGTGATGTACTATTTTAACATATTTTAGAATTAGTCACCTTATTTAGGAAAAGATTTCATTGATTAAAGTTATCTATTTCTTGACATTTTAAAATAAAATGCTTGAAGCAAATAATTATAATTTACTAGACTATAGTTAAAGGATTATTTTCAATCCAATGTAATTTTTAGTAATTTTGGACTAGGTTTTAAAAGCCAAATATGCATTTATATCATACTTTATTTGGAGATAATTGAACAACAGCTGAAAAAGTCAAATAACATATTTCTAGAACTATATATGTTTGTAAAATAATTACATACTCTATTTTACAGCGCAGCAAAAGAAATATCATTGGATATTTTGAGCAAAGGGATTCAGAAAACTATAGAGTTTTTGAAAGAGTAGCAAATATTTTGCATGATGACTGTGCCTTTCTTTCTGCGTTTGGGTAAGTGTCTTAACTGAGAGTGCATTAGTGGGAGTGGGTTAGTTTGGCTGCTATGGTAAAAGTAAAAAGTAGAGAATTCATTTTTATTTAATAAATTCTAAAAATATATGCTTTTGTTGGTATTGCATAGTCTTATAAGTAGGAAAGATGATGGTCAAGTATATATTTCAAGTATGTAAATCATACATTGCAAAAACAACTAGCCGATTCTGCTTCGTTCAAGTATATCATTGCTGTTATTTTTAAAAAAATATATTATTACTACTACTCTCATTCTATTAGGACTGTTTCAAAACCAGAAAGATACAGTGGAGACAACATAATCTACAAACCACCAGGGGTAAGTTGCTCCTTCTTAGTGTGTATAATTTAAATACATGAATTGACTAACAGTCTGTCACTACAATTTTTCACACACACAAAAACAGAAATCTATAAGAATTTTTCCAATTGATAATATTTATTTTAATGTTTGCAGTGTTTTGACACACTGAAGTTTTTAGTTTTTATATAGTCATATGAATGAATTCTTTGCTCAGAAAACTTATGTGCTATTTTGAATTCAGAAAGGTATTTGCCTGTATTTTCTGCAAGGGCATTTCTTTAGTAGTAGCTTACATAGTATGATTTTCTCTAGATTATCATAATCCAGTCTGGTGTCTCCATGTTTGATTGTTTGATTGTTAAGAGCATAGGCTCTGGAATGAGACTGAGTTTTAATGTCATATTTGCCACTTTCCTAAGTGTATATAACTCTGGGAAAATTTCTTAGCTTCTCTGGGCTTCAGCTTGTTCATTAGTAAAAATAGCCACAGTAATAATACGTGCTTTATGGGGATGTTTCAAGGAGTAAACGAGTCAACACATACAAGATACTTCCAACAGTGCATGGATATAAGTTTACTCAGTTAATGTTAGCTATTATTTTTACTGTCATTTTAGGCACTTCATAAATAATGATTTTTGAGTCTAAGTGGAAACAGATACTGTAGGTAATTAATATTAGAGGTAGCCATGCCTTAGATTTGTATAGTATCTTGTAGTTTTTAAGGCTTTTTCACTGGAAGCCTCCAAATTTTCTTCGAACATTTTCAACTATAAGGGATAGCTAAATTAATTCATTTGGATAATTCTTTTTCACAATGCCTGCCTGCTGTTGGTGAAGATACTGATAAACAGTTAATTGACCCAAATCCAAGGAAAAGCAGAAGGCTTAGACATCATAGGTTGGATAACCATGTTTCTGACAGTCGCAGAATTACCAGCTTTTTACCATCTACAGCCCTCTTTCTCAGAAGTTCCATGTTTGTTGGTTTTCTTTGTGTCCCCTGAAGATTTTCTGGACCCCTAGATGGCTTCAAGAATGTCATTTTGCCAGGACAGATTAGATTTAATACTTTTTTCTGTTTTTGTAACAGCATTCTGCTCCAGATATGGTGTACTTGGGATCTATGACCAATTTTGATGGGACTTACAACTGGATTCAAGATAAATGTGTTCCTCTTGTCCGAGAAATAACATTTGAAAATGGAGAGGTATGGGCTTTCTAATATGTGCTGTTATTTTTAATTCAGATTTCTGAAAGAGCAAACTTCCTCCATTCATTTCACTACTCGACCACAGACTTACCAGTTGTAAAAATAATACAGTGACCATAACAACATCATAGCTATTGATATTTCTGTAATACAGGCCAGTGGTTCTCAACTTTGTTGTCCCCGGACCCCTCTGTGGCATTTCCTGCAATAGCAGTGGCTCATTGCAGTCTTGAAAATGCCTCTCTGGTGATTCTGATACCCACCCTCGGTTGAAGATCCCTGTTTAAGGGGATGTCCTTCAGAACAATGCTCTGCCGATTTTCGTTACAATTAATTACATGCAGTGAATCATCCTTTGCTATAAAAAAGTTTTTCTGATTTCCATCTATCCTAAGAGAATGAAGTTAGGAAAGCATTTATTAGTTTTTAGGTAACTGACCTCACTTATCCCGTGTGCCTGAAATAAAGCACATCCAAACTCTTAGAACCCTCACAAAAACAAAACACAAAAACCTAGGAGGTTGGAGGAGCAAGTGCAAAGGGCTATGGCTGTGAGGTTCCTCTCGCTATTCTTTACTGTGTTTGAAACACATCTTTCATTTCATTTCATTCTAGTTTTAAAACCTATGGGCTAAGAATGCAATTTTTAAGAAATATTATAAGTGCAATTAAAAAAAACCCACCTTTTTATATGCATATACACTTCAAAAAATTGTAACAAATGTATAGCTCAGATTTTAAATACACAGCCCAAGAAATTAGCACATAGCAAACACACCCCTGTAATCACCACTCAGTCAGAGGTTAGCTATTCTGTAAAGGAATCAGATAATAAATATTTTAGGCTTTGCAGTTCATACAGTTTCTGTCGAAACTACTTAACTTTGCAGCCTTAGACAATACATAAATCAGTGTGCATGTGTTCCAGTAAAGCTTGCTTGCTTGTGTTCTTTCTTAGTTTATCAAATGGACAACTATGCTACTTTTCTCAGTTCTCTAGGCTTCAGGTGTGCTTACCTGGATTACTTACATTTTTGTTGTATTAGCTCATTTAGTCCTCGGAGGTTCATAAAGATTTAGTAACTTGTCACGATTTTTCACCTGCTCGGCACTTCTTGCAGGAACAGTTTCAAAAATAGAGTTTAAAGGTATGGGCTGGAAAATCTTAAACAATAAAACAGAAGTTCCAACTCCCCATAAATTATTTAAACTATGGAGGAACCTCTAAATTTAGTTGTCTTGATATCCTTCTTCTGAATCTTTTAGTACTTCTTGGTAGAGAATATGTTGGTTGTGGACATGGATAAACTTGGAAGCTCAAGCAGCAGAAACTACCAGCTACTTGGTTAATGTATATAAATTAGTTTAGCAAACAGATATTTTCAAATGACTAATCTGCTTATTACTTTTCTCCTAACAGTTATTAGTTCATCCATACTTTTGTTTAATCTAATAAAGTAATATATTTGTTTTTACTTTTAACTTCCCAGCTCTTAAATTTTCTAAACGATGACTGCTGAGTCTTCTTTCCCAATTAGTATTTATTCAGCAACACTTGTGTCTTCATTTATTCAGTCATAGGTTGATTACACATTATTATGTACAAAAAAATCTGTGAGCAGAAGAAAAGTGAAATAAGATTCTCTGGGTTATCAGTCCAGAAGTTCATATATAATGTACAGATAATGTAATATAAAGACATGCCGCATGCCATATGAGGGGCACTGAGAAAATGTTCTGGAAATTCAGGGTAGCAAATTCATTTCCACCTTTGGCAGAAATGGGGTAGAATCATGGATAGTTTTCTAGAAGCGGTATTTCAGTCCTGCAACAAAAAGGCTAAAAGAGAAATATACTGAAATTCTAATGGAACTAGGGAAGTAAGAGGAGGAGACTGTGCATTAATAGTCTTGAAAGTATTTGGTTAGAATTTGAAATGGAAATATTAAGCAGGAACTTGGAAATCTAGACTTGGATTCTGAACTAGAAACTGGGCATGGAGACATAGATAAGGGACCAGTTAGTGGAGGTGATTAAGATTGTTGAACTCGTTGAAGTTGTCACAGAACTTCACACAGAACACAGAAGTCCAAAGACAGAACCATGGGGAGTAAGTAGTAGCAGCGTGTGGGGGCTCCGTGTGATACCAGGGGTTGGGGGGAGGAGAGATTGAGAGTGACTGCTAATGAGTATTGGGTTTCTTTCTGGAGTGATAAAAATAATCTGCAATTAGGTAGTGTTGATGTTTGCAAACCTTGTAAATCTAATAAAACCCACCCAATTGTACACTTCAAAATGGTGAATTTCTTGGTATGTGAATTATTCTTTAATTTAAAAAAGGTAAACGTGACGAGATGCTTAATCATTTATTCTGTATATGAATGCAACAGGCTTAAACATGGAGATAGGAACCAAAAGAAAACTCTACTCCTACAAAATAGATTCCAGTTTCAGTTTTTTTAGGGTAAAGAACATTTGGGCTTTCTGCTGAGGCAGTTTGTAAATTATAGAGTCACACAAAAGGATAAGTGATGGAAATAATTTTATTATTAGGCCCTTTCTGGACTGTTTCTTGAGTCAGGATTTAGCATTTGTCAGAGAGAGTAAATGATTCAAATCTGTCTACTCATCGTACTTCTCTTGTATTGTTCTCTAATAATAATTTAAAAATTTAAAGCACCTCATAATTTTCAAGGTGCTTTTGTGTATGTATATATACAAAGTATATATAAACACATATATAGTGGCAGGTATTTGTTAACAACGTTGAAAATTGTGTATTGGTTGAAAACTGGCTATGTTATTGTTATTTGCTCTGAATCAAACACTTTTCAGCTTTGGGTAGGTCTCATGTAAGTTTTTGCAATAAACCTTAAACATAAGCTTGCAAATTACTTAGATTTATTTACTGCTGGTATACTCAGTTTTTCAGTGTTACCTGTGAAAATAGTTTACCCCACCCTAAAATCAAAATCTTGATAATAGAACCAGCCCAGTGGTTCCTTTTGGCAAATCAGTTCCTGTAACAGAGCAGAACAGCAGGTCCTCTGAATGCCTGGGTACTTCATTCAGGAGGAGGGAATGAGTTCCTTCATCCATTAAAGCTAATATTTATTTACACCACTGGGCCTTTTTCTCCTGGGTTGTTGCAACTGTTGCATGTTACATGGGTTGGGTTCAAAATTGTTCCTACCTAGAAAATAGCTAGAACCGAATGGAGAGGCCTGATAATTCTCACTGAATACTTCTTTATACAGGAATTGACAGAAGAAGGACTGCCTTTTCTAATACTCTTCCACATGAAAGAAGATACAGAAAGTTTAGAAATATTCCAGAATGAAGTAGCCCGACAATTAATAAGTGAAAAAGGTAGACAGATTAAGGTGTTTATTTTCATCCTTCCTCTTTGTTTCTTTCTTTCTCCCCATCCCCTTCCCCCATTACAACCCCCACATTTACATGTAAACATGGGGGTGGGAGGCATTCGTAGAGAGATAACATGAAGCAGTGGTTTAAAACCATGACTGTTTTAGCTTTCTAAAATCAAATAATCCCTAAAATCAAATAGCATGAAAAGTGGGCTCATAAGTGGACACCATTAGTTTTAGGCACTTTCTTCCAGCACCTTGATATTTGTCTGGTTCCTTTCTAATCAATAGTCCCAGACATATTGCTGAGAGAATTCACTGTCTGATTAACATTTATTTCTAAATGAAAGAAAGTTGAGCAATTCTCTGTGGACTTCTCCAAAGCATCAAAAAACAATTTAAGATATCACCAACTTTCCCTTTGTAGTTAGAGAAGAAAGTCAAACTTAATAAACTGAAGTCATTGTATAGAGCCTTACCCATATTAGTCACTTAATAAATATTTTCGGAGTTAAATTACATTAAAAATCAACCAGTAGGAACTGGAAGAACACCCTTGATGACATGAAGGTGGTCCCTTGAGAATAGTTCCTATGTCAGTTTCAGGAACTTGCTCCCCAGACCTGGGTAATCTACAGAGCGGAGTGCCCATTTAAGAAAAAGAGAAATCCACTACAGCATTTGAATTCAAGTTGAGTTGATATAATTTCTAAGAAGAGTGTACTCTCTGCTCTACGAACTAAAATCCTACCTCTTTTAAGTGTTGTGATATTTAGGTTTTAGCTTTTGTGATCTATATTACTGTAAAGAATGTTGGGGTCTTTTTTAGTTATGCCACTTTTTATGAATTTGCAATCTTACGAGAATATAATCAAGAAGATTCTAATCTACCTCTTCAAATTGTTTCTTCTAAAGGTACAATAAATTTTTTACATGCCGACTGTGATAAATTTCGACATCCTCTTCTGCACATACAGAAAACTCCAGCAGATTGTCCTGTCATAGCTATTGACAGTTTTAGGCATATGTATGTGTTTGGAGACTTCAAGGAGGTATTGTAAGTATTCATTTTTGTTTTCTTAAATTACTAATATGTGTCTCAAAAATGAACTGAAAACAAGTGTTTGACTATTTTAAATCTTACACTGAAACAGTAATACTTTGTTATTTGGACGGAAAAAGTTTGTTTTGTTTTTTTACTCTAAAGTGTGATATAATTGACTATGAGAATTATGATATATCCTTATAGAAATGCCCGCATTAGGTGATCCTAATGCTTGGAAATTAATCTCTGAAAGAAAATGTTTGGCCTTTGAGAAATTAGTTCTGAATTGAGTGTGGTCTTTGTCAGCACATCAAGGTAAGTAGAATAGAATCCAGGTCAGTTTAAAGGAACTCGGTTCTGTCGCTGCTCATTGTGACTGGGTATCGCAAGCACGTTAGTGGCATTTACGGCCCGGAAGATGGCCGTGACCGCGCATTTCTCAGGGCATGCGGCTCTAGACCTCTGCAAGAACAGGAAAGCTTTCTGGCTATCCTCATCTATTCATACTATTAATAAACATATAAACCTTGTGACTACCGCAGATTGTACATTTTTATCAATTTCTGTGATGTTAAATACAGTGGTAAAAAATGGAGATGTTTCTTCATACGTGAAAATTTAAGCAATACTGGTATTCATTCAAATTAGACCTTTTTATCCCTCAAATTCATTTAAATACTATTTTTTATGTCCAAAGATGACATTGCACAGTGAGAAGGTGACCTGAAGTCCGATTTCAGTAGAGCTGTGGTTGGTTGGTAGATGTTCAGTCCTAACATAGAGGAAGCCTAGAGCTGAGTCCTGCCCTAGCAAGTCCTTCAACGTCTGTTCTTGTTCCTTACACTCAGAGTGTGGTTGACATTACAACCTTCCTAATGCCATTGTTATGAAAATTAATGAGAGCTGATGGTTGTGTTGTAACCCATAGAGTACTAACAGACACAAGTTGTTTTTAACTTTTTGTGCACTCAAAAGAATACCATTTATATATATATGGTGATGGAAGGAGAACTGACTCTGGGTGGTGAACACCCAATGGGATTTATAGATGATGTAATACAGAATTGTATACCTGAAATTATGTAATTTCATTAACAATTGTCACCCCAATAAAAATAAATTTAAAAAAAAAAGAATACCATTTAGCTACGAACTCATTAAGTATTCACCCAGGTCTTCTGACAGTCACTGCATATAGACGAATGGTTTAAAGTATGCTAAGATTAGGTCCCTGCCCTCAGAGAACTCACAACCACGTAGAGAAAGGAAACACGCAGGGTAACAGGCACTTGTTTTGTGATGTAGTAAGTGCTCTGACAGAATTCAGCAAAGAGGTCTCTGAGAGACCTCTTTGAGGAGATGTTGGTGCTTGCGGTATGTCCTAAAGCTCTGCAGAAGTATGTCTGGAGGCGAGAAGCAGACAGGGCTTGGAGAAAGGGCACCGTGGCAGCAATAAGTACAGAGACTGCCGGCTGAATGTGAGTGGACGGGAGGGGGCCGCAGAGGGATGAGGGCTCATGAATGCCCTCATGTCCAGTGTTGAGGAAGTTTGATATCTTGAAAACTAGGAAGAGCCATTGAAGGATTTCCGTGAGGGGATTGTTTTTTAAAGATCACTTCAAGATGCAAACTGGAGACTAGATTAGAGGGGGTCCGAACAGAATCGTGGAGACGGTTCAGCAACCCAGGAAAGGGTTGAAGATAGATAACCAGTAGATGATTCTAGAATAAATGAATTACCTAAGTAAATTCTGACAGTAGCACTAGAGCTAGAGAGCAGCACGATTTTTGAGACATTTTGTAGGTGGAATAGGAAAACTCGGTAGCTTAGTAAATGGGGGAGGGGACGCCGGCTGTGATGGCCAGGAATCTGACTTGGGCCCCTGACTTGGTTGTGTTGTCATTAACTGAAATGGGGAGCTCACTAGAGGAGCAGCCTTGTGCTAAATGTAATGAATTCCCTTTCTTGGCATATTGAATTTGAGGTGTCTGTACGCTACAGAGAGGAGTGTCCAGTAGCAAGTTTACATGGCTCTGGGATTCAGCAGTGAGTTGAGATAGGGGCTAGGTCTTGAACACATAAGGATATAGCTGAAGTTATAGAAACAGATGATGACCTAGAACGGGGATGAGAATGGAACTCTGAAGAGTAGCAACATTTAAGGGGCACTCACAAGAAGAAACGTGTAAAAGACTGAGGAGAAGGAGGAATTAAAGAAGGGGAAAAAAAAAACAGAAAAGAGTAATATGGCAATCGAGGGAGGAGAACTTCTATCAGGAGGGAATGCTCAGCAGAAGAAAAGGATGAAGCATCTGTTAGATTTGACCAAAGAAAAACAAAACCCAAAATTAAAAAACAAACAAAAAACTGTATTGCAAAGAGTTGAAGAGTGACTATTTAGTGAGGAAATGAAGATTTGACGTGAAAATTCTTGCAAGAAGCTAGCTTCTAAAGGGAAAGAAAAATAGAGACAAAGGATGAAGTAGTTTTAGCTATTCTTTTTTTCCCCCTTGAGGGTACAAGAAATTAATGATTAAATTCTTGTGGTGCAAAATCAGATGGAGTGAGGAGTTATTGAAGAGATAGGGAAAAAAGAGGCTGCTTGATAAAGCAAAGCCATAGGAGCACAGAGGGAATGAGACGCAAAGGAAAGGAAGTACCCTCCTTCCTCTCTAGTGAGGAAGAGAAGGGGAGAGTGTGTGTGTGTGTGTGTAGGGACTGGCGGTAGTGACAGCAGCCAAGGCCGCGGAGTTTCCTGTCCGAGTCTCGTTTTAACTATGGCTAAGGAAGCAAGAACGTGTGCTGTGAGTGGGGAGGTGGGGGTACGTGAGGAAGGGTAGCTGTGCCCAGAAATGCACCTTAGAGATCCACATCTCCCGACTGTCCGGGCATTTACTTAAACATTGGGACTCATTTAGTCCCTTAGCAAGTTTGTGGGCTTTGACGGTGGGGCTAGATGGAAGTGTCCGACTTCGCTGTTGGGTGTCCTGTTCCTGTCGCTCCTTCATAGGCTTGCTTCCTGCGGCTGCAAGCTCAAGCTAAAAGGACGAATTTCTTAGGACAGAGAGAGGTGCTAGTTGTTCTAGTGGCGGGGCTCACTGCACGGGCTTCCCGGGAGAGTGACTGGGCTTGGAATCACAGTGCTACCTTACTCATGGGTTCTTTCCATGAACTGTTGTCAGCACATTTCTCTACCTCTAGTAGTGGAGAAATCTGGGCTGGTTTATGTACCTCTTCCCTTTCACTGGAAATTTACAGCTCTACTTATAAAGTCTCCAATGAGTGGAAGTCACCAGGATGCTCACAAAAGGGTTAGGTTTACTCATTGGCAACCAAACGATATGCCCAACTTTGGCTTTTGGTCCTTGGAATGTTGTTACACATCAAGGGAAACCTGTGAGGAATTCCATCTTGGCTACCTTCAGTTTTCTCCTCCAGTTCAGATTTCAGAAGTCAGATTTCACTGACTTCAGACTCTAGCACTTCTAATCCCATTTTGGTGCCTGTCCGAGAACCCTGACTGACAGGTAGTGTTCTTTATCACGTGACCCAGTCCCCCTGCTCTGCAGCTGTACTTTACTGGCCCAAGAAAAGCTAATCTTACCAGCCAGCAGCGTTCTATTTATGCCCTCATGCAAAAAGAAACTGAGCCAATAGGATTCTCCAAAGAAATCTGGAAGTGGGAACTCTTCCTCTCCCACCCCACAAGTCCTGTCAGTTGGGAGGAAGATAACAAGTGACTTGAAGCTCTTTGAAACAAATTACCTCTTTAATTTCTCTCATAGGTACCTGATTTCACCTCGTAGGCACTGTTCCCACTAATATTTTTTTAATTGTAAGGAGGCACATGCTGTATGAACTACAAACTGAGCCTATGTAAATAGATGTTAGTGTTAAAAATCAAATAAAACATGCAGCAAAGTGAATCTGACACATTTAATGGCTTGCATAATTGATATTGTGCTGCATGGCAATTAAAGCTTAAATGATAAGCAGTTTCCATAAATTACTATAATTACTATGACTTAGTAACTCAGTATTTCTGGGGTCAAATGGAGGAAGTATGGTTGTTGTAAGGAGAGGGAAAGCAGATTTATGGTCCAGGCTCCTCCTGTGTCAGAGGTAGGCCTTGGGGGTGGGGTACCACCAGTGTTCTGCTTGCCTCTTCCTTTTCAGAGGAACTGAGTCTTAGGGAGGCAACATAACCAGCAAGGCCATAGAGCTGATTAGTGGCAGGGCTAGGATTCATGTCAAAGTATACTAAATCCAAAGCCCAAGCTCATAATTTAATACCAAAAGCAATTATGTTTTCAATACATATGGAAAGCAGTGTAAGTGTGAAAGTGAAAGATGTTTGAAGAGAGAGTACTTACTAGTACCTGAAACTAAATCACAGATCTATGAATCCTTAATTTTTTTCCTATAGCTTGACCACATTGGTTTCTTGATAGATGGAAAAGAGTAGAGTTTATGTTGAGATAGGAAAAGAATCAGGGGAGTAATTTCGGCATCTAAGAACACCTGGGAAACGCTCTATGGCTCTGAAAGAAGAGAATAAAGAACAGGATATGGTATAAAGGCCGGGAAAGGACTTTCAGGGGAAACCTACCTTCTAAAAAACTGGCCAGCAAACACCCTGCCACCTGTACGTTTGCTGAAGAGTTCTCTGCTGCCACAGGAGCCCCAGTGACTGGGGTAAAACAGGACAGGTTTTAGTTTACTCCTAGTAAAACGGGACAGGCTACTCTAATGCTAATGAGCTCCCCAATTCTGGGCTCTAGGTAATTTATCCCAAATCACTGAATCACTGAAAATTAGGAATTTCACAGTTTCAGGTCTCACATTTAAGTCTTTAATCCATTTCAAGTTGCTTTTGTGGGATAAGGGTGTGGGATAAGGGTGCAGTTTCATTCTTTTGTATATGGATGTCCAGTTTTCCCAGCATCGTTTATTTAAAAGACTATCCTTTCCCTGTTGTGTATTCTTGGCACCTTTGTTGAAGATTAGTTGACTAAGAATATGTGGATTTACTTCTGGGCTGTCTATTATGTTCCATTTGTCTATGTCTATTTTTATGCTAGTACCATACTGTTTTGAATACTATAGCTTTGTAGTATATTTTGAAACCAGGTAGTGTGATGCCTCCATTTTTGTTCTTCCTGCTCAAGATTGTTGTGACTTTCAGGGTCCTTTGTGGTTCCATATGAATTTCAGGATTGTTTTTTCTATTTCTGTGAAAAGTGTCATTGGAATTTCGATAGAGATTGTATTGAATCTGTAGGTTGCTTTCAGTAGTATGCACACTTTAACAACATTCTTCCAATCCATGAGTACAGGGTATCTTTCCAATTACCTGTGTCTTTTTTCATAAGTGTTTTATAGTTTTCAGTGTACAAATATTACCTCCTTGGCTAAATTCATTCCTAAGTATTTCACTGTTTTTGATAAAGATGTCCACTATCACCAGTTCTATTTAGTATGATACTGGAAGCCCTATCAAGTACAATAAGACAAGAATATAAATAAAATAAGGTGTTCAGACTGGAAAGAAACTGTCTTTTTTATAGATCACAATTGTGTATGCAGAAATTCCCAAATTTACGAAAAAGCTTCCAGAACTAATAAGTGATTTTAGCAAGATACAAGTTCAACTTTTTAACACTTTTATTTCTATACACTTTTATTTCTAATTGGAAACCAACAAGCTGTTAAAGTACCATTTATAAAGGGGGAAAGAAACTACCTAGGAATAAATTTAACAAAATATGTGCAAGGTCTATTGCTGTAAACTACAAAACCCTTACTAAAGAAATCAAAGATGACCAAAATGAATGAAGCAATATACTGTATTCCTGGATTAGAAGACTCAATACTGTTATCAATTCTCCCCAAATTGATTGATAGATTTAATGCAATCTCATCAAAATCTCCACTAGATTTATTGTATAGACAAGCTGATTCTAAAATTTATTTGGAAAAGTAAAACTAGGATAACCAAAACAGTACTGAAAGAGAAACTTGGAGGACTCATACTATCTGATAAGACAATTCAATGAAGAAGGATAGTCTTTTCAACAAATGGTACTGAACCACCTGAACATCCACTTACCAAAAAAAGAATTCCTATAAATTTAACTCAGATTCTAGACCAAAATGTGAAAGGTAAAACTACAAAACACTTAGAAGTAAATGTACTCCTAGGAGAAACTCTTCATGACCTGGGGTTATACAGAGTTCTTAGATAGACCACCAAAAGCAACATCCGTAAAAGAAAAAAATAATAAATTGTCCTTCATCAAATTAAAAACTATTGCTCTGCAAAAGATACTATTAGAATGTAAGGAAGACATATGAATGGCAAATAAGAACATGACAAGGTACTCAAACATCACTAGTCATTAGAGAAATGGAAATTATTACATTGGTGCAAAAGTAATTCCAGTTTTTTCAACTATTTTTAACCCTTTAAACCTCAATTAATTTTGCACCAACCTAATAAAACCACAGTGAGATCCCATTCTACATCTTTGCGAATTGCTAAATTAAAATACTGATAATACCAGGTGTTCTTGAGGGTATGGAGCAACCAAAACTCCCATACATTACTGGTGGGATTGCAAAATTATACAGCCACTCTGGAAAACAATTTGAAAGTTTCTTAAAAAGTTAAACATATACCTCCCTTTAACCCAGTAGTTTTCCTAGAGAAATAAACTTATGTTCACACATAAACCTATGCACAAGGATTTGTAGTAGCATTGTTCAGAATCCCCAAAATCTTGAAAGAACCCTAATGTTCTTCAGTGGGTGCGTGGATAAACTAATTGTGGTATATCCACTTAATGGAATATTATTCAGCAATAAATAAAGGAACACACATTTGGATACATGCAACAGGATGGATGAGTCTCAAATGCTAAATAAAAGAAGCCAGTCTCATGATTACATACTGTATGATTCCATGTACATGACATTCTGGAAAAGACAAATTATAGAAACAGAATACAGATCAGTGGTTGGCAAGAGTTAGGGGTAGGTGGAGGGTCTGACTTTAAAAAAGGGTGTAGGAATTGTTCTGTATCCCTACATCATTTCTGGAGGTGGTAACAAGATGCTTACATACATATTTTAAAACTCAAACTGAACCTAAAAAAGTGAATTTTGTATGTACATTTTTTAAAATAATAAAAATACTTCTCACCATGTATGCATTTCTCAAAGCTCGTTTAATGATATACTTAACATTTGTACATTTCACTATGTCTAAATCTTGCATCATCTAAAAATAAAGATTGTAAACAAACAGTGTTTGGAGGATGGGAGAGAAACACCTAGGTGCTCTAATTAGAAAAATTATAACCCAAAGTGTGAAAATAGTCGAATTTATTATGGCAAAGTTCCATTTATTTTCCTTCTCATTAGATTACCATGTTGTCTGTTTCCTTGACAATACATTGTTGATTCACCAAATGCTACTTAATAATGATAGTTTCTGGCCACAGCTGGATACAACCTCTTTTGTGATCTGTTTCTCTGCCACCTCAGGTCGGGTTTGTCCTGTCCCCCATGTCCTCGCCTTTTGCTCACAATTCCTCCTCTCTCCTCATCTGTCGACAAGGGGATAAAAAATCACATTAGGGAAAAATGTGGTTTGAGTGTTATCTATGAATTTGTTACATTTAAGATTTCGCTATAAATTATTTCTGGACGAGCAGAAGCTTCACATTGTGTTGGTTGCGATCATCTTTGGACCTTATAAAATAACAAACTGACCGGGGCTTTATCTTAAACATTGTAGACTATTTGCAATTCTTTGAATTGACTGGTTCTAGTTTCGCACTTTGCTGTGGGTGACAGTAGATGATGTCAGATTAAATTTGAATTGATCTCCTTTCATTGTTTACCTCTGGTGCTTGTGAATTTTCTTCAGCACCAGAGAACCTTTCAGAGGCTTTCTGTCAATACAGCTACCTGACAGTCATGTGTATTTGGAAACTGTGCATTTGGCACCCACTGTTCTCTGTTGCATCGGAGCTAGTGGGGAGCCACAATGGGCGTACAGTGAAGTTATTGGTTGCTACATCTCAGTGGGAGTTATTGAAGGGAAGAAACAGCACTTGCAGGACCTCAGGAGAGGATGAAAAGAAAAACTGGTAATATTAACACGAGCCAGCTATTCTTCGCTACCAAAAAATAATGATTTAAAAAGTCAGTCAATTTTACTAACGGAACGAAAGTGTTTGTCAACCTTGATTTTAATTCTTGTAGTAGATATGAAAAACAAAGGGTTTCTATTTTAAAATATATAATAAAATTTAAAAACATCAAAACTCAGTAGAAGACAAATTATCTGAGCAGAAATATAAATTAAAACAATGGAAAAATGCTCAATTTCTGAGGAAATGGAAATTAAAATGCAGATGTCTTTTACTTATCAAGTTAGCAAATTTTAATAATAAAGATGCTGGCAAGACTTCAAAGAATAAACAGGTAGACAAGTAGCAGCAAAAATTGATGTTTTGTAGGTATAATTTGCCCATACTTTGTTAAAAGTTCTTATTCTTTAACCCAATACTTTGTTGGTTATAACTCAAATACAAAGAAAAAAGGCTGTTACAGGTAGGTCCTCACTTAATGGCATTGAATAGGTTCTTGGAAACTGAAACTTTAAGCAAAACGACATATAATGAATACAGTTTTACCACAGGCTAATGAATATAAACACTTAAAGTTCTCATGGCATATTTCTGGTCTCAAGAACATCACCAAACTTCTAAATGAAGACCCAGAACACTTCTAATATTAAGCATTGAAGTAAATGTGAGCTGTACATACATATAAGAATGATTAATGAAAACAAGATAATGATTTTCCAACCTGCTTATTCCAATTCAGGGTCATGGTTGGCCAGAGCCTATCCTGGCAGCTCAGGGTGAAGGGTGAGACCCAATCCTGGATAGGATGCCCTTCCATCACAGGGCCGCCCACACCCACACCACTCAGGGGGGGACAATTTAGATACACCCATTCACCTCACCTGCACATCTTTTGGATGTGGGAGGAAATGGGTGTACCCAGAGAAAACCCGTGTAGATATGCAGAGAAAAGGCCGAGAATCGATTTTTTTTTCCCCTTTCACATTGTAATGAAACGTTATTCAAGGACCTGCTGTATATAAATCTGCTTAGCTTTATAATGGTCTGTTTTGCTACAGTGCATGTCTGTACTGCAAATTTGCTTATACCCTGATTAGTAATTAGAGGAATGATGTTAATATAAAATGACTTGTGTTGGTTCATATGCTGTTTTCCTCAGAATGTTTTGAAACCATCAAAGAAAGCTTTTTCACCATTAAAGAGGATGGCTTAGTGGTATATGAAGACCTCAAAAAAAAAAAAAGACAGTTTCATGGCCTTGAGAGGTGCTTTTGCTTTTCAGTGGTAAGCGATCCAGTGAGGCTGCCCGTGTGGTTGAAGAGGTTGTGTTTAGGAGAAAACATGAAAAAGCTATCTGCTGCCTTAAGTTCTTTGATAGAATTGGTTCTGCCCTCAAGGACCTAAGGACCTGCATCTCAAAAGAGGACTCGGAAGCTCCAGGTTAAGGCTGACCCAGGCGCCAGTCCTGGTTGGGGCTAAATGGTGCTGTTTCTGTTCTAGGTACTTCCTTGGACTCTGCTTACAATGCCACAGAGTTTTGAATGGTTCGCACTGTTTTTCCCTTGAGCCCTGTTACTTTTAGTGTGATTTTGCAGAACAGGTTTTTTAGTTACTTACATTAAGGAAAATATGTAAATGTCCAACAATAAGGGATGGTTAAGTAAGTTTTAGGACAGCATCTTGACTCTGATGCATCTGTTAAAATGATAAGCATAGAAAAATTTCTATGAAACAAATGCAAGAATTAGAACACAGAACTGAGTGTCTAGATATCATGATTACAACTGTGTGAAAATGTTCGACTTGTTACCTGGCCTGAAATAGTATTGCAGTTAAAATTAAAAAAAATAAAATAAAAATTTTTTATGAAGTTGGTAAAATAGAAGTAACAGTGTAAGCTAAGTTTTTATGTGACTTTGGTTTCAGAATTCCTGGAAAACTCAAGCAGTTCGTAATTGACTTACATTCTGGAAAACTTCACAGAGAATTCCATCACGGTCCTGACCCAACGGATACAGCCCCAGGACAGGTAGGACTCCTTTTTTCCAATGGGAACTTTTTTCCTTTTTCAGTTAGTCTTGAAGAGGATCTAAAGCTCTTGCACAGTTTTGAGTTTCTGCTCCTGAATGTCTTTGTAAAGAAATTCTGAACAGACTCTAGATAATCTGCAAATTATGTTCCTTTTAAAAATTTTTAAATTTCATTCCTTCAGAAAAGTTGCAAGAATGTTACAATATAGGTTTTGGTCTGTGTATGCCTTTTGTGGATATGGCTTAACTATGGGTTAAATACAATTGGCTTCAAATAAAATAGGAGGTAGGAAATGGAAGTAGGTAGATCAGTGAAGAAATCAGTGGATTCCATTCCTTGTTCACACGGTCCTCTGTAGCTCGGAGATTGACCACACTATAAAGAAAAAGACGATTTGGTATTCTGGCTAACCCATCCTAAGAGCCCTCACCAGTACAGTATTCATAATGTTGAAAGCTTATGGTTTCATGCAGCTTTCCATTTGAGATTTCGAATGCTTGACATTTTGTATTTGCTTTGTATGTATATATTTTTTAACCTGAGAATTTTGCTATTTCTACCATGTAACTTGTTACAAGTAATTTCTATGTTCCTGCTTTGTTAAACACCCCTAAATTTGCATTTTGATACATTATTGATTTATATGATGTCTATTACAACTATGAGAGGGAAGATGATATATACCAAACTCTCTTTTATTTCATATGCCCAGAACTTCAATCCACTATTTTGCCCAAAGAAACTCCACATATAAAAGAAAAATAAAAATTAAGTGAATTTTTCTTTACTTTGAATCAAATTGAAAGTCAAGAGTTCCCTTTAGGAATCTGATGACACATTTTTCCCTTAAAATCTGAGGTCAGATTTTTCTTTGATAGTTAAGCAACTATAGAAGCAGGCAAACCTTTTGTTGGCAGTAATTCACAGGTGATTATTTTCTTCAGAAAAGTGGGCCTGCATAGTATTTTACCAGATTAGGGAAAGATGTAGCTTACCATTATTGTCTTATCCTGATTTGTCTCAACTTCTCCATTAGACAGTTGAACTCCTTGTATTTTACTTACTCATCTTGTGTACTAAATGGTACTACATACGGTTGTTTCAGAGTAATATTATTTCAGCTAAATTAAACCAAATCTATATCTCAACAAAAAAACAAAAATATGCATTGGGGGAAATGGAACATGATAAAGTTGTATAGGAAGTTTGTAGACACTTATTTTTCATTATAATGGGAATGTGCCATTATGTGTATGATATAATATATGCACTATGCGCCTGTGTAAACTACAGGGGATGTTGAAACAACGACAATCGTGTTTGCCCTTGAAGAGCTTACAGTGCAAAGAAAAAGGATAGACTACACTGCCTTTTCTTTGGAATTCTTGGAAGTCACTCTTACAGTTCCACCATGTATTTTTGTCTGCTATTTGTACACAAGTAAAATAACTGCAGAAAATAATTTCTTGCAGTATTGAAGTGTTTATTTTCTTCCTTATGTCAATTAAGTTTTGACATAAGGCATCCAGGTAATTGTTACATAAGAATTCCAGCTGCAGAGTAAGATGCCTTTAATTCTCTTAGCAGTCATTTGTAAGAGGGAAGGGTTTGGGTCGACTTATTATCAAGGGTTGTGCTGCCTCTACAGAATATTCTAGGAAAACACCCAGGTGTCGGGTGCTTTGTTTCCTTCCACTACACCTCAGGAACTGTCAGTGGGCTCACAGTTAATAGCTCGGTGGCAGCCCTGCCCTGGAGAATCTGAGGAAGGGCATATGAAATGCGGAAAGCAAGATTTCAAATGTGAACTCTTGTCTTTGGCACATAGTAGCTATCTTTTATTGATGATTAAGCAAATAATTACAGGGCAACTACCATTCATCTAATACTCTTATTAAAACGTTATAACTCCATAAAATATGTTGATATAAAAATGTTTTATTCTCTCTTGTAGGAAGTCCAAGATGTAGCAAGCAGTCCACCTGAGAGCTCCTTCCAGAAACTAGCACCCAGCGAATATAGGTACACTTTATTGAGGGATCGAGATGAGCTTTAAAAACTTGAAAAACAATTTGAAAGCCTTTCAAACAGCAGCATCAACTTACGTGGTGGAAATAGTAAACCTATATTTTCATAATTCTATGTGTATTTTTATTTTGAATAAACTGAAAGAAGTTCCGGGTTTTTAATTTTTTTTCCTCCCCTGACTCAAAATGCATTGTCATTTAATACAGCCTCTTTTTAAAAAATCGGCTAGGGTTTAAAAAAACCAACACAAAAATCAGAGGCCTCTCTTTGCTTTCAGTCTGTCCTGTAAAATTTGTATGAATCAAGTGAAAGGTGACATTGCCAGAAGCATCCCATTAACTTGCACTACGATTAGGTTAGGCGGACTTAGGGGTTTTTCCTGTGTACTGTGTGCTTTCCTTTTTGCTCTTTACATATGATCAATTCTGTTGGTATTTTCATTATCACGTTTCTCAAAGCTAAGGGGGTACATATTCTGGATACTTGGGAGGGGAATAAATTAAAATTTTCACACTGTGTGCTGTGTTTTACTGACTGGTTGGATATTGCTTATGAAAATTCCATAGGGGTGTTTTTTGGATTCTTAATGTATAACTTAAAAATACTATGAAGTGGAGGAGAGCCATAAGCCAGAACATTTGGCAGGAACTGTCCTTATGAATTAAGAAAAAGAAAATGAAAGGCGTTATTAAATTGCTATGTGTTTTTCTAACAAAGTGGCATATGGATGGCATTTAAAGCTCTGAATTATACCTAAACCTGGGAGAGGAAATTACTCGTGGAGCAGGTTACCAGTGCTGAACTAGATGGCTTTTAAGGCTCCTCCTATCGTGACACTTCCATTTCCAAAGAGAAAAAACAGCAGACAAATGGTATTTCAATAATTCTAAGCTCTTTCTATCTTGTAATCTTGTTATAGTTGTATAGATCAAAATCAAAAACAGTAGGCACGTAGGTTTTTAATTTCTTTTCCATTGTGAAATTGTCAGAGGACCCTGCCCC
Source organism: Rhinolophus hipposideros (assembly GCF_964194185.1). Lineage (NCBI taxonomy): Eukaryota > Metazoa > Chordata > Mammalia > Chiroptera > Rhinolophidae > Rhinolophus > Rhinolophus hipposideros. Next base: position 56,000,595 of record NC_138057.1, on the reverse strand, counting down.
CTCCAGATTCTCTGATTTCTCAGGCCTGCAGGGTACAGTCAAATGGGTCCCTGTACCAGGCCTCAATACTGCCAGGGAACAAAAACCAGAGGGAACAAAAACCTCGGTATCCTATCAGGAAGCCCAATGCCAGAGGACAGACACGTTCAAAATTGGCTTTCCTCTGGGCCTGGGTTGGTGCTATAGGCCAAGAGTCATTTTATATTTGGAGTCTGTCGATCCCAGTTTGGGGAAAGATTATTTTTAAGCTTAAAAGGCTGACATGTGCCATTATATGTAGTATGTAATATATGTAACATCTTCCAATTCTTTCAAAATAAAGTGAATATTTATAATGGATATTTAATGATTGTTCTTTTTAAAAATCAGCCTAGAAGTCTTAGTTATGCATGACTTATCCATCATTTGATTTAGAATAATAAATTTGTTAATGTGATAAGGGGCATGTTTAGTATATTTCACCAAATTAACTAGAACGGCAGGACAGAGTTGCCTAAAGGTTGGATCTTCATTGCTTGTAGTCAGTAACTTTGAAATCAGAGATGTCTTCAGGACCAAATCTGAGGTGGCCAGAATGAAAATTCACAAACATTCAACAAGATAGTACACAAAACCAAAAGCAGCACATGCAATTAACTGGAATAAATTTGTAACCCTGTAATTGTCTTTCCAGAATAATAAAAGATAAGACGCAAGTACTGGGTTGCGAAGTGCTGGCTTGAGAGCAGTTAATATGAGAAAGGGCTCAAGGAGCACATGTTCCGTGTGATCTAAGACGAGTGAGTGGCTGTTACAACAGTGAGTGGGTTTGAGATGCATTATTTAGCATTCATGCATGTTGGAACTTAGTGCCACTATAAGTGTTGTCTCTCGACTGAAGCCATAGAGGGTAAGGATACTGAATCTTATGTCTGTATGTCCAGTTTCTAGCAATTTTAGAGTCGTCATCAAATGTTTATTGAATGAATGAGATGCAAAATGACCTTGGGTAATTTTTGTACCCCTGAAGGACTCGGCACTCATCAGGAATCTGCCCAATTTTATAAAAAGTCATTAACAAGCGTAAATGTAAAACAGCAAAATGCATGACAGAAAATAAGTTCTTGTCATAGAGCAATTGTGTGGAGCGTGGGGAAGTGGCCTGTGGCTAGGGAAATGAGAGCCGATTCTGCAGGGCCTTGTACACCAAGCTAAGGGGTTTGTACTGTATGTTGTAGGCAGCAGAGGTCCATAAACAGGTTTTAAGCAGAAAAGTGTGTTCGTATTTAAGTTTGAGAAAGAAGACGATCGCAGCAGGTCTGGGTATAATAGAATGAGTCCAGCAGAGGAGAGAGAACAGCCAGAACTAAGACAATGACAGCAGAGATAGAGAAAACAGATACGAGACGTGGCAAAGATGTCAATCCATAGGGCTTTGCCACCAGCTGGATGTGTAAAGACAACTTCCAGAAATCTAGAACTCACAAATTAGACTTTTTCCCTCTGAACCATGAGTCAGAGACTATTCCAGGTGGAAGGAAGTCTTCCAGTCTACTCGGCATCAGGCTCCTCAGCTGTGAAGAGAAGGGGATGAAAGACTAGACTGAAGAACACAGTTGAGTGCAAAACCAAAGTGAGAAGCGGGCCCTTCTGCTTGTCAACCCGCCACCCTTTCCAGTTTTTCAAACATTGTTCCAGTAGTGAGGGAGGCCATAACAGGATGAAAACTTTCTTTAGATGAACTTCTGAACATTTAGTGGGCACAAGAGCTCTTTGATGAAGTCAAGTGGTCAAAAACTCGTACAAAAGAAGGAAAAACGCATGGAAAAGGCCAAAAAGAAGATTGAAATATATAACTGTTTGAAATGTTAAAGCTCAGAATGAACTTAAATTTGCAGAAAACACTCAAATTGCCAAGAAGGCATTTAAAAAACCAAAAAGAATGGAAAAGGAGTATAATGGATTAATAATCAGGAAAAGCTGAAAAACTGAACTTTTATTTTTTCTCAAGGAGATGTAGTCTGGCTGGACAAAAATAAAATGACTGACAAAACTGCAAAAATGAGAAGTAAAAATCTTACTCCTTTTAGTAATTTCAGGGCTCTTAGACCCAAACTTCAGTATTCTAGAGAGCTGGAAGTTGCAAATGCTTTCTGTGTTTGCATCTGTTGGGAATCTGAGAAACCATGAAGAATGACAGAAGACTTCAAAATAATTATAGGAAATAGCTACCTATTTTTCCAAATGAAAATATGAACCCAACTGAAATGTTAGTAGTCTATATTTGGGGGAAAGATTTAGATGGGTTGTAAAGAGTAAAACAAAATCAATTTTTAAGGCCAGTATTTAAAGACCCTGAGGACAATAAGTTGTTTCAGGAGTTAAGTTGTTTTATGTTGATTATAACTGTTTTATGTGTTTATTAAAACAGGTTGGGTAGGACCTCTGCTTGGCAACTGTTTTTTAGCTGTTTGAATTTTTGTATGTATTTCCAAGTAATAAAACTATATTTATAAAATATTTCTATATTTGAGACTTTTTACTAATTCAGTTTGTCATAAATAATGCCATACTGTGAAGATTTTTACTCAATACATATGACTGGAGTCACAAGCTTTTCCGGTTTAAAGTTTTTTAGGTCATTTAATTGCACTTGAATTGGAATAAGAAGCTATATGAATCCATGAGCTGATAATGCAAAGCTAGCTTTCAGGTGAAGTGTCAGAGCTCCCTCTTGCAGAATACCCTGGGGAAGGGCTGGCCTGCCCACCGACCGTAGGCTTTTGAATCACTAGAAGGGGGACACTGCAGCTTAGAAATGGCTTATTTAAAACCCCTTTCCAACCCCCGCCCCTAGCTTGCCTAGGAAATTCCTTCTATCCATCCTTCAATGCCCAGGACAAGGCTCACCCCTGTGGTTCCACAGCACTGTGTGTTGTAGAGTTCCCAGTCCAATACAAAGTTGGAAGTACATGTATCCCTTTTCCTTCACAGCATGCGACTGCCCTGGAAGCAGGAACTCCTCTGTATTTGTATTCTTAGCAACGTAGAACACTGTAAATCTGACAGGGATAAAGGCCAAGTGACTAATAAACATACAAACGAATGAATAAAGGACAAGAAGGCATCGTAACTGGAATGGACCCTGCTGGCTCATCTGTCAATCCCAATTACCTGAGTCTAGTTATCTTTAATCCTATATCCTAAATTGGCTATGGGGTCCTAAATTTTAGTCTAGAATAGATTAAAATCTTACACAAAGATACATAACTATCAGAATGACACTCAAATGCTGTCTTGGGCAGAGTCCTGCAGAGATGCTGGAACTCCTATGAACACTACGTTTTCCGTGAGGTAGATTTTACCCCTGGCTTAGTCATTCAGCCTTGGGGATTGACAGACTATAGTGAGTTGACAAAATACATTCTGTGGTTTATAAAACACATTTACCATTAAGCAAGTATTAGTTATTTACTGTTGCCAGGCTAAAGATGCGACAGTGGAACAAGAGACTGCCCCTATCATCACAGGGCTGAAAGATGAGTGAAGGAGCAAAGCAGATGGGGGGAAAGGTAACAACCTTGTAGGAGCCACGCTGTGTGTTCACACAGTGGAGGTGGATGTGTGGCCTGGGAGTCGGGAGCCTTCCTACAGGAAGTGGTTTCTTGGCTAGGAAAAGAAAGAGCTTTATTTTCTCCAATACGTCAGGTTCCTTCTCCCCTCCAGGGGAATTATAGGAATAGAGGCTGTCACTATTCTCTGTTAGCTTACTGTTCCAGCAAAGCATTGTTAGGTGTTGCTACCCTGTTGTTTCTCAATTCTGGGCCATCAGGTAGAAGATCACGTACCTGCCTCTCTGTGCTGGGTCTTGTATGATTTGCCGGTTGAGGAGGTGGGGGTTCCAGGGAGGAACCTGCTCACTCTCTTGATGCCAAGTGTAAACCTGACCAGGTAGGAGCAGATCCATCTTGGAAGCCTGATACTGGGACTGTTCTCTTGCCCTGACCACCGGCCAAGACGGGGACTAGAGCTCCTGCTGTGTCCTCAGTAAGGCACATGGAACGGCATCTGTTCTGACTGACCGGTTAGTTCTTCGTAATTGAAAATTATCCGTGACTTCATAATGAGCACGGCTTCCTGATTTAAAACATTGTTTAATAGTTCATGCCACACATTTTCTAGGGTTAGAGGGTAAATTCTTTGGTGTGTGGCTTCTGGAATCCAACTTCACCCTTTAAATTTTAAACTTTTGCCCAAGCTCAGTGTTCTGGCATCTTTTCTGTTTCCTGATTCTTGAAAGATTACTGGTAGTATTTTACAATCAACCTACAAGTTCCCACTAACCTTAGGATATTTTCTTACCTGAGCCTAGATATGATGAATTATTTTAAAACACAGATGCTTTTGGGGGGGTTGAGGGGTATAACTTCATAACTTCACACTTATTTTCATTTCCCTTATAACTAGGGTGACCATGTAATTTTTTTCATGCAGACCAGGACACTTAAGAGTAAAAAGGGACGTTAGTAATAATTTCACCAGGAAAACAGATGTAAATTAAAACTGTTCCAGACAAACTGGGGTGTTAGGCTTATCCTCCTCCTAACCAGATCTTACACACTTTCGTGTTTGAATATCATTCTTAACAGAGATGAAAAAGATTTAATTTCTACCAGACATCTGTCATTATAGCACCTTCTTAATAACTAAGCCTTTAAAAAAAGGTCTTTTTTTAAGACCTTAAAGAATTTTAAGAATTCTTAGTATTTTTATAAAGGCTTCACTCATTTTAGATGTCTCCCTAACACTATTCTTGCAGTTGCATGATACAATGTGCCTTTCCTTTAAACTTCAGGAAAAAATGGTAGTAACAACTGCAATAATAACAGTAGTAACTAACATTTGTACAGTTCCTATGAGCCAGGCTCCATTCTAGGCACTTCACACCTTCCATCTTCCTGTAAGATAGGCAAGGTGTCAGTGCGGGTGGGGGGGACGCAAGGCAGGGATGGCTGAGGAAGTCGTGAGTTGTTGATCCCCACCGTAACCCAGTTAAGTGGCAGCCATTTGTTATGAACAATAAAACCTAGAAAGGAAAGAAAGGGAACTGGCGTCTGTGGAGAATTAGTAAGTGCTGAGCACTTTATTCCTTTTCATTCCTATCAAGTCACTGAGAGGTGGTTTAGTGGGAATAGTAAATACATGAACCTGGGTATCAGAGACCTTGGTTCAAATCCTGTCAGATGCCTACCTCTTAGCTTCAGCCCGGCACTTGCCTACTTCCAATGTCTGCTTGCCGGACGGAGCACTTAATTTCCTGCTGCTGCTGCTGCTGGTGTTTCAATACTAAGCCATCAGATTGTATATCCAACTTGGATCCCTATGTGTCTGACCACTCCAATCCTCTGGGGAGAAGGTAAACCCAATTTTCCCACACCATTTCTTCAGTGATTCAGGTCCTATATCCTCTCTTTTCCAAGTCGTGACTTTTAATTGAACAAGGAGAAACATCTTTACTTCCAAATTCTGAAATTTTCAATTAATGACTTCCAAGTTCTAGAGATGTTTTCCCGATTTCTTGTGTTGCATCATTCATTCCTATGTTAATATACAAAAGTGAATCCTGAGCAAAGCTTTGATATGACTTAGAATGTGTTTTCACATTTCAATACATCTCCCTGAAAGAGACCACACCACCACAAATGAAAGAGTTTTACAGCTATGAAGTTGTAAGACACTGCAAAATTACCCACTAAGGAAAATGGGAGCCACTGAATTGTCATGGTCAAGAAATACTCGTGTAGAGATGGAAAACTGGAACTTGAAGGTCTTGGACACAAGTGGTAAATTTCATGACTATTTTCTCAGTGGGTTTTCAATAAATATTTATGGAATGAATAGAAGGACAGGAAGAAAGCAAGCATTCGATATTAAGCTGGGATTCTCAGAGCAGAGGCAAGGAAGCACAAATCATTTATGTGTAGGAAAGAAAAGCAAATATGCCAAATACACCAAGAACCCAGGCAAATGTGAAGTTTATTACGAACTTCCCTGGCAACAAAGGCAAAATGAAGAACTCAACAGTTAGATGTGATACAAAGCAATGCATTCAGCTTTCAAACAAATAAAATCTCTACCCCGGTCTGTAGATCCACCTGACCAGCCTCATCACTCACGTTGAATTTCTTGGTCTTCTCCAAGCACACTGTGCTTTCATGTTTGGAGCCTTTTGTACGTTCGATTCCTCTGCCACTTGAAAGCCCACAACCCTGCTTCAGTGAAGCACATTCGTCTTTTGGGTGCGGCTCAAATACTACGTGTTCTACAAAGCCTTCCCCGACTTCTCCAGGCAGAGCTGGTCTCTCCATTCTCTGTGCCCTTTATGACTTTGCTCATTCCTCTGTTAGGGTACTTACCATGTTTTATTGTCACGTACATGCTGTAGGCATCTGAATTCATTAGCCTGAATGGTTGACAAAGGTAGAGTCTATGGGTTTAATATTTTTCTACGTATCGCCCAGTACACAACAGGTACTCAGCTAAATGTTGAATGAGTGAATTTATTGCAGGTTTCCTTATACAAGCACCACTCAACAACATAATAAACAAATTCAGTAAGCTTTACAAAATATTTAGAAATTCTCACCATTGGGCCTTCTGCTGACCCTTGCTAACGACAAGGGTTTAATAATAAAATGGAAAATATCTTTAGGGGGTTTAATTAATGCAGCCCAGGTAAGTATCGTTTCGGTGATTAACCTTAATACAAGAAAATCTCAGGTACTTGAGAAACGTATGGATAACATGCACTCTTGTTTTTCTCAACTATTCATTAGTCAAGTTTCTCACAGGAGTTGGACAGTGGTCCACTCAAAGCTGGAGTACCCATGCTGTTGAAGAAAAATTCTCATGCTTTGGCTATCAGATGCGCACGTGACATTCTTTGGGGGGTTAAGATATTGAATGTAATTTCTTCTGGGGGAGAAAAGATTTCCTTAGGAAACAACTTTTAGTCTTGTTCAAGAGCTTAAACAAATCTCAGCTATTTTCATAAAATGTGATATTACAGAAATTATTTTAGTCTGGAAAAATGTAAACAGCATATCACCAGTTTGTACTTTCACCATAGAGAACCCTTAAAATCCTTTTTGTGGTGCATGTCTGATTCTTAATGGCACTGTCAGATGATGAGTCGTGAATCTGAACAGGTAAGTCTGGGGCCAGAATGCCAACCGAAGGGACTTGACCTTGGTCGGGTATTCATGGGAAGCACTGAAAATATTTCCTTCCTCTGGCAGTGAATGAGGAATGGCTTAAAGTCAGGGATGATGAGGTAGAGAGCATGAGGTAATAAAGTCCTTTACTAGAATGGTGGCCATGAATATATTTAGAAATTGACGCCACTGACAGAGCAGAATGGACAGGACCCGGGGAGAGGCCAGACATAAAGAATGGGTGGGGAATCCCTGGCTGGAATGCGAGAAGGCAGCCACCCATGAGAAAAAACTTAACTACAGGAGACAAAGCCAACATTAGAACTCTGATTTCCTGACTCCCCATCTGATTCTCTTCCTACTGTAGCTATTGCCTGATTGAGAATGTTGAGGCTGGTCTTTCAGACCAGTAGGCAACTTGATATGATGTAACAAGAACTCAGTTAAATTACTTGAAGGGTGTTGTTTTCTCTGTAGAGCATGGTTATACTGCTAACTATTATGTTAACTAGCTTTGATCTTGGGCAAATCATTTGCCTTTGACATTTTCCTTTCAATTTATTTCTTTAGTTAATATAGCACATATATTTTTCTTGTCTCCCACAGTAAATAATTTTTGAGGGCAGTGATGTGGATAATAATATATGGATCTTTTACCACTTACTGTTTATAATACCCAAGAAGTTTCTCTGAAAAATGGTGTCAAATTAATGAATATAAATAGCGAGAACCACCTGTTAGAAACAAAATGAAGTGTTACCAAAAATACAAATGGAACCTGAACTGTTCACATGAATTTAGGCTATCAGGGAAGCACCTCTACATTTTTTTACGCCTCTGACTACTTAAGAACATTGTCTAACATTCATAAGTACTGAGAGCCACAGCCACATTATACTTTGTTACAAGAGAAGAAAATGTCCCATTTCACAGGAGAACCTTTCCCCAGGCTTTTCGTTATCCTTCCTCCCAAAGATTTCATATGGCAGCAATGAAGGGCAAAGGGGACCCTAAAAAAGACCTTTCAGTCTTAAAGTTGACACACAGTATGGCTTGGCTTTGTTTCAATGGCTTGGTACTTTCAATGAAGAAAAATGTACACTATATTTTTATATTTCAGGTTTCCTCAACCTCTGGTGATTGATATTACCAGTGTTCAGTCCTTACTGCTGCGTAAACTAGTTACGGCACTTACGGGCAGGCAGGCAGCTCACACAGGGTTTTGGGACTTGTGGTATTCTCCCTCTACTGCGCGCGCCTTCAGTATAACCTAACAGTTCTTGCTCCAGCAACTCTGCCAGCGTGCCCTCTTTCTGGGCATCCTTAGGTCACTGGCTTCAGCATAAGTGGTAGGAGAGCAAAGCCAGCAGAAGGAAAGCAAAACTGAGGAAGGAATAGAGGAGAGGTCATAATGACAGAGAGTAGAGTCTGACTAATAAACACTGAGATGGCTTTTTTTTTTTTTAACGTAGTTTGCAAAATGTCTTTGGAGGCAATTCCAAAAGAAAAGTTTCAAAAATGTTCTAAGTAATAGTAGCGTCATCACAGGAAGCGCATGGCTTCCTAAAGGTACCATTTGAAAGGATAATAACCACTTGATTCTATGAGTTATGATAGATTTGTCTTTAAAAAGTTTAGTTTTTAATTAAATATAAAAAGCACTGCTTAAATGATGGCTATAACCCATGAACATAAGGAAATTTGTAGGATGTGTGAGTGGGCTAGAAACACTTTTCATTTTAGAGTCTAACCACTCATGTGCTTCTGCATTGGCCCCATAAAAAACTTTGAGGAAAAAAAAGATTGAAAAAAGAAATGCAAACCAATGGCACATGTAATTTCAAAGGAAACCTGTCTTACAGAGTATGTGGGTATTGGGGTGAAACAGCATGAAAGGCCCACCTCAGTTTTAAATACAGAAGCAGCATGAGAGTAACGGGAGCTTTTGCAGTTCAACAGACCTAGTTAACATTTCGGCTTCCCCCATGGGTACCTGAATAACCCTCTGCAAATTACTTAACTTCTTTGAGACTCAGTGTCCTTATCTGTATGTCCGGTGAAGTGCCTGGCAAACAGAAGATATTCAATGAGAATCAGTTCTCCTATAAGGGTGTTTTGTTTTATTTTCAAACTAAGGGTCTCAAGATTATGAAATCAATTTAGTTAGGTTGCAACCAGCATATTTTAAAAACTGAAAAGATTAAAAAAAGTGCACTATACATAATGGTAAGTATTGTTCCATCATGGATATGCTGAGTTTTGATGGAAGTGCATTTTTTACTGTGGGTTAGACCAAAAAGTTTCAGTCTCTGCTCTACAGAGAAGTTATCAGATTATTATACCCAAAGAGTTTAGTAGTTCTGCCTTTATGCAAATGAGCCTCTATAAACTTGAAGAACTCATTCAAAGTCTTCTTTACTTTTTAACTTGTTGCAGTAAAAACATGAATCATAGAGATGAATTTACTCTGATAGTGTAGGGCATTAAATTCAATTTTAAGATTGGTTTCTGTGTCATATTGACTAATTTATACTCCTAACCACTTTGTAGATTACAGGTATATCATTTATAGTTGATTAAACACTTCTAGAAATTTCTACAAAAAGTTAGCTATTAGGTTCCAGTATGGGAAAATGAGATACAATTTCTAAATAATTTTAAATGATAAAACTTCTTTAAAGAACTGTAACTTGCCTAATCATGAAGACTGCTAGAGGAATATTCTAATCCTGTTGAATAATAAAAATCAAAGGCCTGTATGAGCACTTACTGTTGCTCATCCTGTTGAATAATAAAAATCAAAGGCCTGTATGAGCACTTACAGTCATATCCCACACTGCCTCAGTAAAAATGAGAGACCCAGATAAAACACGAGCTTCAATTATAGGCCTCGTCTCTCCTTCAGGTCCCGATGCAAAACCAGCCTGACTCCCTGGTTGTATTAAGATCATGGGCTAAAAGGCATAGCCACTTTGGGGTGGGCAGAGTGGGAATCACACGCTGTGATGAGGACTGGGACATGTTGGAGGTGGAATACCAGTACGTACAGAATTCAGTGGTACAGCTGAATCGTGAGGTAACTATAGCTCCAATTTATAATTGTAGCTGACCAGGCCAGACTAGTCATTATTAGCATCGTCTGTGGGACTGAAGTTTACAACTCTTGTTTTAAATATGCACCTCAGGTGATTCTGATCCTTGTTCTGGTTTGAACACCCTGTGCTAAAGGGACAGCAGGGATCGGAAAATGGAAAAGGTGGAGTTCAAAAGTAATTATCCCAACCTTACCATATCAAATACTGGATCAGAATCTGACACTTATTCAGAGTACTTCCTTCTTGATATTACATCAAAGACACAGGTCATAGCAAGACAAGACTTGGTATTTTCTAGTTATTTAATGACAGTAAGAAATGGTGCTTTTCCTCTTTGGAATTCATTGGTGAGAGTCAAAAAGCATGAAAGAGAAAGGTCTCTTTAGACACTGAAGTAAAAAGTAGCAATCAATAAAAGTTATTAAGAGTAAGCAGCAAAACAGAACGACAAACCATTCAACTGCCCGATTAATCTGGCTCCTGAGCAGAGAAAACTCACACCTTATGTGGTAGAGGTACCCATTCCTCTATCTTCAGAGAAAAACAATAAGGCAACAGGTGGTTCCTTCCTATTTCAAATGAGCTGGGGTACAGGATGAGGCTACCTGGAATCTTAAATTCTTTTTTCTAAATTTAAAACCTTTTTGCTATTTGGATAATTTGGCTGGGCTGTGGCATGCGTCCTGTCAGCGTCAAGGGTTGGGATTAGCACCACAAATCCTTCCTCGGGACCAAGTCTTGGCACCAGGCTCTGTGCATCACCATCTTGAATGTGAGGAAAGGCAAGCATGAATGCCATTCTTGGGAAGGAATAGCGGCTGTGTAATGTGAAGGACAGCAGAGGAGACAGCAAGCCTGGGGAAAAGGATGGGAGTAACAGAAGTGAGGTAGAAAGCTAGTTCTTAGCTTCACCAAGGGCTGGTGGAAAGACTTGGGGTCAGAGAGTCCCCATGTGGCAGGTACATCAGCTCCTTGAAATTGGAAGATGCCCTAAGAAATGATGTGATGTTCCCCTCCCCCGCTTAGTTTTTTAGCTCCAAGTCTAACAATGTTGGAAATATTTGGAGATCTCTCTCTCTCTCTTTCTTCATAGAAGTTATAGGAAAGGATGAACAGAGATGGGAGACAAGACAAAAAAGCAAATTGTGAGAAAAGCTCTCATTAAGTATGGGTAAAATTCACCCCACAACTCAGAGAAGTTTTCAAAATTACATGGGAAGGAAGGCAGAGGCTACTAGATCTTTGAGGTATTAAGAGACAGGCTGCCAGAGCAAGCTTAGTGATTGCCTTAGTAATGTTGTCTCCTACCACTTGAGAGTCTTTATTTAAAGAGAGGCAGAGGAAAGGTTCAGAGAAGGAGTCAGTGTCACAAATTAAGATACTGGAAAGAGAAGTTGGGCCTTTCTTTCCAGTTTCTTACACTATGAGTTTCACTCACCAGAAAATATAGATGGATCAAACTGCAATAGGGTTCACCAAACGCACTCCATGACCTAGTTCACTGTGCCCCTCAGCAGACCCTGATTTCCCTATTTGATAAGAAAAGCTCTTGAACTTTTCTTTGCTAACAGGCCTAAATACTCTCCTACGTTTAGGAGACAGATAAGCATATGAATAATATGCGAAGCCTTAGGGTCTCCAAATCAGGGTTAGGAAAGAAACTATTTTTCCATAACCCAACATGTCCACCGCACATCTCATATCCTTATCGAAGTTCATGGGTTCAGTTTTCACATTTCCAGGCAGAAAATCTGCTCCCTTTCCAGTCTTTCAACTTCACCTGACAAAAGTCATACACCCTCCGCCCCGGCCCATTTCTAACATCTCCATTAACACCCCAGCAAACGACAACATGTCTCCACTTAGCCCAGTTCCATCCCACTTGCATCTATAGTCACTAGCTGGACACAAGCACGTTCCAATGCTGACTGAGTGCCCACCAGCAGCGAAGGTCCTCATTCGGATGGACGTGTTGGCACCCACAATCCCGAAGTTTGGTTTTTAACTGCATTTTTTGTCAGTTTGGCTGGGAAGATCTGGACAGCTGGAAGTGAGCTTCTCCATCATTTTCTGTTTCTTTCTTTGTATCAGTTTTCCACCTGTGAAGCCCAACACCCCACCACCAAGTGCAGCTGCAATTCCTGCCACTTTGAAGCCTGCAAGGAGGCCGAGCGGCCCTCCCACCACGCCTCCGATGAGTGCACCTGCCACAGGCAGAGCTGCCAGCTTGTATTTTGCAGCCTGTAAAAAAAAAATTCAATTTAGAAATTGAGTTGAGAATATCTGCCTGTGGTGATGTGCATTTTTCTCTCATTACTTCTGGCAATGCCTCTTTAACTCTTGGTACATAATTAACCTTAGAGATTGTATTCAGGGGCAGGGGGACAGAAAGTATTGCACGGGTACTACAATTACTCCGGATCTCAGAATTTAGAGAAATGGGCTACAAAGAGTGGACTGCGACAAATTGATTTTACTTGGAAAACAATCCATCTATTAACTATCTAGCTGGTTTAAACAGTTTTAGCAGCCACAGATACCCCCAAAGCTTTTATGTTGCACAGAGATTATTCTGTGCTCTGTACCTGGGGTTAAATAAAAGCAACATTCTATGGAGAATAGATTGTCCCACTCCACCCATGCTGTCACATCCTCAGACTTGTGACCCTGCTGGATTCTGGCAACCCTCTCTACTCCTCTCACCGAACCTCTGCAGCTATCCCCTTGTAACGCCAAATGCCTTGCATTCTGGTGAGGCTTTGGTTTATTCTCTCTTTGTAAAAATGTCTCTGCCAACAGAATGAAGAGTAGAATATTGGAGCAAAATATTACAAAAGCCATTGATTTCTTGCACTACTTGTGTCATTTCTTCCTTATTTCCTTAATTGCTGGTTCCCTCAACATTAGAGAGAGCAGATCAATCGGGTTAATACTGCAGATTCCTGGGAGCCAGAGGACCATTGATTTGTCAGCGGGAGCAGAATCTTACCTTCCCCAAGTTTCGGGTTCCCTCCTCAACATTCACAGCAGCGCTGTTGACATGGTCTTCAATGCCGTCAATCTTCTCCTGCTGAGACTAGATGCAAAGGAATTATGAGTGAGCGGTCCTGCTGGGAGCAGCGGAGAGCCAATACACACTATTTTAATTCCTGTAATCAGGGCCCGTGGACTGCAGCCTTGCAGTCTTAATAGCAGTTCACGAATAGCATCTGATAAGCCACGTCCTAAGTACAAATTCACTTGTATTGAAAAAAAGAGCGTGACTTAATTATTAGGCAATAAAACGGTGGCACCTTTACAGGAAAAAGCATCTCACGCTAAAATTGATTCAAACATGCAAACGTGTTATTCTCCGAGTGGATCTACTTTCCAGGAGAGAAATAAAATCCAAATAAGCATTTATATGTCATGTTGTGTTTGACAGAAAAAAAACCCACAAAATCCACCCAAGAAACCTCCCTATTTTCTTTGAAGATTCAGTTTAAAACAAGCAAATCTGCCTTAGGAGTAAAACACCCTTAATTTAATAAATACAAGTGACTATGTTTTAGGAATAAGAATACAATATGTGCCATGGAATCTTTCCATGGGTGATATGCAGTAATGGGCAGAGAATGAATTTACTGTCCTGTGTTTTACACCTATACAATTTTAATACATTTTAAAATCATGATGAATTAAAATGTTTCAGACCAAAATATTAACAAATCATTCTACATAAAATGGCAACACCTACAGTGACACAACAGAAATTGTGACTCACGAAATCTCTGGTAGAAGGAAGTTTAGGAGGAAAACCACATGTGCTTTTCCTTTCAGACGTGTGGAAGCCGCACTACAACATTTCTGACAAGTTACCAAACCTCTGCTCATACGCCTCCAGTCACAGAAACTCATTACTTGCCACAGAAACACATTCCCATTCTTAAATCAATTTCGTTTAGACAGAATTTACATACAACAATATGCACCCACTGTAAGGGTATATGATGAGTTCTGACAAATGTACAGACCCATGTCACCACTATCACAGCAGTATGTAGATTATCTAGTTTTTCTTTAATTCACAGAAAAAAGAGAATCCCTCTTTGACCCAGCTAAATGCTATCTTCTACAATGATTGTGAAATAATTCAACTTTAATCCAGAAGTATTTGATTGCTCTTATATAGCGGACCTCTTCACTTATACTGAAGCAGATACAACACGCTTCTAATTCCAATCATCATTTCATTTGAGAACATGATGCCCAAGTAACAGCTAATTCCCCCCACCACCAGTTGCTTCCTGTCAACATTACTGACATTCCTTCCCTTCTCATACGCCCAGTATGTACCTTCTTATTGCTGGACCTTTCAAGGTATCCCTTCATTCTTATATTTCCACCACTATCTTGACATCTCCAACACAATCCCCAAAAAAGTCTTTTATCAGTTTCCCTTCTAACATCTCTGTCAGAAACAAAGATGAGCTGTGATCTAAAACTACAGCAAATGTTTAAATAAAAAGTACAGTAAAAGACACATTGCCATTCCCCCCCCGCCCCCTCAAAATACTCCCCCTCGCTTCGAATACACATGTCCCATCGTTCTTGCCACTTTCTGAAGCAGTTCTGGAAGTCCTCTTTCGTGAGTGCCATTAGTTGTACTGTCGTGATGTTCTGAATCATTTTGACTTTGGTGAAGAGCCAGAAGTCACACGGTGCCAGATCCAGTGAATATGGTGGATGAAGACACACCGTAATGTTTTTAATTGACAGAAATCGCTGTATCAGAAGCAATGTGTAACACGGAGCGTTGTCATGATAGAGGATGAAAGACACTCACAGAAGAGGACTTCCAGAAGTACTTCAGAAAATGGCAAGCACAATAGGATAAGTTTGTTTGAAGTGAGGGGGAGTATTTTGAAGGGGATTAATGGCAGTGTCTTACTCTAATAAATATTTTAAATTTAAATATTCACTGTATTTTTTGATCACACTTCGTATAACAGTGGTTCTCACACTTGAGTATGCACCAGAATCACCTGGAGGACTTCTCAAAACACCGATTGCTGGATCCCAACCCTGGAATTTCTGATTTGGTGGGTGTCCAGTGAGGCCTGAGAATTTTCATTTCTAATGAGTTTCTAGGTGCTGCTGATGCTGTACGATGGTTCTCACTTTAAAAACCACTCGTGTAGCCATTAGGGAAATGCAAATCTAAACCACAATGAGATACCCGCTCACATCTGTTAGAATGGCTATTATCAGTAAGACAAGTAATAATAAGAGCTGGAGAGGCTGTGGAATAAAAGGAACCCTCATACACTGCTGGTGGGAATGCAGGTTGGTGCAGCTGCGGTGGAAAACAGTATAAAGGTTCCTCAAAAAATCAAGAATAGAATTACCATATGACCCAGCAATCCCTTTCCTGGGTATCTACCCCAAAAATCTGGAAACATTTATCCATAAAGATATATGTACCCCAATGTTCATTGCAGCTTTATTTACAGTGGCCAAGACATGAAAACAACCAAAGTGTCCTTCGCTAGCTGATAGATAAAGAAGATGTGGTATATATACAAGGAATATTTCTCAGCCATAAGAAAAGATGAAATACCGCCATTTGAGGCAACATAGATGGATCTTAAGATTATCATGCTAAGTGAAATAAGTCAGACAGAAAAAATTGAGAACCATGTTATTTCACGCATGTGGGATATAAAACTGAAAGCATAAAATTAACAAGATAAACAAAGAAAGAAACAAAAACTCATTAGACACAGACTAGTTTAGTGGTTACCAGAAGGTAAGGGGGGATGGAGGTGATGAACGAAGGTAAAGGAGGTCAAACGTATGGTGATAAAGTATGTAATTTTACTAACTAATGTTACTGTAATACATTTAATTTAAAAAACAAAACAAAAAAAAAACACTAGTGTATGTACATCACAGGATTAAGAACACAACCTTTGGTCAGCTGTCCTGTGTTCAAATCCCACAATTATCACTGTGTGACAATGGACAAATTAATCAAGCTCTCGAGGTGTCAGCATTCTCATCTCTCAAATGAGGATAACGATATTTATATCTCATAGAGCTGAAAGGATAAAATGAGATAGTGTCTGTAGAGTATTAGGGGGGAAATAGAAAGCTTATCTCCCATCTTTTCTATCAAAAAATATATTAAATTTTTTCCTATGGTAGTTTAAAATTCCAGAGCACTAAAACATTAGATCTCTCTTAGCATTCATTTATTCCTCAGACAATAAAACTTCTTTTAATGTTGGCTTTCTTTTCCCAACTCATAGAGGCATAAGTGCCAGCACTTGTCTGGATTTCTGACACCCTATCATTGTTTCTATCTGACACATGCCCAACAATTTCCATTCTTGCCTGGAAGTCTACCCTAGTAGATAAATCATAGATGTAAAACCCTATCATCAAACTCCTTATCTTGATGAGTTGAAGGGTAAAGGGAAAATAGTCAACGTGTCTCCTTTATCTCAGCCCCCAAATAATTCCATCAAGATGGCAGGGCCAATCAGGATTATTGCCATTTCTATACACCAAGAGTTACCTCAAGGCCTCAGGGAAATATCTTTTAAAACTCCTTCCTAAAAGGTTGGATATTGCAGCTTTCTGACTTTTTTTTTAATGAAGTAAAATTTAAAAATAATTTTATTTGAATTATTTTCATCAAAATCCTTTTGAAATTAGAGACAGAACCACAAGACAAAAGGAAGCCCGAGATTACTGATTGAACTATAATGCTCCCCATCACTGCCTCACCAGTACTTAATGAGCCCTGTCCCACCCTGGGGAGCACCCCACACCTGTAAGTACTTATTCTCTGACATAAGGAAGCGTGCTTAAATACGGGCATGGACATAAAGCAGAGGGTACACCAGCCCCTATCCTGGCATCAGCAGTCATGTCTCAGTTGTGCAGATATGCCTTCTTCTTCCCCTATTTTGCTTGGTTTGAATCCCGAACTTTGCCCATATCTTCAAATACTGCTTCTTGAGTAAGGAGGACCCAATGACATAATTAGAGTTAGGCAGCAAACTGATGTCAGAGTTGTCAATCACGGTCCATAGAATGACCAACCAGACTCCATTCAGAGGTGAATCTGGTCCCTTGTCCACTGTGTCCTTGGCTCTTTATGCCGGGCCTAAGCACACATACAGAACCTCCCCCAGTACAGGAAACCAAGCTCCTAACAACAGTGGTGGCCCTTCCCTCCATCTACCAACGTCCCCTTTTTGCTTCCGGTTTGCTTATGTTTGTTTTCACCTGCCTGGACTTCCCACATCTGACAATCCTCAAACTGTCTTCCTGACATTTTATACATTGGCACCTCCCATATGTTCTCTTTAGCCATGAATTAAACCATTTATGAAGGTCACTGCAGTGTTTCTCAGACTAGACTTATGCATAAACTTTTCCCTTTTTATTTATTTATTTATTTATTTATTTATTTATTTATTTATTTATTTTATTTATTTTTTTTTTTTGGTTGAGACCCCACTGGCCCATGTGGGAATCGAACCGGCAGCCTTCGGAGTTAGGAGCACGGAGCTCTAACCGCCTGCGCCACCCGGCCGGCCCAACTTTTCCCTTTTTAAAGGAAAAAATTCTCAAAAGACTCCAAGAATGTGTCTGTCAATTTCATTTTAAGAAAAACATTGAATTAGGTCCCATATCTGCCTGAAAAAAATAACTGAATCTTAATTAGCAGTGAAGAAAGTGTGATTCATTAAGTTAATATTTGTCAAATAGAAAGCAATTTGGGCATTTGAAGTCAAACCTAATGAAGAATTGTTTTCCCCTTGAATGCTTGTGTGTGGACAGTTATAGGCCCAGCATCCTCTGTATCAAGCAATAGTAATACATTCAACAAATCCATTCCTAAATCCATTTACATCAATAAAAATGCTCTCCCTTGAAGAATCTTGCTAGTAATTGTGCAGATTTAATAATGTGTGTGAAAAGCTATGGGTGTAAAAAGCTAATGCCAAAACTCCAGGTATTTTCCTTTATTCCTCACTAAATTCCAGCCAGCTTTCAAGGCCAGCTCTGGTCTTAGATCTTGACTTTTCCAGATACCACTGAGCTATCCTGCTTCTAAACGCCAAAGGCAGTAATCTCTACTCCTTAAGCACATACAATCACATATCCAGAGAAGCCCAGAAACAAACATGCAAATTCTATGATATACAGGCAGAATGCAGGATTATATTGACATAGAGTAGGCAATAAACAGAGGAGGTAAGTAGGATGTTGACATCAGAGGATTCAGCAAAAGGAAAAGAGACTACAGACTCTATAATGGGTATACTAAAATGGCTAAAGGTACTGTTGGTGGCAAAAGTAGAATTCTAGGGCCGGCCCGGTGGCTCAGGCGGTTGGAGCTCGTGCTCCTAACTCCGAAGGATGTCGGTTCGATTCCCACATGGGCCAGTGGGCTCTCAACCACAAGGTTGCTGGTTCAACTCCTCGAGTCCCACAAGTGATGGTGGGCAGCGCCCCCTGCAACTAAGATTGAACACGGCACCTTGAGCTGAGTTGCCTCACGGATGGCTCAGTTGGTTGGAATGCGTCCTCTCAACCACAAGGTTGCGAGTTCGACTCCCGCAAGGGATGGTGGGCTGTGCCCCCTGCAAATAACAACAGCAACTGGACCTGGAGCTCAGCTGCGCTCTCCACAACTAAGACCGAAAGGACAACAACTTGAAGCTGAACGGCACCCTCCACAACTAAGATTGAAAGGACAACTTGACTTGGGGGGAAAAAAAAAGTCCTAGAAGTGCACACTGTTCCCCAATAAAATCTTTAAAAAAAAAAAAGTAGATTTCTAAGCAAGGAGTCAAAGAGGGAATCAAATAAGGGAGGGACAAAAGCAGAAATGCAGCAGGGGTCAGTACAAGGGAAGGGGATGGGAAGTAATAGACATTATCCCATTTAGTCATCCCATCAATTTTACAAAGCTCTTTGTTGTCAAATGACTTCCTGAAGGTCACACGGATCATAGGAGAAATATAACAGGAGGAATCTGATTGAATCCAGTACAACCCAGTGTTTAATGCAGCCAGAGTAAAACTGGATTTAAAAAGCCACAGGGAATAAGGCAAAAGGTAGAGACAAAACTGGACCTGCAGCAAGGGTGACATGCTATTGCACAACTGGCCCAGAGTTCCTTAAACTCCCCTTGACTAGGAATAGGGATGGCCCCGTAGGAAAGAGGGCACCTGAGCAATAAAGGCTGAAGAGAAATGAAGCAGGGTGCCTCGGAGATGTTAATTCATTAACATCTATTGGACCACACCTGGATCTCTCAATAGCTTTGTAGATTCTTTTTTATTTGTGGTAAAAATATACATAACACAAAATTTACCATTTTAACCATTTTTAAGTATACAATTCAGTGGCATAAGTACATCCAGAATGGGCAACTATCACGACTATCCTGCAGATTCTTTTTTATACAGGTCTCTAGTCTTCATTGAGCTTAGCACAGTACTCTGCATGTAGAAAGTACTCCATAGATAAATGGTTAATTTGCCTAAATGCTATCATGTCCATGTGATGATAATGAGAGGATGTGGTCACTCTGGTTATGTTCCCAAGTCATTTGGTGCCTAAATGGAGCTTCTGTGAGTCCTGGACAATGTGGTCATGAGAACTCAGTCACCCTGGGAATAGTAATCAGGGGTTCTCCTTTGAGCTTTAGCCTAATAACATTCTGTTTCATGTCCTTACAGATTATTATAAATAGGACATTTGTATAGAGCTATGGCTGTAACCAAAGTCTTACTGCACAAATCCTCCCTACATTAGAGGTTAGGAAATGCTTATATAACCTAATCAGACACGTAACTGTCAAATGGCCACAAACCCTTAATTTTCCTTTCATGTGCCTATCCTATTGGAAGGGAAATGTATTTGTCTTGAATGAGAAGAACTTTGTACATGTTTAGTTTGGTTTTTAAGTCAACTTTATTGAAGTATAGTTTACCTACATTATAACTCACACATTTTAATGTGTACGTATCGATGACTTTTGACAAATGTATATAACTGTGTAACCATACAAGTATAGATTTTACAAACTGCATTAGATCACAGATTATGAGTTACAATAATTGAATAAATCTTGATTCTAAAAACAACAAATATTTTGGGGTTGTTTTATCTTTCCCTTTTATATGCAATATATTAATAGACTGTACAGACAACTTAACTCAGAAACTTGAAACATTTTGCTTCTTCTAACTTAGAGGTATCGAGAAAGGAAAATGCTTTAAACAATTTACTATATTTAATTTTAGGGATTACTGAAGAAAAATGCACAAACTAGAAAACAAGCAGAGTAAGGGACTAGTACTGAAAAGCCTAGAAATCATACTCTAGAAGGAACGCAGGAGAGAATCAAGGATTTTCAAGAGAAGAAAATATGGTGAGGTTGGGTCGGGTGAGGAAGGATAATGTTGATCTCAAAAGTTGAAAACTTATGTGGAAAAGAGACAAAACGTGGTTAGTGTACGGCCCCAGAGGACAAAAGTACCAGAGGGAAGTTATTATAGAACAGAGTTTATACGTGTATAATAACTTCTGAGAATCAGAGCCTACAAATGGAACAGCTGAAGTATGAAGGGTCCCTGCACTGTTTAACTGTTCAAAAAGAGTCAAAAGACCATCTGTTTGAGAGGTTGGGGCAAGAATAGAAGGATTAGGTTAACTGGCCTCTTAAGTCCTTTCCAATTCCAATTCCAATTCTGAGATTGTGTGATCTAGGAATCCTTAATGAAGCCTTAATGTTTCTTTGACTCTTCCATCTTTCTCAAATTTCTACCAAGTCTACCTCAGCAATACCTCTCAGCTGTCCCTAACCTTCGTACAGTACTCCCCTTTGTCATTGGGGGATACATTGCAAGACCCCCAATGGATGCCAGAAACTGCAGATGGTACTGAACCCTACATATACTACGCTTTTTCCTACACAGACACGTACCTGATGGCCTTTCTTTCACATGTCTGAATTGCCAGCATGATTACTCTTGCACTTTGGGGCCATTATGAAGTAAAATAAGAGTGACTTGAACACAAGCACTGCGGTACCGTGACAGTGGATGTGATGACCTAAGATGGCTACTAAGTGACTAATGGCAGGGAGTGTATATGATGGACCAAGGGATGATTTACTCCTATGTCCTGGGTGGGACAGAGCAGGTTGGCACCAGATTTCATTATGCTACTCAGAACGATGTGCAATTTAAAATTTATGAATTGATTGTTTTTGGAATTTTCCCTTTCAGATCGTGGTTGACCACAGTAAATGAAACTGTGGAAAGTGAAACCACAGATCAGGGAGGACTACTGTCCTTGTGATGCCATTGCTGTTGGTGAAACTATTGCAGTGGATTCCTAACAAGTCAGCCCACCTATAATAGTGCCCTCTCCCCAAGGCTATCATTCACACTAGGCTAACACATCATCCCCAAGGCTAACACAGGCTGGGTCACATCACTCTAACCGGCTCAAAACTCTAGGTTGGCTCCTTAGTGCCTACAAAGTAAAGTTCAAATTCTTTGACATGGCCTTGAATGCCGTCTCAATCTCGCCCTAACCCTCCTTGCTTTGCTTGCCCATGGTACCTTATGCTTTGATTATGCTGCAGAACTTATCATTCCTGAAAGACCATATACTTCTCTACTCCATATCTTTGTTCAGCTGTTTTCAAATGCATCCTCTCTCTCCACTTCTAGACATTTCACCCAGTTTTCAAGGCTCAAGCAAATGCAACCTATCTTATGAAGCTATCCTTAACACTTCCACCTCACAACCCCTGCCTCCCTCCCTTGAAATTAAATGCTTCTTCTTGGGCTCATAATAATACTTCTCATCTACCTCATTTTTGCATTTAATAATCATGCTTGAAATTTCCTTTTTGGGGGTCCAAGCTTATCTCTACACACTGTGAATCTCCGAAGGCAGAGAGCAGGCTTCATTTATTTCTATATCCAACCTTGTCAGACACCCACTGCCAAAGATCTAACACAATACCTTTTATATAACAAGAGCTTAATAAATGTTTATTGAATTGATCTGGAATTTGAGAACAGTTAGACTTCTATCCAGGGCCTAAGACCAGTCTTAAAAATTGTAACTTCTATTAAAATTCGAATCCAAAGCCTAGTGACCAATAAACCTCTTATCCTATTAAGCTAAAATCTTTGAGTCAAAAATAGTCATATACTTACATTCACTAGGAGAGAGAATTCTGTGACCAGTTCGCTAAGTTGAATTAAATCCTTAAAAAGAGAGAGAGAAAGAGGAAGTTACTTACTTTTATCCCTCACAGCTACCGAAAGGAAAAAAAAAATTTTTAACATACCGCTTCTAAAGTTTCCCATGATTCTGCAGCATTTTGATCTCGAGGAATTTCAGGCAATGCGTATATCTGAGTCATACTCTGAGGATCAGCTTCAGTTTCAGTGGTGTGAAATTCTCCTGGACAAACAGAGTCCCATGTTTAGAGTTTATCTGCTTAGTTAGAAACACAATAGCATGAATAAACTCCATAAAACAATTGCCATGTGAAATGCTTACTAACTGAATTCAAGCCGAAAATAACTTATTCTATATCATCTATCTATCTAATCTATCTATCTAATCTATCTATCTATCTATCTATCTATCTATCTATCTATCTATCTATCTATCTATCTATCTATCTACATCTATGGGCACATCATTCCCAGATTAACAAATGTTTTTTTAATTACTCCACAAAACTACCTCAAACAAAAAAAAACACAACAGGTTACAAATACTATCTACCCAATCTGAATAACTAGGGCTAGATATGGAAGAAGCACCAAAGGAAAACTTCAACCTGGCCAATGTTCCAGGAAGAGATAGGTTTCCAGTAAAAGTAGGTTTAATGCTTTTCATTGCTAAATCATTAATTGTTTCTTTGCCTATTTTAGTAATAAATACCAGACTCTTAAGGTGTTAAAAGTAGAGAAGTGATATGTTGTTAGCAGTGAAAATCAGTCATTTTTGTTAACAATAAATTTGTCATTAAACTAACACCTCTTACTACATGTATCTGTTTGTATTAGGTTGGTGCAAAAGTAATTGCGGTTTAAAAGGTTAAAAAAAAAAATTGCAAAAACCGCAATTACTTTTGTACCAACCTAATGTATATTGTCACTCTACTTCTTGTCAGACTCATTTTTCTGGCCAATGCCTCCACTGGTTCTCTATCTTTTCTGAGTTTTAAAGTCATCAACTCACTAAAGCTTTCCTCATTAAACACTGCTATGATGATGAATTACTTTGTGCTCCAGACTTCACCTTCAGGTCTTTCTTATTTCCTTGTATTGGTTTTATCGATTATTCATTCATTAAATGGATATTTATACAGTGCCTACTATATGCCAATCAGTGTGCTAAGATGCTGGGGATACAGTGGTAAATCAGAGAAACATTTCCAAGGAGTCAACTGGGCCTCGTCTGAAAGACCTGGATAAGAATCCTGGTCTGGCTATTTACTTGCTCTTTCACTTGGGAAGGTATTTCATCTTTCTGACTTATCTTCTTCATTTGTAAAACAAGATGATATTTACTTAGCACTGCGCTTGGCTTATGTATCAAGTACAAGTGGTTAATAAAGAGTTACCAGCACTGGATTGCTACTGCTGTTATTATTAATGGAGCTTCCTAAGTAATATGTGATACAGAGGTGTTAATAGGCAAGTTCAGTATAGTCTGATAAGAACTATGACGGCTAAGTACGGAATGCAATGTGAGCACAGAAGAGAGAGGTTATTTAACCTAGACTTATGGAGGGGAGAATGGTTCGAGAAGGTTCCGAAGCTATAGCTTGAGGATGAACAGAAATCGTGTTAGTGAACTGGGGCAAAGGTGGAGCAAGAAGCTGAGAATATTCATGTCAGGGAGAATAATATTTGCATAGGTTTGGGAACTGAAAGGAGTTTAGAATAGCTGAAGCACAGACAATGACAAGAGAAAAGCAAAGCTTGAGGTTGGAAATCTAAGAGGACATAACTCATGGCGCTCTAAACCATGTTAAAGAGTTTTGTCTTTCTCATAAGATCAATTTGGAACTATTAAAAGGAGTAGGAGACTTTTGGGAAGCTGGAGGGTGCCACATCCGATTTCAGATTTAGAACGGGAACCATAACATAGTGTGAAGAATAGATTAAGAGTGGAATTGAAACGCAAAAAAGAGCGTGAAAAACCAATTGGGAGGCTTTTCAATGTATCTGGTGCAAAATGATGATGGTCTGTCTGCTCTAGGACAGCGGCAGCAGAAATGGAAAGAAGAGCTCTTTTGTCCCCCTTACTTCAAGCTCAAAACACCTACCACTTTAATATTTTCTGATCACCCAGTATGTATTGTGTTGAGTACCAGGAATGAAAACATAATACAAAGTAGTTGCTCTCAAGGAATTTATATTCTAGAAGAGTTAGATACACAGAGACAATCCTAAAACAGTAAGAGAGTTCATTAATGTCTAATAAATATAGATACATATAATATTTTGTGGGAATTCCAAGCTGGGGGTGGCATCTGACCCAGCTTGGTGTGGTGTGCAGTTTATAGGACAGCTTCCTGAAAAAGGTGCTCTTACTAGACAAAGAAGATAGGAATATAAATTCCAGGTAGAGACACCAGCATGAAAAAAGGCTCTCAAAGAAGAAACAGTATAGCTTAAAATAAAATCAGCAGTTTGGTCTTGCCAAATCATACAGTAAAAGACAATATTACAAGTATAACACATTATAGATGGTTAGGAGGGGACTTTCAGGCCAGTTAAAGACCTTGGACTTTAACTGATAGACAGTGGAGAGCTACTGAAGGGTTATAAACAGGGGAATGAAAGTGACACCTGATCTACTCCCAAAAGCCATTATACCTCTAAGCTCATCTTCTTTCGCAATTTCTTTTTTCATCCTTGCTTATAACTGAATGGTATTTTATAAAATTGCATTACTATTTTACTTTCAAAATTTATGAATGCTTTACCTCTTGAGAAAAAATCTGTTTAATTTGTTTAGAAAGGGCATAGTCAGTTGACTAAAACGTAATTTAATAGGCTTATCGAAATTGACTGTGTTCTTTTTATTTTTAATCTTAACTTACCTGAATATATTTTCTCATCTTAATGGAAAAGCAAAAACATCAGATATAAAGTTTTACATTACAACATTATGGCAAGTGTCTGATATTGTAAAAGCTCTCTATGATTTTTACAAATGCTTCAGTCATTTACGCTGTGTCCTAAGTTATCCCATAGACACTTCCATTTTCACTTCAATCGAGATGAATGAATTACTCTGAGGCCTTTCTTCCACGTAATATTCCTATTTTATAAGAACTCCAACTTCTTTAATAGGATAATGAATAATGATAACTTCATTATTAACAGACCAAATGTAAAGCATAACTTCGTAAACGCAACACTGACTCTAAAGATTTTTAAAGCCACAACCTTTGTACTACTAGAGAGGATTCAAATAAAGTATGCCAGTGTATATAACAAAATGAGGAGAGATTATCATATATAAATTCTTGATCTAAAAAAATAAAGGGATGAGAAAGGTCTGACATTTTAAGCAAAAGTAAAGATTTCCTTCAGTAAAAAATAAAAAATGTTTAAGTCATTTACAATCTCACTTGAAAGCAAACTGCTAATGCATCTTAGTTCAAATGGAGTCTTAGAACAAATAAATCTGTTCTCTTCCATGGAAAATCCTGCTGTAAACTTACAACTCTGAATATCACTCATCAATTTGAGGCACGACTAACAATTAAGAAACCTTTTGCACCCTCATACACTGTTGGTGGGAATGCAGACTGGTGCAGCCGTTATGGAAGGCAGTGTGGAGGTTCCTCAAAAAATTACATATAGAGTTACCATATGATCCAGCAATCCCTCTCCTGGGTATCTACCCAAAAATCTGAAAACATTTATCCATAAAGACACGTGTTCTCCAATGTTCACTGCAGCTTTGTTTACGGTGGCCAAGACATGGAAACAACCAAAATGTCCTTTGATAGATGAATGGATAAAGAAGTTGTGGTATATATACACAATGGAATACTATTTGGCGGTAAGAAAAGATGATATAGGAACATCTGTGACAACATGGATGGATCTTGAGAGTATAATGCTAAGTGAAATAAGTCAGACAGAAAAAGCAGAGAACCATATGATTTCACTGATATGTGTGAACAACAAAAACAACAAAAGAACAAGACAAACAAATGAGAAACAAAAACTCATAGACACAGACAATAGTTTAGTGGTTACCAGAGGGTAAGGGGGGTGGGGGGTGGGAGATGAGGGTAAGGGGGATCAAACATATGGTGATGGAAGGAGAACTGACTCTGGGTGGTGAATACACAATGGGATTTGTAGATGATGTAATACAGAATTGTACACCTGAAATCTACGTAACTTTACTAACAATTGTCACCACAATAAATTTTAAAAAAAAGAAACCTTTTAATTTCTACAACTTCCATAATTCATTTAGTCCAGCTTGTATTAAAAATCAGTACCTCAGCGGTCATCCACTGATTTTGAACTTTTACAAATTGCTACAGACATGAGGAGGCAAAACACAGAGAGATTACAGCTACAGGAAAGAAGGCTAAAGAACTCCTATCTTGTCCATGTAAGTCAAAATTGCTATTGTTTTATGTGACATAATAATCTCTAATAGTTCCATCCACATGCAAACATCTTCAAATATAAAGTGTATATGCTCGTATATGTCACTCACCACTGTTTTTCAAACTCCAGTTTTAAAACCTTATTTTTAACTGCAAAGTCAAATAAACATTAAGATAGTTTTAGTTTAAATGAGAAATAAGTTAAACAGCATAGACATAAGGCTTTTCCCTTCTCTATATATGTCTAAACATTCATTCATTCACTTATGTATTCATACTCATTCTCACCCTCTCCCCATACCCCCTGCTTTCTTTCTCCATACTTCATGAAGGGTAATGATTCTGCCAAGAATTATAATACAATATACAAGAAATTTCCACTAAACTTTACTGTATTAGAAAAAGTGTCATTATGAACCTAAATTAATTCAAAAGCATTTCCTGAATTTTTTTCATGTTCTGATAGCTTAAAAATAATGAAATGAATTTACTGATCATCTACATAAGCCTATCTATCAAAATAAAATGACTTCTAAGTCATGGCTTAACTTAGCTGCAAAGGAGGATTTTTAAGAGAATTAAAACCAATGGAAAACACATCTTCTGAATAACATACAAAAACCATCTACATGTTTTACAAAAACGGTTCAGTACCTGTATATACCTGTGATAAAATCTAATATTTCATTAAATTCAGTATGTTGGTCTGAAGTTCCCAGCAGTTTTAAGATTGGATTCTTTTCTTTTGTGAATATTTGTTTAAAATGTAATAAGATTCTGTTCCTATTGTGCTAGTGAAGTTGTGTGCTGGATGGGAAGTAAGGAAGACAAAGATGGACAAGAGCAGTGATTCACTCTGTATAACCTGATACACCTTTCTAAATACAAATCCGATCTGTAGGCTCATCACTTCTCTGGGTGGGAAGCAATATGCTAAAATTGAAAGTAGATACACACGTGAGACAGAAGGGGGTTTTTCAGATCAAGCAAGATTGGCAGAGAAGATGTGCTTTAGGAACTCAGAATCTGGACAAAAGAAACAGCAAAATTATCACGGCTTTCCCCTAAACTTAATAAGCTTCTTTGATTCTCCAGAGAACATAAAACGTCCTAGCCTACTTGTTATTTCTATCTGTAAATGAAAAACTATTTTAATATTTTGATGTCACTCATGGAAATGTGGTAACATTGCTCCTGAATCTCGGCTGATGTTTCCAACCAATTTATGTAGAATCAGATTGAATTTTAAAGGAAAAAGTATTTTAAGGCACTTCTATGCAAATCAAACACATTTTTTTTTTGTATAGGCTGTCACTACTATAATGAGTATCTAAGGCAAAAATAGGAGAAACCAGAAAACACTGGATAAAAACATATAGAATGACAGAAAAGAGACTAGCTAAAAGATGACCACATATGGAGCAAATCCAATTTATACC
This sequence comes from Rhinolophus hipposideros, assembly GCF_964194185.1. NCBI lineage: Eukaryota > Metazoa > Chordata > Mammalia > Chiroptera > Rhinolophidae > Rhinolophus > Rhinolophus hipposideros. Next base: position 55,972,178 of record NC_138057.1, on the reverse strand, counting down.
CCACTACTAAAGTCTTATGTAAATTAGTTCCTTTCTTTTCATATTCTCCTCCTTCCTTCCTCTCAATTATTTGTTACTAATATTTCTGTATTTAAGGCAACCCAGTAGAAAATCTCATATCTGGTGAAATACTCAGGCATTTGGTGAGACAGTTAATTTAAACTGCTTAATGTTGGCAATGGATTCAAAGTCAAAGCATAATCTGACCAGCAGACCATTAAGAATTTGTCATTCTAATATTATTTTAGGTATAATGTAGGTATTTGATTTTATAAATGGAATGACTGTCTTAATCAAATCAGTATTTGCAGAGATCATTTTTGTAGTTTTTCCCAGTGACAAGTAATCAGGTCTTAGGCCAATTTGGTGTTCCATGAATTAGGAAATCTGAGAATCAATAGAGTTGGAAAATGAATTTCACCTGTTATATCTTCTCCTTCATCCTTTGGCACTGCCCCAATCTTTTTCATTTCCTCTGTACACATACATGCTTCTTCAAATTTTACCAACATTTTTTTTTTATACCAGTTTCCTATGGAGAAAGTTAATTGCCAACAAACTGGTAAACTGTCTTCTAATTATCACCCAATGCCTCGGATGATATATAAACCCAAATTTGTTGAACCCAAACAGTCCTACTGGTAGAAACACAAAACATGCGATAATAAAATGCAAATTAAAGCAAGTATTAGAATAGTATCATGTTGTGAGAAAATTCTCGGACAGAACTCAAAATTTTTGTTTGCTGCTGATGGGCAATTCAAAGTTAAATAGTGAAACAGATTAATGCCAGCAACTCTATCCAGAAAATCCAGCGAATCCGCACTGTTATTACAGCTATCACGACTGTCAAAATGTCTGGGTGAATAAGACGGCCCCCTAATCACAAGTAACTATAAAGCCCAGTTTCTCTATACACGCACATAAAGTATCAGTTCATACTAAATGATAAGAATAGCACTCAGCCTCATCAATATGGTGGTGATAATTACATATGAACAGAATAATGTAAACAGTAACTATGAACTATCAAAAAGCATTCTTCCCAAATATTCTTCAAATAGGGTTGAGTGCTAACATTCCTTTCTCCCTTAAACAACATTTTATCTACAGAGTGAAGTAGTTATATCTGAAATTACAAAACTGCCTCTAAAAAGATATTTACTCATTCATATTTATAAAACATTTTTTAATGGTCCACTATGTGCCAACCTCTATGCGCTATGTACTTAGTATATGCTAGGTACTAAGGATACAGTAAAAGCAAGATTACCCACAAGATCAGGATGATAGCCTAATGTTTATTCTTTTTTTTCCTATGTCCCTATAAATTACTGGATCACTAGCACTGAAAATACAACGTTAAAAATAATCTGGTTTTGGAGACAAGGAGTGGTACAAGAGTCCCTAGGTAAATGAAAAGAGGAAAACAGCACAGGTGTAGTATCTCTCAGATTCTATGCTAATCTGTAATTTATTTATATGCCACCCTTTCCATAAAGACTTAAGGCAGCTTAGAACATATATAAAATGTAAAAACGCTATCACCTCACACCTTTAGAATGGCTATCATCAACAAAACAAATAACAAGTATGGGAGAGGCTGTGGAGAAAAAGGAACCCTCATGCACTATTGGCAGGAACGCAGATTAGTGAAGCCACTATGGAAAATAGTGTGGAGGTTCGACTAGAATTACCATATGACCTAGCAATCCCTCTCCTGGGTACCTACCCAAAAAAATCTGAAAACATTTATCCATAAAGATATATGTACCCCAATGTTCACTGCAGCATTATTCACGGTGGACAAGACATGGAAACAACCAAAGTGTCCTTCGATAAATGATTGGATAAAGAAGATGTGGTATATATACACAATGGAATACTATTCTGCCGTAAGAAAAGATGAAATAGGACCATGTGCAACAACATAGATGGATCCTGAGATTATCATGCTAAGCGAAATAAGGCAGACAGAAAAAGTCAAGAACCATATGACCTCACTCATATGTGAAATACAAAACTGAAAACAAAAAAGGAACAAGACAAACAAAGAAACAAAAACTCGTTAGACACAGACAACAGTTTAGTGGTTACCAGAAGGTAAGGGGAGACAGGGTGGTAGAAAAGGGAAAAGGGGGTCAAATATATGGTGATGTATGTAAGAAATGTACGCTTGAAACCTATATAATTTTACTAAACAATATCACCCCAATAAATTTAATACATTAAAAAAATAAAATGTAACAAGATGGCATACATTAAAAATAAAAAAGAAACTCTAAAACAAAAAAGGAAAAACAAAGGCAGCAATTATAGAATAAAGCCAGGATAGTTTAAAAATTTGTCTTTTGTTAGTTAAAAACTTTGGATTTAAGCTTTCTTATAAACAACTCAAATAGAGAAACCTTATCAGTGTTGCCATTCTATACCCATAAGTTTAAAGAAGAAAAAAAAGACTGATTGCTTTGAAGTACTACTACTATGCATCAAACTAAGAATTTCTTTTCAGGGTTCCTTATAAAGAAATTACGATAATGTGCTCAACAATTATAAATTTCATCCTTGGTAGAGATATAATGAGAAGTTAAGAGACTGAGCTGTCTCTTAAAAGTATCACTTCATAAAAGTTGATGGCATGACCTCCAATGTAGATTTTTTGTTTATGCTGTCAGTTAAATTCAGAAAATTGGGCTGGAAGATAGATCTATCATCCTCTGTGAAAATCAGAATGCCTAAGAAAGACACATGACTGACGAGGCCACCTTTGTACAATACCTAGAGATGAGGGAAGAGTACTCTGCAGACAAGGAAGACATTCTCCTTAGGAAATACTTTAAAATTTATTTTCAATATATAGACAAACAGATACGTGAAGTTCTGAAGTTCCACTTTATCCAGCCAGCATAGCCTCAAATTTTTCATCCTGCCACACTTCTATGCTATGCATTTCCAGGCACACTCATAGTTCAAGAATTCAGCATACTGGAATAGGAGGTAATCCCTGGAGACTTACACATTATCTGCAATATCTACACAAGGAGGTGAACTTTCATTAACTGCATTGCTATGATCAAGAATCAGAACAGTACATTACCCCCAACAGTCATAGATCTGGTCAGAGAAGGCTGTAATAACGTTTCTTCATCATTAAATTGTTTCTGAAGTTCTTCTACAGATTCCAGATGGAGTTGGAGAAATTCGGCTGCTGCTACTGATGCTTCTTCTTTAACAGGATCTATCATTCTCTTCAGAAGTCCAAGGTCATCTTTTCGGACTTTCAAACAAAGCTTCTCCATTTCTCGGATGTTGGAGCGGAGTTGCTATAAAAAGAAAAAAAAAACATTATTAAAGCTACCATATGTTTTAGTATAAAATACCTTTATTTTCAGAAGTAATTTGTGATAATGGCTGTGAATGGAAATGATTACAAGCATTCTGTACAACAGAAGGCATGCATAATACTTTTCTATTTTTCATGTCTCTGGCTAAATCCAGCTTCTTTAGAACTCACATCCTCATATTTGGAATTTATTTAGCATTTTTCATTCATTAAATGATTGGTACAAAGGTAATAATCTCTTCAAAGGTAATAATGCTCTTCGTAATATATCACACACTAAAGAAAAATATCAAGAAAAATTTGATGATTTCCATACTTCACTTCACCTCTCTCAACCCAGATTTCTCATTGCTCAAGCAAACACTGACAAAAAAGATTACATTATGCACACTAATATATAATTTGTCATTCTACACCCCAACTTGACAGTACCGTCATGGCTATCCCTCCTGGTCAATGGCTGTCCCATATTCCACAGTATGGATGTAATATAGTAACTTATTCAAACAGTTCTCCAGTGATCAAAAGTCAGTCCTGTTGTTTCTAGTTTTCAGTTATTACAAACTATAAAACAAATGTTCTTGACTATAAATCCTAATATGCTAAAACAGTATATATTCATAGCATAGTATGATTCATAGATAGTATATATTCATAGTATATATTCATAGATAGTATACTATCATACTATATTTTGCAGGGATGACTTTCAAAAATGACAGCACTCAAAGGATAATATGATAATGTGCATTTTTATTTCAACAGTTATTATCAGTTTTCTCCCTAAAAGGCTGTAACACTACCACCAAATCAGGAGTGTCCATTTTCCCACTGCCAGTATCCTACCAGTATTACACGTTACATAACTCAGTGTTTTTACCTTGCTTTTCTCTCTGAATGAAGCTGTTGGATTTTTTCGAAATGCTGTTTCCCTCTTTTTAAAATCATCTATTGGCATAAACAAAACTTTTCCTCTAATGTGTTGCTATAATGAATTATGAGCAGGTTTCATGGTATAGAGCCATATTTGTATTTCTTTGATAAACCCTTCCTGGTCAATATACATAATCTTTTAATACACTGTTGCATTCTATTTGCTAATATTGTATTCAGAATTTTAGAAAATGTATGTATGTGCATACCTGTGCACACATGTGCATATGTCAACAGTACAAGTGTCTATACTATCGTTCCTAGGTTTAAACTCACTTTAATAGGTTTAAGGTGTGTTAGCTTCATAAGATGAACTGGGAACCTTTCCATCTTTTTCAATGCTCTATACTTTGCAAAACATAAAAAGTATTCTTTTACAATTAAATAGAATTAACTTGCAAGAATAATCTCAGTATGATGATGTAAAAATTATAGATCTCGCTTCATATGATATTTTAAATTCTTTTCCTCTAGTGTACTTTCATAGATACTAATGTAAATCCTGTGTAGTAGACAGGACAACAAATATTAATTTAATTTCTCAAGTGCCTACTCTGAGGAAGGTGTTACGTTCCATATTATTACATGCCACATTATTACATACAGAGAAATCAAAACAAACAAAAAAATAGTTCAGGATTTACTTAATTATTTAGCAGCAAAGCTGGGGTTCAAATCCAAGTGTTCTTACAAGTCCAGCAATTTTTCTATTAAACTATAAACATAATCCCTATCTGTATGGTACCTTAATACATTCTAAGCTATCCATTTTATTCTAGTAAAATTAAAGCTAACTTAGGAAAAAGTAGTTTAGCTACACCTAAAGCATTTTGTAAGACTTTCTGAGTGAATCAAAAACTTGTGCCTCTAACCTACGATGACTCCACTCTTCCTTTAACATTATGTCCAATCATACCATTCCAATGTGAGCTGGAAAATCTAAGGACAACTGGACTGTAGATTAAAAATATGTGGTACACAAGTATTATTATGTAAAAATCATAGAACCATGTGAGCATCTAATCCATCCTCATGATTTTACAATAAGGAAACGAGCCCAGATGAACAACATGGCAAAAGGAAGACTACAGCCCATTTCACAAATCCTGAAACAATATTGTTTTCAACACACCACCATCCCTTGGCTCTGAGATTCCTTTCTGGACTACAGAAAAGTTTGGTTATATAGTTTGGTTATATAGTTGCCACATAGTCCATAGTCTGGTTATATAGTTGCCACATAGTCCATATTCTATATGGACTATGTAAAGTTTGGTTATATAGTTTGGTTATATAGTTTGGTTATATAGTTGCCACATAGTCCATAGTCCATAGAGATACTTTAGGCAACACTACCTTGGAAAACCATTAAAAAGTCTCTGCAGCCAATGAGCACTGCCTGTGACACATTCTTCCCCTGTTATAAAATTTGTCAATATGTTTATGTCCCCAGACAAATTGCAGTGTCCAGCTAAGAACTCCATTGCTATTGATGAAGGGGAAACAATGTTAGTGGAGAGAAAGAAAATACCCACTGAACTATAAAATCTGATACCAGATTAACAAAAACACAAATAATGGCTAAAGTTTTACCAACACTACTGTCAGTGGTTCATTGTATATCTCTGATATATATATATAGTTTGATTCAATTAAATCTGGTAAATGAATGAATGCTTTCACATTATTATCCACAAAGCAGTGGCCCAACAACAGGAATCTCCAACTATCAAGAAACCAACTAGAATTCTTCCCTAGGAAAGTATAATGTAAATCCTTGGTATATGAAACATTTCTTCTTAACATGGAGAAAATAATGAAAGGAATGATTTTTTCAGAATTAATTCTCACATACAAGCATAAAACAGTAAAGTGGGAATGAAACCCATGAAAGAAAGCAATAGTGCTATCTTGAAGTTCATAATATTTAATACAAAGATACACTGGAAATAGTGATACTTTCAGATGTGAATCAGTTTAGAGAAAAGAGTTGTATGATGCCATATCAGAAATTATATTGCGGTAGGAAGATCTTTTTAAAAAAGAAAGCTAGTTTCTAAAAAGTAAAATTCTGACACTATGAAAAAAAGTTAATCTGAAAAGAGAGTGGTACTTTAAGAATCCAATATAGTTGTGTAAGGTGTGTTATAAGTTCAGAATTTTATGAGACTTGTTTAAAAAAAAAAGGAATGGAAAGAAAGGCATGTGAACAAGGATAAACACAAAAGAGTGGTGTGAAATGAGGAGACTCACGTAAGTAAAGTAAGAGCCCATAATGAGCGGAGGCTGGTGAAAAATGTTAAGAACAATAAAAAGGATTTAAAAAATACATGTAGAGTAAGAAGAACAGGAAAGAAGGTTTGGGCCTACTGCTTAGGGCAGATGGCATAACGTTAACAGATGAAGCAGAGAAGGCAGAACTACTTAACTCCTATTTTGCTTTTGATTCTCTATTAAGGAGAAATAGTCAAAATTGAAAGGAGCTTAAGAACCACGATCAAAGAACACTTAAGACATCTTACTGTAAGAATCTAGACAGGCTTCATGAAGGAGGTGAGAGCTGAGCTGTCCCTGAAGAAGAATATTGGGAAAACAGAACATACTAAATAGAAAGCATAGATTGGGAAAAGACAGAAGTGGAATCAAGGATAGAAGCTTTGTAAATACTGTATTTCATCAGTTTTAGGACAGTATCTTTTTTAACATCTCTGAAATTGGAATGTGTCTTTAAATAGATGCTAAAAAAACGCTTGCGTCATCCTTAACTGGCACCACGTTTTCTTTCTTAGAGGTACTTCAAATAATGGTGGGTCCTGAAATTGTTGGTGCCTTAGATTTCATTTCCTCCCCAAGGTTCTATAGCACCTACACCAGTCAGAGTAGAGGTCAAAGATCCTGAGTCCTGATTAATCAGCTCATAAATATTTCAAGGCAGAATTTAAGTTTAAATTTCTTTGAAGCTTATAATAACCTAAAACAATTTATCTTCTAACAGCATTCATTTTGACATCTACTTTTCTGTCTTCTCTTCCATTCTCTACCTGGCCTTGCTTCTCTCTAATCTTTTTTCTTAACTTCTGTCTACTATCCTTACTTCCCCTCTCTTTTCCTCATTCCCTCTCTTTCTTACTGCTTCTCACTTAAAACAAAATTATTTTTTAATTAAAAAGTAGATAACTCAAGTGTTCTTTGTTACATTTTTACATGTTTGAATGACGTGTCTGTGTAATTTTTCAAAAAGGTACTTCAGCGCTAAGGTCGTGGTAGTTCCTTATTCCTCTGTCAAGCGTGTTGAGTTCAGAATCATTTACCAGAGCTACCAAGAAAGTGCGTAAAAATCTAACATATTAGGCTCCACTTGTAACATTCTACACAAATTTGTACATATGTGTATCTGCATTTTTCTGAAAAGTAAACTCAAGTATGCTGATTATTAATCAGCCACCTAACTGGTATTCTTGCTTCCATCCTTGTCCCCTTAGAATCTATCCTTTTCATAACAGTCAAGGTCATTTTTAAAAGTCCTGTCAGGTCATCTGCTCAGAACGTTCCAAAAGCTTTCTAACCAACTTCAAATTCCCACATGCTGCAAAGGCCTTTCATCATCAGACCGCGCTGAACTCCCCGACCTCATCCCCTATACTCTCCTTGCTCACAGCAGCCACACTTACTACCCCTTGAATATGCCAAGCTCCTCTCACCTTAGTCTTCGCACTTGATTTTCCCTCTGCCTACAGAAGTCTATTCCCCAGGCTTATGCCTTAACTTCCTTCAGGTCTCTGCGCAAATGTCAACAGAAACCTTCCACTACCACTCTCTATATAAAAGAACACTCATCACCTTCTGTGAGTCTTCGTTCCCTTTAACTTGCCTAACTTTTACTTCGTGGCACTTTTTATAACCACCTAAATAGTACATATTTGTTTACTTAAAAAAATTATCTGTCTCTGCTTTCTCCACTCACCAATCCAGAATATAAGTTCAATGAGAACAAAAGTGTTCTTTTGTTTTGCTCAGAGCTATATCCCCATTATCTAGAATAGTATCTAGAACATAGTATATGTTCCAATGTTTCTGCCCTTCTAATAATCACGTTAGAGAAGCAGATATTAAGCCTCGTTCTGAAAACTTTCAGAACTATCCACAAGTTAGATAAATGGATCTATAATCAATGAAGTAAGTTTTAAAGGAAGAAAGTATGCCAACTCAGTAATTAATAAGCTTTTCAGTATGCAAGTAGTAAACTGCAAACTATGGTGAAACTTCCAGTAAAATAAAGGTGACTTCTCTCTATCTCTTCAGTTTTTTAACTAAATTGAATAACTAGTTATGGCTTCCCCCCCCTTTCAGAAATAGCCTGAAATTTCTGTCAAAAGATTAAAAGATATGTTTAAGTACATACTTGTCTATACTGATAATTGTAAAAAGTAATTACTCTGAATTAATTGAAATTCTGAAAATGGCTAATTATGTGTTTAATGATTAAAAGAAGAGTGGCTATGCATATATTTGCCTTTGTTAAATACTGATTTAAGGATTCCTAATGTGTTTTGACAACATGTAATTTTGAGAGCAAACTGTGTACAGCAGAAAACATTTGGTTATCTGAATTCATCTGATTTCTTTACAAACATAGAGCACAAGTCCACTGGTAAACATTTAAACAACTTAGAGTAAATACATCTAGACGTCATATAATTTATTAAAGGCTCCAGAGTTACAGCTATTTAATTAAAAGAAATCTAGACTATTCTTTACTTGTATTACCTAACTACTACATAAAGTACTGATAGCACTGTAATGACTTCACACACTTACTTCAACATCAAAAGTTACTAAAAAAATATATATATAGCTTTAAAAATATTAATTGAACCACCGAAAGGAATAAAAATCATAGGAGAAAAATATCTCCATCCATTTACTCAACAAATATCTAATGAGGACCTATTACATAGGTATTAAGTGCAATATTCCATTTTCTATCCACTTGAGTTACTACTAAAAATAATTCCAGATTGGATTCCTGCACTACCACTTATTAAGGCCTTGTGCTGTAGACATACACTAAGTTTCTCTGTTCTTCAGCCTTCTTTTGTCCCAAAAATGAGGATAATACTGCCTTTATCCAGCAGATAGCTGGCACTATATCACTTTTGGTCTCTACAGTACATTGGACAACCATACACTGATGTACATTACCTCTTTTACTAAAACTTTATTATTTAAATATTTTATTTAACTTTTTGTGAATTCCTATCCAGGTTAGTTCCTACAAAGGAGAAATTCTGATGTTTTTCAGAATCCTCTATTATTACACAGCGTTATTACTATGTGTTAAATATTTGGGGAGGGAGGTAGGGAAGACTGAGCTTTTAAAAAATATACATGTTATACTTTTGTATGACAAGCTAACCAAAATGGGAGAAACTAATGCAATTACATGTGTTTTAAAATAAACTAACAAAAAGCCAACAAATGTTTTTAGTTTGATTGAGCAGTTAAAAGTGGGAGTATCCAAAGAAGCTTCTTGGGGGAGGCCGGTTTTCTCAGTGGTTAGAGCACAGTGCTCTTAACAACAAGGTTGCAGGTTCAATCCTCACATGGGCCACTGTGAGCTACACCCGCCACAACTAGCTTGAAACAACTACTTGACTTGGAGCTGATGAATCCTGGAAAAACACACTCAAATAAAAGTTTAAAAAAAAAACAACAAGCTTCGTACCAATTCCTCTCATTTGCTGAATACCTACTGTGAGATAGGGCTGTGCGGGGACTTTGCACACATGAGTGACAGTCCTTACAACAATCCTGGATACAACAGAATGAGATCTTACTTTCAGAAAAAACATATGTGTAATTAGTATTAAGGATTCTCTTGCAAAGGGAGCTAGAGTCATTTATAAGGTCTTTTTTTAAAAAAGATAAATTTGAACTAGCTTATTTATAACTGTTTCTTCTAATAACTAGTGAGCCTAACTGAAGAAAACAAACCACAAGAAATCAGTGTAAGAAAGAAATCAGGAAAAATGAGTGCTATTACAAGAGAGGAAAACTACTACTCAAAAAAAACCCCAAAACAAATAAACCTACAAATAAAAAGTCCAAAGGGATTTAGACCAATTATTAGAAATAAAAAGAGTTTAAAGATAGTTGGCCACAAGATGTATACATGAAAATTATATTTCTATATACACCACCAAAAGTTAGAAAGCATAATTTAAAAGACATTTAGCATCTCCCCCAAACAAACACACATAGCATCCACCCACCCTAAAATTGTAAAGTACTTAAGAACAGATTAATGAAATAGGCTGAAATAGATAAACAAAGTAAATGTAAGCCCTGTATTCCAGTCATCTGTTGCTGCATAACAAATTCCTTCGAAACTTAAGGGCCTACAACTACCATTTGATTTTGCTAATGATTTTATGGATCAGAAATTTAGGAAGTCCTCAATTGAGCAGTTCTCAGTAATGCAGTTGAGTCAGACGTCAGCTCAAGTTACAGTCATCTGAAGGCTCAACTGCACTGGACGTCCAAGATGGCTCTCACGTGGCTGGCACTCAAGACTGGAAGTTCCTAAGAGCTCAGCCATGGCTATCTCCCATATGGGGGTCTCTGGATACTTGGACATTACACATGATGGCCAAATTCCCCCAAAGCAAGCATCCTGAAAGAATCTGTGGAAGCTATCTGGCCTTTTCTGACCTGGCCTCAGAAGTCACATAGCATTACTTCTGTCTCACCCCAGATTCAAGGGAAGGGGAATCAGATTCCACCTATTGAGAGAGGAGTAGTATTGATGGTCATACTACAGAAGATCATGTAGGATGGAAGATATTTTGCGGCTATCTTTAAAAAGTACAATCTACCACAATCTATATTCAGGAAACCATAGACACAAATATTAAAGACATAAACAAGTATAAGAATATTCCAAATTTATACGTAGAAAAATTAGATATTGTAAATGTGTCAGTTTTCTCTAAATATATGAATAAATCCAATGCGATTTCCAAATTCCCGATAAGACTGTGTATGGCCTTTGAAAAGCAGATTCCAAACTTTATATGGAAGACTAAAGAGCCAAGTGTAGGCAAAACACTGGTGTAAAGGAAGGGTAAGGTGGAAGTATTTTCCTATCAGATATCAAGCCTTATCATAAGATTGTCTTAATTAAGACAGTGTAGAACTTGATGGAGAAATAGACAAATTGACCATTGGAATGGAATAGAAATATCAGAAGCAGACCAATGCATATATGGAATGAACACTGCAGAAATCAGTTAATAGTGAGAGACAACTGGTTTTCCAAATGGAATAAAATGAAATTTTATTTCTATCTATCTCATACCATCAATTCTAGATGGATGAAAGACTTACATGTTAAAAGCAAAACATTTAAAACATCCAATGGAAAATACAGGACAGTAACTTCTTGATCGTAGGACAGAAAGCATTCCTTGAACAATACACCAAAAGCATGAACCACAAAAGATTGATAAATTAAGCGCATTTAAATTAAGAACTCCTTTTTAATAAAGACACTATAATGAAAGTGAAAAGATAGTCCTTACTAGATTAATCTAATAATGATAAACCTAGAAAATCTGTAACTGTTCATTAAGTTGTCCAAAAATAATCTTTACACAAATTAGCTAAGAACAAACTATACACAAAATTCAGGGCAGAAATGAATAAAACAAAGCAAATATCTACATCTAACCACAGTTTCAATTGCACTATTTTAATGGCACACATAACTCTTTTGTGCCAGATGGAGGTCAATAATGTAAATACATATATTTTTTGAAATCAGTAAACAAACACTTTAACCATACCATTATTTCAAGAAAATCGTGATTCTTAATGACATATTAAACAGTGAAGATGGTAAGAAATACACGTTCATAATAATCTCGTTGACATTAATGTGCTTAGTACCATTCAATAATCACTGAATCTTGCTGAGCACCAGGTACTGTGGGATACACAAATAGTAGAGACATACTCACTGACCCTTAGGCCTATAATCTAGTTAGCAAGCAGTAAAATACATGTGTGTGTGTGTGTGTGTGTGTGTGTGTGTGTGTAGAGAGAGAGAAGTCAAATTTCTATCTAGATCTCAAATCAATCTGTTTTCTCCATCTTCACTATTTCTGTAACCTCTCCTAATCTCTTGCATTCATCTCATTCTATCCCAATCTACTCAGTATACTGCAGCTATAGTAACCTTTTTAAAATGCAAGAGGACCAGAGATGCATTTTTTTGGAGAAAAAGACTATAGATTTAGAAGCATCAGGCATGGGGCTAAAAGAAGGGATTTATGTAAAAGCCTGTACTGAACAATGAGAGCCTAGCAGCCTTCACCAAACCTGCTTCTGTAACTGAAAAATAAGTGCCTACTTGCCTCAGGAGAATGAGGATTCTTCTTTAGAAAACTAATCTATAATAGTAGAACAACCTCCAGATGCTGATATTTGGAGATTCCTCTATGGAAAATGACAGCCTGCCAAAGCACCTTTAAGTAAAGTCCACCAGGAGACAAGCCATCAGCTTTTTAGTGTCTCGAAGAGCAGGAGAAGTTATCGTCTTTGGAATATATCCAAAGACAAAATGCTATTAAAAGAAAATACAATTAAAACAAAAGCTTTTGGAAATTAAACATAATAGCAGAAATAAAGAATTCAGTAGAAAGAGCTGAAGATAAAGCTGAGGCAATCTCCCAGAAAACAGAAGAGAAACTTAAACATGCAATCCAAGAGTCCTAACATCCAGTACAATAGGAATCAGCAAACTTTTTCTGCAAAGGGCCGGAGAATAAATAGTTTAGGCTTTGCAGGCCATATGGTCTCTGTTGCAACCACTTAACTCTGCTGTGGCAGTGTGAAAGCAGCCAAAGACAATATGTAAACAAATGGGGCATATGGCAAGCCAGATTTGGATGGTAAGCCACAATTTGCTGGCCCTTGCAATAAAAGATTAGAAAAGAAAAAAAATAAGAGCAAAGAGAAAACACAGAGGGAAAAAAATTATCAAATAAATAATTTAAGAAAATTTCCCAGAACCAAAGAACATGAGTTTTTAGACTGAAAGGGTCCAACACAAAGCACATAATCATCAAATTTCAGAACGCCAGGGATAAATGGATCACGAAAGCTTCCAAGAGAAAAACAATAGGTCCTATACAGACCAGGAAATCAGATGATATCAACATTTTTAAAAGCAACACTAAACGGGAAAGCCTAGAACACCTTCAAAATTGAAAGAATTATAACTAGAATTCCATACCTACTGAAATTAGCCATCACATGAGGGGAGAAAAAGGTCCTTTTCAGACACGTAATTTTAAAATTATTTGAAGTTATTTAGAGAACTCCTGAAAGAGGTACTCCAACAAAACAATGGAGTAAGCCAAAAATGAGGAAGACATGAGATCAAGGAAAACAAGGACCCGAAACAGAGGAGCAGCTAAGAAAGCCCCAGACTAGCAGCTGTGCAGCACGCCTAGAAAATGAGTCCAGATTGGAACTGAGAGAAGGAAGGCTCCAGGAGGAGTCTTTAGGATAAAAAAATGGAAGTGATGTAGTTGAGCATATTAAAAATATTATTGATAGCATGTAGCAGAGATGTGGAAGATTTAGTAAAAAAACAAAACAAAACAAAAAAAAAACACCTACCAATATACAGAAAGCCAGGCAACAACAAAAGAGGCAATTAATTTCAAAGAAAACAAAAGGCTGTACTGTATTGCACTATTTGCTTTAACAAGCAACAATATCTATATAATCAAAATAACAGACACTAATTACTAATTCAACCAAAAATTTTAACATACGTAATTAAATATGGGGAATAGCAAAGTGGAAAGCTAGATCCCCAGCTACGGTGACAAGAAGTGAAGAGAAAGTGCCTAAACCTGAATGATTACGGAATACCAGTCTACACAGTATTCAGGGATAAAGAGCTAAAAACCAGGAAAAATGGCCAAAAGTGGTTTCTTCCAACTAAAATTTAGAGATGGATAAGGGTAGGGTACTATCAGCCTCTTAATTTTATTTTGAGTTTTAACTATGTAAATATATGATTTTTAAAAATTAATTTAAAATAATTAAAATGTATTTATTAAAAAGCCAGTAACTAGCAATGAATATTTACAACACTATATTAATTCAACAATATTACAGAGAAGATCAATATCTTCAAATTATAAGGACAACAACATGATACAATATATGCAAGGTCCATGAACAGGCAATTTCCAAGGTGCATATGAAAAAAAATCTTTCACCCTTCAAAGCAATAAAAGAAAAAATCCAGATTAAAACAAAAAAGCAACATTATTTTAATAATTAATTAGCAAAAATTAGAGAAATGGGTAATAATAATGTGGATAAGGTTTTTGGAAGATGCAGTGGTTGTGAGAGTGTAAGTTGATATATCATTTCTATAGGAAATTTTGGTAATATGAATCAAAATCTTAAAAATATGTATGACATTTGATTTAGTAATTCCTGCTAAAAATGCATCCTTAAGGAACTAGTTACAAATATGCATAAAAGGATTCAACTAGAAAGGTATTTATTTTAGCAAACTTTTGTTAAGGCTCTTTTTCATGCTGATTTACGAGAAACATTATTATAACTTTACCTGAACTGTACGTCCTGCATTGATATGCTCTTCGTGCAATTTGTCCCACATTCTGCATCTCTGATACTACAGAAAAGAGAGGGGAAAGGTATTGATTTTTTTTTTATCACGAAAGTGATTATTTCTAGTTACCACAAAAATCCTCACTCACCTACAAAAACTTAAACATACCAGCTAAAAAAGTTATTGACTTAGTAACGACAGTTAATTGTCCAAAGACCATACAAGTAGGAAATTCTCAAAAACATTACGTAATTCTGGCAAATGGCAAAACAAATAAAAATCACTAGATACTATTTAGTTTACCAAATGAGACTATAAACTTTGCCTATACCGCAAACTCTTTGGAGAGGGAAAAAAATGACTGAGAATGTGAAAAATAATGATTAATAGCATTCAGCTGATATTCTTAGTATACATGAAGAATTTTAAATTTCTGTCAATGATAGTGTCAAGTATTGGAAACTAAAGTCTGATTTTGAGAAAAAGTAAAATTGATACTATAGATAGAAAGGATGTAAAAATGAGAATAAACATTTAATATATATATATATATATATATATATATATATATATATATATATATATATGTTTTAATTTTTACCAAGGCAATGTTTAGCTTTTAAAGTTTCATCCAAGAAACTCTGGATGAGTATGATAGTGGAAAATGTTTCAACTGATAGGAACCATAGCAAAACATGATAACAGTATAGCATTACACTACACAGAATGAGAATATCAACACCAAACATCAGATATTATTTTTAGTTGTAATAAAAAATACAAATAATTAAGATGTTAGCAGATGTGGATTAATGACATTAAACACATTTTCAGTATACTACACATAAAAAAAATAAACCTAGAAACACTTTGAAAGGACAGAAACATGAAAATGCCCCATTCACATATGTAAGGCATAATAGATTATAAAATTAGAGCTATTCTGCATATTCTTTAAAGTTGGTAGTGAATAGTGCAGAGAAATCAAAAACCACCTCTTTTGAGACTCTTAAATTGTTTTACATCACCTAAGAACTCAACAATAACTATTAAGCTTAAAAATACTTGAACTATATTAAATATATATTTACAAACATAAATTTAAAATCATTATCCAATCAAATACGCTTAAAACAACTATCAAACTGCTTTAATTTATAAGAAAAATTGATGTCATCAGATCCAGTGTGAATGCTTTTAGATAGTGTTACGATATTAATAAAGGATGAGAATGGAAACCAAAGATACATTTTTAAAAATAAACTTTTAAATTTATTACTCAATATTAATCTGTCATGATATTTTAAGAAAAATTAATGAAACAGAGAATTCAGGGAGGCCAGAGTAGCTAGAATTCATGGGGCAGAACATCAAAGAGAAGAGACCTGCATACGAGGAGACAATTGCAATGAGAGGAGAGGACTTGACTGACAGCGCTCCAGAGATCTACATGGTTTTCCTTTCAAGTCTTTAGCTGAGTGCAGAGCAGCACCTGCACAAGAGGAAACTACCTGAGGTTAGAAAAAGAACCATTGAAAGGGAACATGTGAACTCATTCCCAAAGATCACACAGGCCAGAAACAGTTACATGACCACAAGTCACAGAGGAAAAACCATGCAATACACTGGATATCAAATAGAACAGTCCAAAGTATTGGCCTTTCCGGGGGAAAATCAGCCCTGGAATAAAGGCTGTTCTGATGCTACACTAGAAAGCTTAAAAGAAAGCCTCAAAAATATCAAACTGGTCCTAAATAACTTAAGTGTGTCTCAGAATAAAGCTCAAAAATGCTTGGGTTTATTTAAAAATATTCAGTATATAAGGTAAAGTTCACAATGTTTAGCATCCAATAAACAATTATCATGCATGCAAAAAAGCAGGAAAATATGACCTGTAACAAGAAAAACCATTCAACAGAAACAGACTCAGATATGATAGAAATTAACAGAAAAGACAAGGATATTAAAAGTTATTATGATGTATACCATGTATTCAAGGAAGTAGGAGAAAACGTGAGCATACTGAGACATGAAAGGTATTTTTTAAAAGATTGAATTCCTAGAGTTAAAAATGTAACTGTAGTGAAAAATGCACTGGATGGGATTAATAGCAAATGAAACAATGCAGAGAAAAGATCAGTAAATTTAAAACCATAGCATTAGAAATAACCCAAAATAAAACACAGGAAAAAAAGATGGACAATGAATGAACAGTGTCCACTGAGTAGTCATGGGCCAACTGAAAGCAACATAGCACGTAGGTAATTGGACTCCCTAAAGGAGAAAAGACGACAGAAAAAAAATATTTGAAAAATTAAGGCCAAAGTTTTTCCAAATCTGATAAAACCTATAAACCCATAGATACAAGAAATTCAAGGAATACTACAAACAAGAAAGATGAATAAAATTATATTAATGCACACCATAACAAAATTACTTAAAATAAGTGAGAGGAAAATCTTAAAAGCAGCTAGAGGAAAGAAAGGCACATGTGCACGCTGAAGTACAGAGGAACAAGGATAAGAATGACAAAAGACGTCTCATGAGAAAAATGCCAGAAGACAGAGAGTACTGAAAACAAATCTAAAACTCAACCTAGAATTCAATACCAAGAGACAATATTTTTTTAAAGCGAAGGCAAAAATGTTCTTTTTCAAACATAAAAAAGTCTACAGAATTCAACAGCAGACCTGTTAACATACAAGAAATGTTAAAGGAAGCCCTTTTAGGCTGATGAAAAAACAATACCAGATAGAAATCTGGTTCTACACAAAGGCATGAAAGAAGCACTGAATATGGTAAATATAGGTACATACAAAATGTGTCTTTTTGCTTAGTTTTAAAATCTCTTGGAAAGATAACACTATTTAAACAAAAATAACAATGTGTTGTGGGATGAATAACATACATAGAAGTAAAATACATGACAATAACACTACAAAGACCCAAGAGAGAAGAAATGGAAATATATTGTTTTAAGGTTCGTATACATGAAGTGATATATATATTAGGAAGGTAGAGTGTGATAAGATAAAGATGAATACTCTGAACTATAAAGCAATCACTAAAAAGAAAAAAAAACAGGTACAATTTATAAGCCAACAAAGAGAAAATACAGAATCATAAAAAATATGCAATTAGAAGGGAGCAAAAGAAGAAAAATGGGACAAATTGACAAAAATAGCAACATGGTGGATTTAAAGACAACCATGTGACAAATCTAGCCAGTGCAATAAGGTGAGGGGGGTGGGGAAGAAGGCAGGGGATGGAGAGAGAGAAGAAGAGACAGAATAAAATAGTTTGTCTTCATAGATAACATGATTATCTACATACTAGAAAATAGACCCTAACAGAAAAGCTATGTAACATAAACAGATGGCACAAGATTGCAAGCCATAAACTGAGAGTTACTCATGTAATGAAGATAAATATTAATAATAATTAATAATAGTATAGGTAAACGTGATTCACCTCACAGTGCCTACCAAATTATCAAAAATACAAACTCCAAAACAAACACAAAGGACAGAATCCCAGAAGTGCTGTAAATCTCCTAACGCATTAGAAACTATTCACTGACAGTGCCAATGCTGAGTATTCGGGTAGGCTAACTTACTTGTGAAGTAACCCATTTTCAAGTATCAACCTTGCATTCAGGGGCATTTCAAATCTTAATCCTCACAATAATCCTATGAGGAAGATTTAAATTTTACCTTTACAACTCTCTAAAGATCATGGACATTTGCGGTTTTCCCCTGAATGGTTACATCAGTGAATATTAAATCTGTGAACTTTAAGGTCCATTTCAGTGCTGTGTGAAGATGGTGTGTTTATATTTGACTGGGGATGGCATCCATCAGGGCATGTTCCACAATAAGCAAGTAAATTGAGATTTGAACAAAAAACAATGTTTTAAAGGTGGGCAAATGGAGTACATAGTGCTAACAGATGTACGAAAGAAAGCAAAAGGATTCAACTCTATTTTTTTCTTCTTCCTTCTTCATTGAGAAAAATGATCTTTGAAAGAGAACAGTCTACAATAAACATGATTAAGAGGAAAATGAAAACCAAGAAAGAGTAATAACAAACCTAGATACTTCAAATGAGTCCAAGTCAACAGGCCCAGAGAAATTACATCAAGTGAACAAAAAGACCTTGCAAATGTGATCACAGAAACACTTTTGCTTATCTATGAGGAACTGTGAAGAATTGGCAAGGCTCCTAGAGACCAGCAAATATTGACCCAATTTTCACAAAAGAAAGTACCTTTAAAACACTGCAGACTGTCAATCTTTGGGAAAATTCTATACCAGATTATCAGAGAGATGGCTTGTGAGAAATTAGAAAAATGGTGACAGCATATCAGAGTACTCTGTCCCTTTCCTGTCCAACATTTTTTATCAATGCCTTGAAAACAAAGAATGCATAATTACCAAATTTGCAGATAACGTAAACTAGAAGGAATAATTACAAAAAGGAAAGATCACAATTCCACATGATAAGAAGAAATGTAACAATGATAAATGTAAAGCCTAACATTTAAATGAAAAAGAGCAACTGTACAAGAAATAGGTATTAATATGTTCTGGCCCAAGAGCTGAAATCCATATACAAAAGTCTGATGGATTTTATTTAGTTGATTATAAAACAAATAAGAAAGCCAGCAAGATAAAGCAGCTTCTAAAACAACTGATGTAACCTTAGGCTGTAAACATGCATACGTATATTCACTCTTTCAACACATTTTTATTAGAAGCATACTATGTTTCAAATACAAAATTAGAAGTTTAACACATTAACCAACAAAGTAATCTCAAGAAAGTAATTTAACCACTCTAAGTCTGCTTCTCCACCTAAAAACAGAAGGCAATGATAAGGCGAATGTATAAGGATGTTGTGAGGATTAAATATGCTATACAGAGGGTGCCAAAAAAATGTATACACATTTTAAGAAAGGAAAAAACTGTATTAAAATTGTAATAATATATACCAATAACAAAAGATGAATACAAGTCATGTGTATACATTTTTTTGGCACCCCCAGTATGTCAAACCCCTAACATAGCACTCAAATAAAAACAATAGCTACTCCCTTTGCTATTATTATTATTTGCTCATTTGTCAAATAAACTGTAGAAGATATCAGTGTCTTGGGTGGCAGCTGAACTAAATGACCTTATCTCTTGTAACAAAATTCTAAGGAAAACAAGGAATAAAATAGTTCAGACTTCTTTCTACTTGCTACAGAACGTTATAACTAAATTAGGTTACATTATTAAAAATTATTATTCCAAATCTTTGGAGAGGAGACAAAGCTTAAAGTGATTTAATATGTCTGAAAAAAATTACAAGAAGTAACTCCTTAAATTTTTAGTTAAGTTGGGGCCACTAATAAACATTTCTAAACTGCACTGTTTTTACAAAATATCATTTTTGTATTATCTACTTGTACAGTGGCACTACAGAGATAGTTTAAAACGATGCTATATATAACTTGAAGCAATTAGGACGCTTTTGGTAGCAAGTAACAGAAAACTCAAAATTTAAATATGGCTTTAATAATAAGGACATTTATCATGTCACATTAGATGGAGCCTAGAAGTAGGATGACAATTCGAGGGGTAGCTGAGTTCAGAAGCTTAAAAGGTCGTCAAGCACCCAAATTCTTTCTGCTTTATTATCTTCAATAGAGTTTTGAAGAGTTTTGGCCTCAGACTTGTTGCCTGCTGGCTATAGTTCTGGTTACAACAGGGAGACACAAGACCAGCAGAAGCAGAAGCACCATTTCCTCCCATGTATATCTTTATAACAGTAGAAAAATCTTTTTCAGAAATTTCCATATTCCAAACAGGCTTTTCCCTCAAGTCTCATTAGCCAGAACTATAGAATACATTATATTGTTCAGCTAACCAATGACACGAATGAAATTACCCCCATTACTCCCTTCATCAATCACCACCTGGGCTGAGGCTTTCCTGTCCTGAAACACAGAGGAAGGCAAATTGAAGCAGGGTTCTTCCAGAAAAAAAGACTAGAGGCGGGGAAATGTGATTGAAAGATTGAAATAAACATTCTCAGACTAAAAAGAGAAATGGAAAAGGTTTTTGTTGTAATCCCAAGTTAAAAAACAAAAACAAATCAATAAATAAAAAAATCTATAAGACTGATTATGTCTGATTTTGTACCATATAGTTCAGGCTTCATACTTCCTGACTAAGCAAAGCCACTCATTTTCACACTTATATGTTGCCTCTTATCATTCTCTAAATATTTCCTATCTTATATCCTTAATTGAACTGTCAACTTCTTGAGAATTAGAAACCTATATTTTACATCATTTTCAGTGCTAACAATGCAAGAAACAATGAACACCAACACTTATGAAAAGCTGATATGCATGTATTTCCTGTGATAAATAATTTCCCTCTTAGTAAACCTGTCAAATGGAACACATTTATCTCTACTTTTTTCCAAAATCCAACTAAAATGACAGTACAGAACTTTCAAAGGTATAAATTCACAAGAACAATGAGAATACAATGAAAGGTATCAGTTGACAAGAAATTTTAACATTTTGGAAGCTGAAAGGATTATGCAGATGTTGCAACTGACTTAGCTGACCAGAGAAGGCTGAAAACTAAGGCTGCAGAAGGGATGGGTGGTGGGGGAGAGAGGCAATAAGAAGCAAGCCAACATGCATAGCATTACTCCAAAAAAGACTTAGTAACCAGAGACACCACCTACCAGGTAACCAGACAGATGTGTGCCGTGGAGCTAAAAGCAGCAGGATTGGTTTCAAGTTTCTGTAAGGAACGGGTAGTCCACCAGATGCCCTCTCCACAGGCCCAAGCAATTGCATTGCCCCTATCACCAGAGAAGACCACACTGTAGAAGAGTATCTGGTGGTTCCCCATTAAAATAGATCCTCACTCGTTCACTCCTCCAGGTAAAATATCAACAGCTAACCAAACAAAGCCTGTAATTCTGTAGGCTACCACAAAAAAGGAAAAGGAAAAAAGGAACGGAGAAAGGGAGAAAGGGAGAGAGGAGAGAGGGAGAGAAGAAGAGAGAAATAAGTGAAAAGAAAATAAAGAAAAAAGGGAAACAGGGAAAACAGACAAGCTAAAGAGAACAAAAAAATAATAATACCACCATAGATAGAGACGATATGATACTGTATCCATGAAACAAGAACAGGAATCGTCTCTTTAAAAGATTAAAGAGAAAGAGAGAGAACTGAGAGAAAAAAGGAGAACATAGAAGAAATACACTTCTGGTTATTTAATTTTAACGGGAATGTGGATGTAAGAGCTAGAGTTGGAGCTGACATTTTATATGTAACAGAAACAAGCTGAGCATTAGACAGCAAGTTAAAAAGAGCCTGCATCTTTAACGACTGTTGAGTTGCCTAGACCATCTCCATAAATAAAAGATTAAAAATGAAAGCAAAACCCAAAAAACCTCTGTCTTGTTTCATACACTGTTTTGGGGTTTTCTGCCACACGCACTTCAACGACATACTAACTAATACAGTACACGCTACACAATAAGTTTTCCCTCAACCCCCTACAATATGAAACAAAGAAAATGAGGTTCCACGTTTACTATCTTGTTGTTCCTATTCACTATGCTTAAGTCTATCCTACATTAGCCAAGAAAGCTGAATGCTAACACTTCAAATTTCAGGATTACGTTCTAATCACGTCTATCTTGTGTAATAACGTGTAATGCTGAAGGACTTATGGAACATAGCCCCAGGTGTCCACAACACACTGCTCTCATTGTTTTCGGATGTTGCAGAATCAGTCCACTAAGGCTTACCTTCAATTTCCCTTCAGTCTGACTTTCTTCTTTGAAATTCATATTGGATGACTGATGGCTAACATAATAAATATTTTATCTTTCTACACCCTTCCCCCAGGAAGAATATGCCTTTCTGACAATGAGGCATCGGTAGACACCTGGAGTAGAAACGTAGTTCTTAACTCTTTTGTCCACAGTGAACACTGATGCTTTTAAATGCTTTTACATCGCCACAAACTGTGTATTAAAATATGCTATTCATTCTTATATAGATAAAAAGTCACTTTCATAACTAATGAGAAATCCTAGAGACAGTAGAATAATCAAGAATATGGAATAAAACATAGATAAGTATGAGTTTAATTGCTTAGTTTCAGACAACATCCCCTATACGGTAAATTGTAATTATTCTGATATTGACTAACATTTCCACAATAAGTAAAAATTTCACCAAATGCTAAAGGAAAACTGTTCCAGCAAAGAAAGATCAATATAATCCTAGAATAATTTTCTTATGAAGTCTGGCACAACTAACCAAATCAGTAATAAACCCACTCCTGTCCCATCCACCTTTCTCTCTGACTTTGCCACTGATGATCGTTTGGGTGGTACATGTAATTAGGCTCTGAGGGTAACGATAGCAGGCACTTTCATGTAAAATGAATGTAAGAAAAAAGAAATCTAAAACATGCCAAACCTCAAAGGTAAAATAGGATAATAAAGGAAAGAAATGGTCTCAGCAGACAACGGTCTACCTATTTCTGCCTTTCAGAATCAAATCTGCCAAATTCTTGTCATCTTTGTAACTGAGTACTTCAAAATGAGCTCAGGACTTTGACACACCTCCAAAGTGTGTCAAACCTCCAACCCGGATCTGATCAATCAAATGTAAACAACTCTATTTTCATACTGTTAGAGTGCTAAAAGAACAAGCCCTTCTCATTCATCCAAGCATGGAACGCTTTAATTTGTTTTTGGTCATGACCAGAATAACCAGTTTACCAGACAACTCCTCCATCCTTAAAAGTCACAGTACTTATTGTTTATGGATAAAGAAGAAATTAAGAAATGACAAAATATTAATCTTGAATGCTAATACCTTCATATTTGCACTGAAATTTTCATCATAATATTCTTGGCACTTACTTTCTATAGTTTTTAAAAATACTTGAATACTAGGGAGACAGATGCTATCTATGGGAGAAAAAATGTTTGATATTCTTTTTACTTGTATAAGGTAGTCAGTTGAGGGTGATAAATATTGTTTATATTGAAAGGCTTAATGATCGCTTCCACACCCTGCCCCCCCACCGTCCCAGGGGAAAAAAAAATCAGTGAAGGGTCACACAGATTAAAACTGATACTAGGAGAGGTTTGTTTTTGTTTTGTTTTTTGAAGGAGCAAATACCTCTGACCTGTCCCACAGCAAATAAGACAATATAGCCTATCAAAATCAATGCTCAGTACTCAGTAAGCCTGACGTTCCCATAAATGGCATAACCATTCCACCAGACCCGGGCCAGTCCAGGCTCTGCAACCTCCACCATAGTCCCTGAGACTAGTTCTTCCCTCTTCCTGGTTCCGAAACTGACCTCTAGGCAGTATTTCTCAACGTTGGGCTTTCCTCAAAGGGAAGCAGTGAAAGTGGGAAATTCCCTCACATCACACAATGATTTGCCTCTTTAATCTACATGCACCTGAAGAGGATAGGAGTTACTGATAGACACACACTCAAGGTTCAAAACACTTGCCATCAGGTGAAGGAAGCTAACGTAGCCCCTTAGCCAAAGTTCGCCGCCTCCACACTATGGTGCACTAGGAAACAGTTTGCATTTTAATTATTAACTGCCTAATACATCAGTATGTACAACTAGAAAAATGTAGATTCTATTCTTATATCCCTTCCTAAAAAAAGGAATGAGAGGTGTGTTTGTAGAACAAAAAAAAAACAGATTTAAAAAAAATGAATAATATTGCTGAATCAATAGGAGCAAGATGTTGCAGCAAAGCCTCTTATCTAATATTCTGAATTTAGCTAAAATGTACAACAAATATAAATCAGAATATGTAACTCGATTTTTTTGTGTGTGGTAAAAAATGGAAAAACTTACCTTCTCAATATTTATCTGGTGCTTTCTTAACCTCTCCAGGTCTGTTGGGATTACTATTTTAATAAACTTCTGGATAGCTGGTTCCAGACGGCGTAATTTCACTTTTTCTTCATCTTCAGACATCCTAAAAAAGTGTTATGTCACTTCTACTTGCAACAACTGTCTTCTCTACTCATATAGAAAAACCTGAAAGGGAAATATTTAAGAATTTTTTAAATGAGTTCTTACTATTTTTAAAAGCCAACTATTAGGTAATTTTATAATTTATTCTAAATATGTATTCAACTTAATGCTACACTTGAATGACTTGTTTTTTAAGAAACGTTTTATTTTAAAACCTTTTTTTCTCTACAAAAGTAATGTATGTTCACTTTAGAATGTTTAAAAATATGAAAAAGAGAATAAAATAAAATCAACAATCATCTGCTCACCCAGTTAACTACTATTTCCATGTTTTTTCTCCTATCCCTTCCTCTTTCCATTTTGACGTATGTCTGTCTTTCCACATCATTTTTTACATAAGGATGTATGCATGCATGTATATAAATACCTTTTTTTTAAAAACTAGGAATATACTGCCCAAGTTTTCATTTCCAAATGTATCTGGGATATTGAATAACCTTTTTGAAAAAGGCGTCAAATGGCAAAATTGGAAGAAAAAACTTCATTCTTACCATTTCTGTTTGTATCAAACTTAGTTTCTAATATCATAATGTATCTATGTAATTACATACTGTAAGTATAACACAGCATCCAACTCTTCTTATTGATGTCCTTTAAATTAACTCTTCCCTTTTTCACCAAGTGATTAGCATTGTCTACAACTAATACAAATAACCACTGGCATAGCTAAAATCAGATCCCAGGATTCCTTCGAGTACAATCAAATGTTCTAATTCACCAGTAGTTTTCTACCAGTGATCCAGGAAGTCCAAGGTTATGCCTTTGGGGCCAGGATCGGAGAGGGCAGGGATTAGAAAGTGGGGCTCTAGGATCCCACACTTGCTCCAACTGGAGCAAGTTTACTTATATCTATTTCATAAAGTTGAGTTTATTAGATTTTATATAAATAAAGAGCTCCACTGCTTAACCATGCTTGAAAACCACTGCTGTGCACCATGGTTTCATACCATCTCATTAGCCACAGCCTCCTCCATATTTAAAAAAAAAAAATTAAGTTGACCATGTTAATCCCATTGGGTTATGGTGTCGTAGACCAGGGTCCATAGAGATAGGGGTTCACAAAAAGACTTTGTGGATTCACTGAATCTTTATGAAAACTTATGAATGTATTTTTTAGTTATTTTAGAGGACCCAGTCCATTGCTTTAGTGAGATTATCAAAGAGGATCTATCATTCCAGAAACATTACGAACTATTACTATAAATCATGTTCTGTTTCTCATCTTTCACATTTGAAAATCTTTTTTTTTCCACGCCATAAGTTTATTTACAAATATATCTAGTATGTAGAGTTCAACAGATTGATCCATTTTTCAAAGTGACTGCACCTCTTAAAATGCTTCTCTTCATATCTATTTCATGGATTAAGTAAAACAACCTTATTTCTTAAGCAGTTGCTGTCTTACTATAAAGGTGTGGCAAATCCAGATCCAAAGTACATAGTAATTATAACAAGCAACCACCCCTTGTTTTCCATTGAAAATGGCACATTTTTCCCTGGGCCCCCCTCATAGTGGCTCATATGAAGCACAGAGGTCGTGAACCTCCCAACACAGCAGCGCTGTTGGGAGGCCGGCAAAAGGCGCAGAGACTGAAAACAGATGACATGCGGGACCACACCAAGTGCTCCCCTGCGACAGATGAAAACCTTGAAGTGTTGGTTATACAGACTATCTCATCTTCTTGTAATTTGGATTTTATGTTTGATCTAAGCTCAAAAGCAAAAAAAAAAAAATCTCCATTCACCAAAAATGGAGTCCTACAGTAAGGAGTGCATGGGAATCGAAGATACATAGAGAAGTTAATTGCCAAAAGTTAGTCCTCGGACCCAACAAAACAGGAAAATTCATAGCAAAGGGACTAGAGATAATAAAGTAATCTAAGAGGAAAATTAAAATAGGTACATTTTAGATTATTCAAAGATATAAAGGAAGAAACAGAATCTGTTAAAAAATTGGACAATTTTATGAAACAGTAACAGGCCAATCTAAAAATAAACCAAGTTAAAATTCTACTTAAAAAATCCTACTCAAACACCTAAAAAGATGGGTAAACAGTAAGCTGTAAGTGAAGAGAGAATTATTTGTTGGAAGGTATCAGTTAGAACACAGAGGACTAAAAGATACAAAATACAAAAAGAAGAAAAGGGACATAAAGGATAAAATGAGAAGCTCAATAACAAATAGAAGTCCCATAAAGAGAGAATAAAAAAAGTGGTGAAAAGGCATTATTCAAAGAGAATATGCTGAGAATTTATAAAACCTCAAATTGAAAATGCGCATCAGCCCCAAGTAGTGTAAATAAAAAAACAAATTTACCTGAACACATAGAACTGTAGAACATCAAGGACAAAAAAAAAAATCTTAAAAAAGCAAACCAGGGATAAAAGACAGATAAGCTAAAACAAAAGCAGCAAACTTTTCATCAAAGCAAGACACCAAAAGACAGGAACAGCTTCAAAGTGCTGAGGGAATTGGTAAATACCCAGGTAAATTGTTATTCAGAAATGAAGGCAAAATAATAATTTTCACGTATATAAAGACTGAGTTTATTACCAAGCCCCTCATTAAAAGAGCTACTAAAACACATACTTTAACAACAAAGAAAATAAATCCAAAAGAGTGGAATGGCAAGTAGCAACAAATATACTGTTATTAGGTGAATAAATGAATAAATAAACAAAGAAAAAAAGGATTTATTTTGAATAATCTAAGAATGTCTTTATTTAAATTATTTTTCTATAATGCATCTTTTTATAACAGAGTATTACATTACATAGATGTTACATAATTTAACTAATCATCTACTGTTAGCTAGTTAGGCTGTTTCTAATTTTCTACCATTATACACTATGCCACAGTGTAATTACCCTCCTTATACATAAATCCATAGTACATCTATAATTATTTCCAGAAATCGAATTAGTAGGTATACACAAGTAGGACTTTTGATAACAAATGTACTAAAAAAATGTTGTGCCTATTTACAATTCCCACTAGCAATACATCAAAATGTCCATTTATCCATACTCCAACGAATACTTGGTATTATCATTTTTATTAAACATTCTACTGGCGACAAAATGGTGTCTCATTACTCATTATTGTTTTATTTTTCAACTCTTAAATTAATAGCATTGATTTATTAGCCATTTACATTTCTTCTTTCCTGAATTGCCAGCTTGTGCAAAGTGTCTGTTTTACTACAAGGTGTATCTTTTTCTTATTATATTTAACATATAATAGACTCATAAATTGTAAATTATTTGTCTAACATTAATGTTTTCCAGTTTATCACACTGCTTCTTGTGTTTTCTTCTACTATGCAGAGTAAATAGTATAGGAATGTATCTTTATACCTATCACTATTCCTATCAAAATGTTTTTAAACATCCCTGTTGCTCAATAGATGCTGATGAAACTAAAATGTTTCTTCACACGCCCCTTCTTCACCATTTCTAATCCTATCACTCTAGTGAAACAGAACAGTATGTATAGCACACTACAAGTGTCCTAATTGGCCTGCCTTTAGACATTTTGCCTTCTCCAATTTTTCCCCAGATTACCAAATTACTATATGTCTAAAACACCAACTGTAACATGCTCCTGCTCTGAATGAAAACTTTTGCGAGTTCCTTATTTTTACAAGAAAAGACAATGTTCATAAGCAGATCCGCCTAATTTATTATCACCCAATCTCTGTTTTTGGCTTTGCAATGATGTTCCCTCTTTCTAGATCCTCTTTTCTATCCCATCTGCCTCTAAACTTTATGTATCATTTGAGACATAATTCAAATGATTCTGTCTTCTCTTCCACAAATGTTTATAATACTTAACTCCAGTTACTGGATATTTGGCTTGTTTTCAAGGTTGCCCTATGCTGATAAGCTTTCTTTTTTGAGTTCCAATAGTGGTATTTCCAGGTCAGAGTTAATGCATGACTTTGCCTCTCAGCTTTCCATGCGCAAGAAAAACCTATGCCCTCATAAGGGCCATCTCTCAGGGAAGCCATTCTGCTCCCAGAACCTTCCAACTTGTTTTCCAACTCTTGGTCTCCTTCCAGCTAGTATTTTTTCTTCTCTCCAGCATTTCCATTTTTATGAAATTATAACAAAATGCCTATGTAAAACTAAGAAGAGAACATAACATTCAAATAATTGCCTAAATCATGATGCTACTGAAACACAAAGTTGTCCAGCAGTGGCTCTGATGATAAAATAGCTCAAATAATGTTTGTGAGCTGTTAAGGGAAGGTCTTAATTCAATATACAAATGTGATTTAAAAGTGCAATTGAATAATAAATGAAAGTGTATTTAAGCATTTCTTGATTTTTCAGTCAGAAAATTGGAACATATTTATGATATAATTAAAACACAAAAAAACAAAAAATACATTTACATCAACATCAAACTATGTAACTATGCCTATGAAAAAGACAAGAGAAAACACACAAAAATGCCCAATTTCTCAAACTTCTATAGAGCTGTGTTACTTTTAAAATTTTTTTAAAAAGTGTAATGGAATATTTGGGGTGATAGAATTGCTCTGCATCATGACAGTGGTAATGGACACACAATTATATGTATTCATCAAAACTCATAGAACTGTATACTACAAAGCGAATTTTTATAAACTATAAAACAAAAACAACTACAGTGTGTGGGGAAACCCAAATGGAATACAAACTATAAAAAATAAAATTAACTGTATTAATAATGAATAACATAATCATACTGAAAGAAGGGATGGAAGAGAATAATCTAGGTAACTTTACAAAACTGTATTTAAACCGGATACTACAAAGCTAAAAAGGATTACACAAAACTATACCATACTCTAGTCAGTAAATTTGTTTCTCAGAGAAGTATGGGTTAGAAATACTGAAATTGTGTGTATTACTGGATTGAACAAATAAGAAAATATTTTGTAGAACACAAAAACCAGGTTTCTGTCAAAGAAAGAAGTTACAAATAAGGGACAAAAAAAGAATGAACCCTGTGGTGTTAGAGTCAGAGGTAACAGAATAAGTTTTTTTTAAAAAACATAAACATAATATATATATATGTGTGTGTGTTGTTATATATGTGTATATTTATATATATATATACACTCAGGTATATATAGAATATATATACATATATATATTCTTTCTGTATATATGTACAGATGTATGTCTATACAAATATAAAAATAAATCTTCGTGTATGCATGGATATGCTTGTGTGTGTGTGTACCTATACACACTGATATATATGCACATGCCAGGCATTAGAAGCAATGATACCTCAGTAGCAATGAGCATATCTAGCCCCTAGATCTTGGTGTTTAAATGCCACTCACCAAAAAAAGAAACCAGGGGTCCTTGGAGAAGTGATTGGTCCCAGGGCTGGTCCCATAAGCCTGGAGCATCTTATGGGGCCAGAAAGGAAGGAAGTTCTCAAAAGAGGATAGGGGGTTGTCAAAAGGGCACAGGAAGCAACTGAAAAAATTCCCAATGGCCGAAGCTGGAACAACTTGAGCCATAAAATAAATAACAAAAGGGTAGGATAATAACAAATAGAAAAAGAAAAGAGTCCATACTGATAAATAACTGAATAAATAAATGAGAAGAGACAGCTCTTCCTTACAGAACATGAACAAATGAAGAAATGAGAGAAACAAAGTCACCATCAGACCATCACAGTAATAATTACTGAAGGCAAAATCCATCAATGGACGCTAAAATTAACAAGTGAAATTTTAAGCAGAAACAGGATATTTGCATAGTTTAAAGGTTCTCACCCAAGATATCGATTAATTACAAAGGGAAAAATAGTAACTTTACATAAGAGAATCCCAGGAGACACTGCCTTAACTAAGCCATTAATAATTGAATGCAGTGTGTCATGTCAGGCACCCCTCAAATGATTAAGTGAGAAGGGCACATACACACCTGTGGTATCAACAGACTGCATAACCTTAATCAAATCATAAGGAGAAAAACCCCAAAAACCTAACTGAGGGACAGTACAAAATAACCTTCAAAAGTGTGAAGGTCATAAAAGACCAGGACTGAGGAGCTGTCAAATTGGAGCGCCTCGGTCTTGGTCTTGGAGGAGCCTAAGGAGCCATGCCAACTAAATGCAGTGCTGGGTCTTAGATTGGACACTGGAATAAAGTCACCACTACTGAAAAAAACAGAAGGAAAAAAAAAAGAAGATGACATCTGAAGAAAATTGGTAGTTTATTGTATTGTACCGATGCTCATGTCTTACTTTCGAGAATTATACCAGTCACATCAGGTGTTAACATTCAAGGAGGCTGTAGAGGACTCGGTATTACTTTTCTAACTTTTCTGTAACGTCGAATTATTTCAAACTAGCCCTTTGGTCCTGTATGGATTGACGGTTCACATAACCCAGGGCAAACGTTTAGAACTGAAATCACATTCACCACGCTGACACCCGGGGGGGAGGCGTTTCCCGATGCTCCAGACTTGACCACCTAGCCCATTATCAGCGGAGTACCATCATATTCCTGTTTCTCCTAAGAAAACAGTACTGGGAAGTTAACTAAATGACTTAAGAGGTTATTGATAACTGAAAAGCCCCATTCCTCACCAAAAGTCCCAAATCGCTGAAACAGCCCTGCACTCACCCAAGAGTAATGAACACCCGCCAGCGGCTTAGAGAGCCCACATTTCTCCCCCCGGGTGGCACCGAGTCTCCCCAGGCGCGTCACCGCGTGTTAGTGACCGGGGGGCAGGGTAAGACTTGGGAAAGAAAAGGCCTTCAGTCCTACTAGAAGGGCTCCTCTCTGAGCCCCGGACTGCGAATTTCACGAAGGGCGGGAGTTCGATGCGGGGCCGTCCGTGCACCGCCTCCCGGTCTGGCTGACCAGAGGCGCCCATCTCTCGCTCCCGGTCCACTCCCCACCACTCCTGACCTCGCGTCACCCCCTCGCAGTGTCACCCACGGCGCACCCAGGCCACACACAACAAACGCCCCCCACCAGCGATCGGATGGGCGGGCTCGTCTCCGGAGGACCCCGGCGACCTAAGGCCTACAGTGCGTCACGGGCAAGGCAGACGCCAGGAACTTTTCCGCCCCGCGACCCCGGGAGGCCATCACGCTCGTCCTGTCGGCCGCCTCCCTATACCCGCTTCGGATAGGGCTTCCAAAAACGAAACTGCCACTTCTTGGAGCCGGGAGGAGCCCCAACGGGCGCTCGCACTTCCGATCTGATGCCCCTCTT
Source organism: Rhinolophus hipposideros (assembly GCF_964194185.1). NCBI lineage: Eukaryota > Metazoa > Chordata > Mammalia > Chiroptera > Rhinolophidae > Rhinolophus > Rhinolophus hipposideros. The sequence goes on along the minus strand of NC_138057.1, from coordinate 55,939,916 downwards.
TCCCGCAGCGGGGGCCTCTCCCGCGGGCCGGGCCCACGATGCGGGTCCGGCACCGACGACCCTACGGCGGCCTCCCGCGAGCCCCTTACCTCCCGCCGGGGCGCTCGAGGGTGGTCGGTGCGTAGGGCGCAGGCGCGGGAGGGACAGGGCGGGGAGTCGCATTGGGCCGGCCGGGCTAGGCCACGCCCCCAGCCGCCGCGTCCGGGCAAGGAGAGGTGTGGCCCACGCGCAGGTGAGTACCACCGCGGGCGAGAATCTTTTTAAAAAGTGGTCTTGGTGTATGTCGTGGGGTGGTAGCCCTCGAGCCAGTAGGAAGGAGACACACAAAGGCTTTTTCGTCAGTTGGTTGACTGTGAAGTCTGAGACAGTTCACATTTGTATAGCCCTCTACCTCCTGCAAAGTTTGTGTCCCTTTTCCTCTGTTCTCCCAGGAACTTTAGTGACTGGGCCGGCCCTGTGTTCTTAGCTCCTTACACAGGTGGAAACTGAAGCTCAAAAAAGTTGTGCCTTCTTCCTCTCGCCACTGCTCCCAGAAAGAAAAGAAAAAACAAAACCTGAGGTGGAGCGGGTACAAGTCTTAACTATAACAGGCACAGAAATTGAAGCTCAGAAAAGTTTGATAACCACCCCCAAAACAAGTTGAGCCCTTAATGCCAATGTCCTTAGTCCAATGTTATAGCTAATGACACTGAGGTTCAACAAAGATTTTTTCAGTGACTCACTCCAGTGCAGCCAATTAGTGGCAGAGTTGGAACTCCAGCTGGGTTTGCTAATTTCCATCGCAAGTTCTTCCAGTTATACCTGCTACCACCAATGCACAAGCAGATTAGCTGGCTTTGAAGCCCTGTCCAAGTTACAGGTCCTATACTTTGGATGGCCTATCTTCCAGACCCAGCCTTTTTAACGCGTTTGTCAATGTTCAGATGACTTGCTTAGGATGTATCCACTGATGGTATTGTCCTCAGAAGGAATAAGGATATTCAAGCCATAGCCTAGGAAACTGAGTTCTTAGGATCTTCCAGTGGAGTGGGAGTAGACGTAGAAATTGTGGACCAAGGAAGATTAGAGGCCTGTAAGAAAGCCTTGAAAGGCAATTTCTAAAATAAAGCACAAAATCTAAGAAATTTGGATTTTCTTTGTGGGTATAATAAATACCGATGTTTGCTTTTTACTCTAGGAATGAGGTGCTTATAAAATTTCAATTCTAAGGAGAAAAATTAAAGTATTTGACAATGCCATGTGAAAATGTTTTTTTATTCAATGGTCAGTTAAACATTATCTTTTGAAGTAAAGGTCAGTCAGGTTAAGTTCTGAAAAAGTGATCTCAAGTACAATAGAGAAGCATAGCCCTCAAAGATTGTAAGTTTGAACCTAGCCTTCCAAGTTATTAATCCTATGTTTGCTGTAAGTTAGGTGTGTCAAAGTAGCAAGATAGAACTTTTAATCTCACAGTTTGTTAGCTTTATTTGTAATCTTTAAATATTTAAACATTTGGTATATAGACCTCTTTTTGTACTCTTGCTCTGGGCCCTGAAATTGTTAGGAACAGGCCCAATACTACTAGCCAACATTTTCCTGAGGTCCTAACTGGACCAAGAAAGCCAAACGTGTGTATGTGTGTGTGTGTGTGTGTGTGTATACACACACATATATATGAAAAAAATGTTCAGGTATTATGATTGCTTATTGAAACAAGTTCAAAAAGTGTCCAGAGAAATACCTTTCCTAAGCAACAGTTGTCAATTTAAAAATGTAGTGGGCAAAAAGATCACTTTCAAAAATAGCACAATCAAGTTTGTGTTGATAGGGAATCACAGGACCTATCTGAAGAATTCAGAATACTAGCTAAATGGGGTGGGAACGGAGGAAGGGATTACAAAGGGGCATGAGGAAACTTCGAGAGTGACAGATGTGTTCATTATCATGATTGTGGTACTAGTTACATGGGTGTATGCATTTCAAAACTTACCAAATTGTACACTTTAAATATGTGTGTATGTGTTTATTGTATGTCATTACACCAAGAAACAGAATAAAACTGTTTCTTGAGGAAAGGTATATATTATGATTTACTTAGAACCTAGCACAGTTCTTGGAACAGACTAAGAGAAAAATATGTATTATCTATATGAATTAAGAAATACTTTTTCCAATATCATAGAGTAAGTATATGGAGAACCTGAGAATCAAATTCAGATTTGGCACGATAATATAGACCTCCTAACTTGTCTTCCCAGCCCATTCCTTCTCTGGGAACTGTTTCTCCACACCAGATCTGCATGCTATCAGTTAATGAGCCCCTGGCAGCCATTTTGTACAGGCATGAATCGACACTCCAGGCCATTGAATTGTTCCAGGAGCAGACACCTGACTCAATCTGGAACAATAAAATATCTTTCCAGGAATTTGGGGTTGGGGATAGGATTCTAGCTTCAGTCGGGATGGTTTCTTGAGTGGAAAAGATGCTCACAGCAGAGCTCTTCGTGGCTGTGTTTTTTCACTCCATAGGCTGGTGAATCAGAGGAAGCCATGCTGTTCATACATCCTGTTTAGAAGTGTGAAGAGATGAGTATATGTATATCCCAGTCATGGTATTAAAAAAAAGTTGTTTTTTTAGGTCATGTTCAAAACCATTAAAAGCCACTGTGTTCACTAGGTTCTTTCTCTAGCCATGAATTATTGAAATATCTACTGTAGTTCTGAATGCATTCTATTTCTTTGTGCATTTTATCATTCCAACCATCTTGTGAACTGAGATGAAGAAAGATTAAAAATAAAGTGATAATAGTGGTTACCCTGGGAATGGGATTAACTGGGAAAGGGCATGAAGTAGCTTTCTGGGGTGTTGGAAATGTTCTATATATTGATCTGGTGTGATTTCATGTGTGAAAATTCATCGAGCTGTACAGCTAGGATTTGTGCACTTCATGTAAGTTATACCACAGTGAGAAAGGAAAATAAAGAACTAGCAATTGTTGATTTAAAACAAACAAAACACCTTTCTAAACAAGGAATAGATATTTCCTTAATATTATTTCTCTCTATTACCTCTGTGTGAAATAATGGTGAAATAGCAGCAGTAATCTTTACCTTTGTTAAATCCCTTCACCCCTTTGAAAATATAATCAAAAGCCACGCAAGAGATAGAAAGAAAGGGGAGAGAGGGGAGAATGATTGGATGCAGAAAAAGGAAACAGAGTTTGCAGCACATTCAAATTCCTGATTCCAGTTTATTCTCAAGGTTTAACTGCATCCAACACTTACATCTGGTTATACCCCACAACTTTATAAACCCCACCATTCCCAACCCCACTTTTTGTTAATTGCTTAAACTAGTTCCGGGAAACTACTTTTAATCAAGAGAATTCTGTTGTAGACACAAAAATCCCACTTATTTCTACTCTTATAACATCTTAAAATTATATGTAGTGTTCACTGACTGTAGTACTTAATCCTCTCCACTTTTTGCTTTGCTGTCCCCCGCTACCACCACCACCACACACACACACACACACCATCATTGTCACCATTGCTGTCGCCATCACCATCACCAGTCTGTTCGTATAAGGTTATAAAGACCTTATATCAAACCAAAAGGAGTAAACTCTGCAGGCAGTCAGTAACACTAGAATTCTACACTCATCAACCATTCACCACATAGGAATTTGATAATCATTTTACATGTAGAATAGCTTAAATGCCCAGACATATGCCTATACACTCCTACCCCCACCTTTTGTTCTTTTAATTACCTTAATTATTCTCAAAACGTAGTGTGCCCGAGAATTATTGCATAAGGTAGTATTTCTAAAACCAATGCTTAATGGACCTTGTGAGCAATATAACAATTTTCAGGAGCAATTTTGACTCTATAAAATGTTTTTTGCTTTATTCACTGACTTGAATTCCTCATACCCACACCCCTCACCCTCCTACTTACCCTCAAAAGATGTACACTATGCTTTCAATTAAAACACAGTAAACATACTTAGCATTAGAATTACTTTTGCATCAGCCTAATAAATGCTATTTAAACTTTGGCAATTTATAAAACACCTTGAATTTTGTAGTAGCTTAGTTATTATGAATGTCAGTAATATCACATGATAGATGTACAGTCATGCAAATAGATAGACATTCCACATGGGTCCAACCTTGCTTTCTAACTTTATTTCCTATTACATTTGGCCCTCTGTGTCTGTGAGTACATAACAGCTTCTCAACCCCTGTGCTTGAATGTGTTACAGGTGTGTGGAGAGATTAACTTCCCCAGCTCCCAGTGTAAGTAGACCAGTGACAAAGGCTGAGAGCAGCTTTCTCTCTTAGTTCTGCTTTACAAATATCATTTTCTATTTGTGCTATGATAGGGAAAAGGTTGAAAAGCACTGGAGGCGGCAACAAAACACATACCAACTTACTGGAATAAAATGTAGACAGTGATGCGTCAAAAAAAACATCAGATTGTAAAATAGGTGTTTGGAGGAAGGAGGCATTAAATCTAGAAATTCTAGAAATAGGGGTGGACATGAAAAGGTGAGTTGGATTTGGATGTGCAGAGAGGGAGAGGCAGTTGGTGGAGAATGTTCCAGGTGAAAGGCACAGGGTAGGATTGGAGAAAAGATTGCGATGGAGAATACTGAGGAGTTCAATTTGGTTAGAGCAGAGGAGGTGTAAAGAGGAGTAAGTTATCCCTTGGTATCCATGGGGGTGACTGGTTACAGGACCCTTCATGGATACCAAAATCTGTGTATGCTCAAGTCCCTTATATAAAATGGCATAATATTTGCATATAACCTATGCACATCCTCTCGTATACTATAAATCATCTCTAGATTACTTATAATACCTAAAATAATGTAAATGCTATGAAAACAATTGTTATACTGTATTGTTTGGGGCAATAATGACAAGAAAAAAGTCCATACATGTTTAGTACAGACATAACCATCATAGGCCTAACTACATAGTACGTATCATCAACAAAATATAACATTTTTCCCCAAAATATTTTTGATCTGCAGTTGGTTGAACCTACAGATGCAGAACCCATAGATGCAAAAGGCCTCTGTAATTTGAGTAAATGACAAAATACTCTAAGTTTGCTTTTACAGAATTCTAAGGGCCTCCAGTTTCAGCTCTGACATGTAAAGAACTTGAAAGTTGTCACTCGTATCCTTAGAAGAAAAAAGCTAAACAAACTTAAAAACAGTTAACTTTTCTTGGACTCTTCAGAGAATTGAAATTGCAGGTCTCAAACTGCCCCCCTTACAACCCCCCACACACCCAAAATCTGAAGAGACAGGCAAATCAGAGAATCACAGCCAATATTAGCTTACCGGAGGTAGAAGTCCCTGGAGCCTTAAACTGGTAGGAACATTTAAATAGTAACATTGACAAATTGTTGGAGGTGGAGTATTGTCTAGTGTGAGAGTGAGAAACTCCTGGGGACTGCAATCTTAGGGAGACCCTACACTTCCTTGGATTTTACCTCCAGGAAGCTCACCAGATTCTCAAGGTGAAGAGTCAAGAAAAAAATCCTCATGTTTCTGGTAGAGGATGGGAAAAGAAACCATTTTGAAATATACCAGAGCCTTCTCCATAACGAAGGCCTACTCAGCAGGAGAAAAGACTTAGTGAGAGGTTTGTCTTTCCCGTCCCTCTTAAGGAGGGAAAAGCTGAGAAACACTTGTGAAGGTCACAGCCCAAGAACACAGGCCCACTAAAGACTGAAAGTTAATCATAGGATTCTAAAATGCTTCCCCTCTCCCTATACCTTACCACCACATCCACAGGGCTCCAGTAAAATAATGGCTTACAGCTGAAAAAGTTGCAAGGTCCAATCTCTATATAAGAAGGAGTTTTGGGAGAAAGCCAAAGACAACAAAGACGCTAGAGGAAATGGAAGCCTCTGATACCTACTGGTACTGCAAACATGAAACACAGTCCAGCTCCTAAACAGACTAATGTAAAACCTAACCGTAAATGCTTAATCACCTCAGTTTTCACTACCAGATACATTATATTTGGTTTTCAACAAAAATTACAAGGCCTATTAACAGACAAGAAAAGTCATAGTCTAAGGAGACAAAGCAAGGATCAAAACCAGACTCAGATATGGCAAAGATTTTGTAATTATCAGTCAAGGAATTTAAAATAACTATGAATGATATGCTCAGAGGTCTAATGGAAAAAGTTGAGAATGTGCAAGAATAGTTGGGTAATGTAAGCAGAGAGGTGGAAACTCTTAAGAAAAAATCAGAAGGAAATGCCAGGAATGAAAAACATTGTAATGAAGATGAGGAATGCTTTTGATGGAGTTGTCAGTAGACTGGACATGGTCCCAAGGAAAAAAATCAGTGAGTTTGAAGATACATCAATAAAAAATTTCCAAATTAAAATGCAAAGGGGAAAAAATGAAGAAAAAAACCCCAGAACAGAATATGTAAGAACTGTGGTACAATTTCATAATTGGAACACCAGAAGGAGAGGAGAAAGAGAATGGAATGGAAGAAATATTGTAAGTAATAATGGCCAAGAATTTTCCAAAGTTAATGACAGACACCAAACCACGGATGCAGGAAGCTCAGAAGAAACTACACAAGATAAATGCCCAAAAATCTACACCTAGCTATATCGTATTCAAACTGAAAAAAAACGAAGACAATGAGAAAATCTTGAAAGAAGCAAGAGGAAAAGCAACACCTTTCCTACAGAGGAAGAAGGATGAGAATTACATCAGAAACCAGGCAAACAAGAAGAGAGTGGAGTGAAATATTTAAAGGGTTGGTAAAAACAACAACAACAAAGCTCAAACTTGGAATTTGATATCCAGCAAAATTATCCTTTAAAAGTGAAGGCACTCAGGATGGCTGGTTAGCTCAGTTGGTTAGAGCATGGTGCTGATAACACCAAAGTTGCCGGTTTGATCCCCACATGAGCCACTGTGAGCTGAGCTGCGCCCTCCTTAAAAAAATGGGGTGGGGGATGGAGAAAGATATACCATGCTAATTAATACTAATCAAAAGAAAGTGGGAGTAGCTATATTACTTTCAGACAAAGCAGCCTTCAGAACAGGAAAATTGTCAGGGATAAAGAGGGGCACATTGCATAATAATAAAGGGGTTAAATTATCCAAGAAGACATAACTATCCTTAATGTGTATGAGCCTAACAACAGAGCTTCAAAATCTGTGAGGCAAAAACTAATAGAACTTCAAGGAGAAATGTCAGAGTGCCTTGCAAATAGGATATGAGAGCAACAGTGCAAAAATTAAGTTCATATAAGTTACCATTTTCCAAGGGCAGCAGGATTGTTATAGAAGAGCTAAAAAAGTGTAGCAATAGGGCAAAATGATTTCCAAGATACCAAATCTTTTCTAGCTTTCTGGAGAAGCTGCCTGAACTCTTTTATAGGATTGTAGAATCTGCCCTCAATCCTTTGACAACTAACACACTCACCAGTAAACCTTTTAATCCCCTAACTAGTGAAATGTATTTCAGGAATTGGAAATCATCAGAATTCACAATGAGCCCCAACCTCCCTCTTCTCAGCCCACCAAACCCCCAAATTCCATTGTCATATCCCCAAGGGGATTTTTTTCCCCTTCTGTAGGCCTCACTGGATTGTAGGTGCTTTTTGAGTGATACTTATGTTTCCACTAGCCAAAGGCATATTAACTTGAATATTTCTTTGGCAGATTATTACCAAAGAAAGAAATATTGCTTGCTATATGGAAATAAATTGATAGGTTCAACAACTGCCACTTTTTTTTTCAGATAAGGAAACACTTCAGAGGAGAAATGTTTCAAGCCTGAGCAAAGGGCTTTAAATATGGAAATTTTTTTTCTAAATTCCTATACTCAAACATTAAAGGACATAATTGCTAAGCTTGAATCTTTCCAACATCTGGTAGATGCTTTCCCATTCAGCCAGTAAGTCTATACTGCAACATGCCAGCCACTGTGCTGAGTCCTGGTGATTGAAAGTTTAAAAAGATCCCATTCCTGTCCTCTAGGGACTCACAACGTGGAAGGAAAGACAGACATCTCAATAAATACAATACAATTTACAAGCACTATTATTAGCTATCCCTGCAGAACTGCTGTATAGAAAGAGGCACAGAGAAGGTGATTTCAGAGTTTGACCAATAGATAGGCGTCGTCAAAGAAGGGAGGAAAGAGCATTTTGTACAGAGGACATATGTAAACAGCACAAAGAATGCAACAGAGGGTGTGTTCAGATCCCTAAAAATAGTGGGCATTAAGCAGAGAACAGGTTGCCAGAGGGCAGGATGAGTAACTACCTCAGATGCATTTATCAAAGTTCATGTTGATCATGTTCCCATTTGTTTCAGGTCTAGTCACACACTATTGAGTTTTAAACCTTTGTTGTGGCCCCCTCCATCTAAGACACGTGTCATGCAGACTCACACACCTATCTATTCCTCCTGGGGGCCTCTGAGGCTCTCCAAGTTTTCATTTAAATTTCCAGCATCATAAGCCCACCATTGTTTGAAGCCCCACCAGGTTCCTATAACTTCCTACCATCCCATCCACTTCCTTGCTCCTATGCTTTTACTCAAGCTATTCCTCTCTATGGAATGCTTTGTGCCTCCTTTTCTTTGATCAAAATTTTACTTCTCCCTGAAGACACATCTCAAATCCCTTCTGTCCCCCCCATACCTTTCCTTATTTCCCCAGCCTGTGCTCCCACATACCTCAATTTAATTTTGCTCTGCAGTGCAGTCCTTCACATATCTGTTTTTTTCCAGCTAGAGCAGAAACTTGTTGAGGGCACAGGCAACTTGTGTTATTTTTTTTTTCAACTTGTGTTATTTATTGTGTGTTCCCAGCCCATGGCCTGGAATATGGAGCTTGACAGATATTTGTTTTGAATGACATGTGTCTCATCACCTTTGTGATCTCATTGGTCCCTTCTTTAGTTTCACAACTGAGTTGCTCCAGCTGGGCAAACCTTCTGAAGCTCAGTTTGTCACTGAGGGTGAGATCAGCGGAGGAATAAGAAAACCACCTGAGGCATAGATTCGCAACGCTGATGGCACAACAAAGCCACTTGGGGACCTTTTAAAAAATATAGTTGCCTGGGCCTCACCTTCAAAGATCCTGGTTTAATTGAAATAGAAACCAGGCATCAAAGTATTTTTTAAGGTTCTCTAGGTAATTCTAAAGTGCAGTCAGTTTTGAGAAGCACAGCCCGAAAGGGCAGGTGGGAATAGTCACCAGGCCCCAGATGGGAATTAGAATAATTTCTAATTCACTTTTCTCAAAAGGTGATGCTTTCCTCAGGAAAACATAGCTAAAAGAATGGAGGCCACACATGCTAGGTGAAGTTGACTTTTTCCGGGGAAATCTTTGCCACAGGAGTCAGAATTACGCAGTGAGAGGAGTCACCCCTCGGGCCTGGCCCTGGTCTTCCTGTTCCCATTCAGTATGTCTGGAGAATCCCATTGTGCCCCACACCTATGCGGGTATCTTTAACAGGAAGGGACAGCCATTAAATGAACTGAAATAAAAACACCGAACACTAAATCGTCAAATGAGTTATGAAAGCCTGAGAGTGTCCGGTTCCCTTGAGGGTCTCCAACATGGATGGCCCCTATGGCGCTCAGTCAGTGGAATGGAGGGAAAGAGCCAGACACAGAGGGGAGGACCCCTTCTTGCACAACTCCAAGAATACCGTGCATATTGTATTCCATGTGAAGAGTATCTCCTGGAATTGTGTAATGCCACATCTTGACACACGGATTTTTTTCTGTCCTCAGACCCAGGAGATTCCTGGTAGTGGCCTTTATTTTGGTTCTGCTCCCAGCATTCTTCTGGCTTGAAGCTGTCACTCGGAGCCAAAGTGAGGAACGAAGAGCCTCATCATCAGAATACCTCTGCTGGAGTCTTTTCCTACCTGATGATGTCATCATCAGAAATTTCCCTAACTGGCAGCTCTTGTCAACATATCTCTGATTCACCTGATGTGTTACACTATCGTGCTGAACTCCAGCCAGAATCGGTCCCTAAATGTGTCAGTGCAGCAGTTTCACAAAGGGTGTCAGTTCCTCAGCATCACTACCCTTTGGCCTTATTACTTAAAGTATACACAGAGGAAGAAAGTACATATTTCTAGAATTTGGTTGGTGTGGGGTTTTTTTTGAAGGGAAATCAAATTTAACAATCTAAGAGCAAAGAAGAGCTAAATTGACTTAGTGGTATCTATAAAAAATTATCCCAGCAGCACCTGGCAGAGAGTAGGGACCTAGAAGTTAGTTTCTGTTGTTTTTGGAGGATGATAAAATGAGTGTGGTAGTAGTTGTGGGTGGTGTAATCTGAGTATATTTTTAGAGAGTGTGGAGAGAGCAGCAGGGTCCTCAAGGTAAGGAGAGAATTATTTTTTTCTTTAAATAATGTTGTGGGAATGAAAAAGAAATAGGAATTTAGTATGAGAAAGTGTTTGTGTAAACTGTAGCACTATATCAAATGTATGTAATTATTAGTCACAAGAGATTTATAAACCAAATGCCACAAGGGTTTAAAGGAGAGGAAGAAACCACATCCCGTTATGGAAATCAGGAGGAAATGGCATTTACCACTTAATAAGGAGGTACCTTCTACAAGATGTCTTCTGCATGGGTCACGATCACTGCTTGGCCCACAAAGCAAGCTGGTTGTGAGAATAGATTACAATTTTTTTGTCAACCGTAGAGCACTATACAAATACAAAGTGATGTTATTGTAGTTATTTGATGGAGATACACATGGAGATACACATGAAGATACATGGAGATAACTATAATATCTCCAGTGATGGAGACATTATCATCCTTATTATCCATTTTGAAGATGCTGGTTACCATTCAACAGGTAGAGTTGTCAGGGGAAAACCTTACAGGTAGAGAGATGAGGGCTGGAGAAAGTTCCACAGATTTTCTTGGCTGATGGAGAATCCTTCTATGTAATATAACATCTTTGAGCATCGGTTATCACCTATTCTATCACAAAGGTCTGTGACAGTGCTGGTAACACAATGTTGAATAAGAAATACTGTTTGCCTTCAGGGAGCTCACCTCAATTTGGTTTTGAGAATGGCCTCAAATGGCAGAACAAAAAATGTATAGGCAATGGAGAACTTTTTGGAGCAGAGGAGTGAAATGGTCTGAGTTGTACTTCAGGTACTCCTGACCAATTACGTAATTCCACTTTCAACCACCTGAGTGTACCACCAGGAAATATTTTAAGTTAGTAGGTGATTGATTGAGCTTTTCTACCCTCACACTTCAGAAATTAGAATGTTTCTCCCCTCTAAATAGACTTTATTTTTTAAACTTTATGAATCATGGACTTGATTGTGTCCTTCTTTTCAATGGTTGTTAGAATGCCTGTCAAATTTAACAAGTACATGGGACTTCAAAGCATGAATGTGAATACTTACATCAGCCCTGGCTTACTTCTCCCACATTTGTTTTCTTTTTAATACTTCCTTTAATACTTACTTATAAAATATCTTGTTGAATTATATGGAGTTTTGTAAATCATCTTTAATCCTCCTGAAATAAGGTTAAACTATAAGTAAAGATCATTTCTTTTTTTTTTCTTTCTTTCTTTTTTTTTTTACTTCTTATTCAATTAACTTCTGATATAGAGTATTTGAAATGTCCCTTGGGGAAATTTGCATGGATGAGGCATACTAGAAAAGTAACATTACATGCATTTCTTTCTGGTACTACTTTTGATCTTCTAACTTTTAACATTTGGTTCAAGTCACATATAACATAATATTTGAATATAATGTGAATCTATTGGTAACTGAATATTTTTGCATTTAGAGTTAAAGTTTGAATTTTGTTTTCAAAAGAATTTAAGAGAAGGTACAAACTTAAAACTACCTAAATCTTTGTTCCTATGTGTTTTAAAAATTATATTTAAGTTTAAATAAAAGAGCTAAGATTTGTACCCTATGAGAACATTAGAAGATAAAATTTGTTATCCCAATTTTTAAAAATCACATATATATAAATGCATTTAAAGTGGAATGAAACCTGTTCTATTACTAAAAGATATTTGTAATGCTCAGATTACATTGCTAGGTCAGAAGAAAGGAAGATATAGAAAAGTCTGTATGTCTTCCTATATTCAATCTCCCTTATCATTTTAAACTTACATTTTTAAACATTTGAAAGCAAGATAATCTGTAAAAATTCAAAAGTAGTAAGGACATTTTCCTCCATTAGAAAAGCCCCATTTAGAGATTGCTTTTAGGGCCAATCTATAAGACCTTCAACTAAATCTGTTTCCTTGGTTTATGTGTAGACCCTTAATCTTTGCCTTCCTTACTTCCCCACCCTCTCATTCAGTTGACTAGGTGTCAGAGTTCATCTTTTTTTCTTGTTTTTAATAGGCTTGACTGTTTCTAAAAAATTAAAAAACCCATTCTTCAAAGGACAATAACTTTCAACCAGTAAAGAAAGACAGTAAACTTCAGAATGGAATTCTGAAAGCAGAATTTAGATATGTTTGCAGTAAAGGCAATATTATCATAACTGAAAAGTTGCCTTGAGGGTAACTCCAGGAGGTGGAGTGGGTATTGGTCAGGACAGACTCACTAGAGTTTCACCCAGACTTCGGAAGAACACATTATTGCTGCTGCCTTCACTGGTTTGGGACATAGAAAATTAACTACCATCCAGTTGATTTTATGATTTATATTTGAGTTTGATCTTAAATCTGATAAACTAATACATAAATGTGTCTGCTAATAACCCAGCCTACAGTGTAAATGATGAACTGGTTGAATAGCTGATGCTTTTGTAGTAAACTCGTATAGCTTCCTCAGGATCACTGCTTTCTTTTTGATGCCCAACAATCTGTCTAAACGTTTCCAGAGGTTTATGTTAGACTTACTTCTTTTTCTGTCCTTTCAGGCTCAAATCATTTCTCTATTTAGAAAAATCAGAACATACACTTGTTTCTTCTCACCTCTCTGATGTCTCATAATGCCTCAGAAGACAGTCAGCAGTGTTTGTGTTTCTTGTATATTATGGGATAGAATATATCCGAATTTAGAGATTTAAAGTCATGCAGAGTAAAGCACTCTTCCTCCTCATACATCTTGAGCCATGGTTCTCTACTGTTGTGGTTTGTCTGACCCTTTTGAGTTCCTAGTATGCTTCCATTTGCACCAGAAGACAATGGAAATTAAGTTGAAATTGAATATAAAATATCAGATCTAGTAAAGCTATTAGATCAAGTCCAGATAAAGACAGTGAGGGATGTAATCTGTTTTGTTCCTTATGGAGACAAGTGCATTGGCTATAGCAAAGCTAATACTATTAAATACTGGACTCATGTTCTAATTCCTTTTCTTCTGAGTCTATGCTTGTGTGCAGCAGACTTTTGATAATATTTTGGCTTTTTGGGTAGATCTGTCTATAGATGAGGAATATACTTATCAGAGGATCCAAGTCCCTAGTTATAAGTTAACAAACAAACTTCCTGGTTTATACATCAGGATGTATTAGTGGGTTTCTATCTGAGAGAGAGAAAGGAGAGAGAGAGAGAGAGGGAGGGAGAAAGAAATCCACTCTTACCATGCTGCTAAATCAGGTTCCCAGGTGTAGCCCTGGGAACGTGGAGATCACACCAGGGTACTTACTCTGAGGCCTCTTTGGGCACCTAGCAACTCTTCAGCTTGGGGTACTTTGATTCCATCTTGTTGCTAGTTGTCCACAAACACCTGCTCCATGAAGACAGTCCATCTCTTGGTTTGCAAGGCCAGAAATAAACACAGCTACTCCTCAAGAGGGAGTTACTGATCACAATAGGTCCTTTCTTTCTAAGAGCAAAAGCTGGAATTCTCCCACCTGTTAACACCTGTGAATCTTGAAATGGAACAAAGACTGTTGTTTTTCTTTAGACATATGACATGAACAGCTATTTTACAGCCATACAATGAAATATGCAGTTGTGTGGAAAGCTTCAGGACAGGAATAAAGAAAGATTACAGCAGATCCCCTTCCAAACCTTTTAGAGACTCTTCAAACGGTGATGTCTAATTTGAGTTTGATACATTTTCCAAGGACTGAATTGAGGGCCGTTCTTAACAAGTAGGAAAAAGGATTGAAAATGCCTAAAAGCTCGAACACGTATTTTTTTAAAATACTTACAAAATATAATTATTGAAAAATACTATTTGGAAGTATGTCATGATGAAGGAAGCATCTGAAAATGAAGTTGGTTGGCAATGTTTAGTTACTTTCCAGCTAAAAACTCTGTTTAATGGACTTTAAAATGATTTTGTATTTGCCTTTAAAAAGTATACATCTCTACCCAGTTTGACAGCTTAAGTACCAGGCCCTACCCAGAGAAAATCTGAAGTGACTGAGGCAGAGCTTCCTAAATAAGAGCAAATTGGAGCTGCCATCCAAAATCACAAGCATCTCTCCTGACAAGACTAGATTAGCACTAACTCTCATCTGATGAGGGAGTCACCCCAAGCTTGGAAACAGCCAGTTTGGATCACCCAGCAAGTACAGGGTAAAAGCCAAAAAGGATCCCAGGACTCTGTGCTTTGGCCAGCTTGTAGAGAATGGAGACTCTTGTAGAGGTCATGTAGTCAACACTTGGATACACTTAAGAAGACGGCGTGACTCTAGCTTCTTTTGTCTCTTTAGATACCATGCCCCTGCCGTTGCTGACCTTTAATGATGAGTGACTGTTGTTTCTTGCTTGTTCTTGCTTTATATCTCCCCTTCATCTCATTCAGTTACCTGACTTTGGTTTGCTTCTATCCATCTGGAATGGGTGTTTGAACTTGGTCTCTGTTCCTTTGCACCCGGGATTTTCCTAATGGATTCTAATTTGGTTTCTTCTGTTGGCTTTCTATGCTCTAGTCTATCGTAGTTCTTGCCCATCTGAAGCTAACTTGCAGCACAGTCTGCTTGGCTGGCTGGTGGGTATTCTCTGTGTTTATAACAGTATATGTTGAGTATAGGGGAGCAAGGGGAGGATATGTACACAATTTGGATAATCACTCACTAGAGAGAGAGAGAGAGAGAGAGAGAGAGAGAATAAAGAGAGAGAGAGAGAGAGAGAGAGAGAGAGAGAGAGAGAGAGAGAGAGAGAATAAATATCTGAATAGAAACAAGGGGAGTAGGGAAGTAATGCTATTCCTTATTAACCATCCTGGGATTTGAGATAAATTCTTAATTAGGTGTTTACTTCCCTGCCAAGAATTTTATCTCACCTCTCAGATTTTGCTGCCACCTGGTGCTAAAATGTTCCAGGTAGTGATGACTAAATAGTTTGACAAACTCCAGAAAATACATCTTAAATTCAGAAATAACACAAATTAGGATACTGGATACTTGGTGTAATAAATAAAAGATATAACATTTAAAAAAACAAAGTTACTATAAGAAGAAATGAATATGATATATCTGTTACAACAAATTTACAAGAAGTAATAGTAAATTGCTATGTATTTTTTAGGTTATCACCATCTCTTAATAAGTATGGTCCGTGTCTGAGCTGTCACTCCTAAATATGACAGAAAACACTTTAACAACAAGTAATTTCTCTACGGCAGTGGCCCCACTAGTTAAAAAGTTTGCTGCCCACTCCTTATAAGTTAAGATTGGCTAATTTTGCCCAAGGTTTATTTATATTTCACGGAAACAATTTTTTCCTTTTGTGGCCTTCATTGGTCTGCCATTTCTCCCCATTCTTTATCCTGCCACCATTGTTCTCCATTGTTTCTCTAGGCAGGATCAGCCCCTATTGCTTCTGACTCTTGGAAAATTATGTTTTGACTCTATTCTCCACTCACTGTGTTGGAAGATATTTTTTTCCTGCCAGGTGATAACATGCAGCCAACTTTTCCTAATCTAACTTTGAAAGGAATGCTATTCTACTAGACTCCCAAATGGGACAATACTTTGCTCACATACAGTGTTACCCCTCCAGGATTGTTCTCTAAACTCATATTCCTTTTCAGCCTCTCATCCCAAGTTGTCACCTCACCCCCATCTGATAGTTCCCTCTCCAATTTGCATCCTCAGACCCAGAGCTCGGAGCGAGGGAGGTGGTTGGAGGGGATGTGCAGCCCACCATCCCATGGGGGAATTGAACTGGCAACCTTGTTGTTAAGAGCATATGCTCTAATCAACTGAGCTAACCGGCCGCCGCAATGCATCGTTTTAAATTCGTTTTAAAATAGTCTTTTAAAATTATGAACTAAATCGCACATGCAAAAGAATAAACATAATGTATGTATACCTGTTGAAAAATAATACACAAAACCTAGCATACCTGATATGCTAGGTCAACTTGGTTAAGCTGGGAACTGTGTTTCCCAAAATTCCCTTTACTCTATAACTCGGAATTAGAGTCGGCCAAAAGAAGAATGTGCACAAATATGGAAGATGGAAGTGGAGTATTCATAGTCAGATGTGGTGATGGACAGATGCAGAGGTTTCCAGCAAGTTCCAGATTATCCTTGCTCTCATCTCCTCTGCCAATAGTTTTTTTCCCAACTGTTTCGATGTGATTTCTTTACTGAAGCAAAACAGTATGTCCTCTGGCAGCTATTGATATGGCAAATGCTTTTCTCTCAATGCCCATTAGTAAAGACCACCAGAAACAGTTGTTTGACTCATCAGATTCAATGGTTCTTAGAGTGTCTTGACAGAGGTGCATTGTAGAGAATTGGGCAAGCCTTTGTAGGAGAATCACAGCACAGACCTTTGGAGATTTTGAAGCAAAATTGTGTGATCCTTTCCCAATTACAGTTGTTTTGACTAACAGCTTCTGGCTGGTTGCTGGGTCCTAGTAGAGACTAAACACTTGACTATGTAACCATACAACCTGAGACGCCCATCATAAAGTGGGTGATATGTGCCCAGCAAGCTAGGGTGTGCCCAGCAGCACTTCATCATCAAGTGGGAGTGATATGTAAGAGATCACGCTCAAGCAGGTCCTGAAGACATAAGTAAATTGCATTAGTAAGCAGCTCACGTTGCCATAAATGCTACTTCTGCTACTGTGAGTCTTCTCTCCTCATCTGCACCTGTGGCCTCGTGGGGTAATCTTTATGATCATTTGATTGAGGAAGAAAAAAACGGGTCAGATTTATAGGTATATCTACCAAAAATGTTGGCAGAAGTTGAAATTGGATGCCTGCAGCACTAGAGCCCCATTCAAGTGTGGCCTTTGAATGACAATGTTGAAGGGAAATCTTCCCAGTGGCAAAACTCCAAGCAGTGCACCTGGTTGGTTAATTTGCCTGGAAGGAGAGATGACCATATTAATTTATGAGCAGTGACTAATGATATGGTTGACTGGTTTTGGACTTAGAAAGAAGATGATTGGAGAATTGGAGGCAGTGAGGTCTGGAGAAGAGATGGGAGGTTAGACCTCTCTGAATGAGCACAGAATATGTTATTTATGTCCCCGGTGATGCTCACCAAAGAGCAACTTACCAGAGAAGGATCTTAATAATCAGGTATACGAGATGACCTGTTCTGTCTCTGTCAGTCAGCCTCTTTGCCCAGTCACTCCTGCCTTTGCCCCGTGAACTCATCTATAAAGTGGCCATGGCTGCAGAGATAGAGGTTATCCAGCGACATAGAGTTCCTCTCACCAAAGCCTGTCTGGTGATTTCCACTGTTGAGTCCCCAACTGCTAACAGCAAAGACCAACACCAACTAGAGATATGGCACTACTTTTCAGGCCACTTGATATCACATTGGGCTGATTATATTGGGCCATTTCCACCATGGAAGAGGAAGTGCATTGTTCTTACTAAAATAGATACTTGTTTTGGACATGGATTTGCCTTTCCTTCCTGTGGTGTTTCTTCCAAAACCATCCATCTACCAATTTACAGAATGCTTTATTCATCATCATGGTATCCCGTACAGCCTTGTTTCTTACCAGAGAACTCATTTTACAGAGAATGAGTGCAGTACTGATCTTTCTATCACCTAGAAGCAGCGGACCTGACTGAGTTATGTAATAGCCTTTTGAAGACTCAGTTCAGTGCTAGATGGGTGGCAAAACCGGGCCCTTCAGAATGAGTGAAGTTGTGCGGATAGTTGAATCGTGTTATACAATAGCATGGTCTTGTTGATGTTTTCGTTTGGAAATTAAATATGGTTAAGGAAGTGTGTGTAGCTACCAAGTTGACAAAGGGTGGACTGTGCTGGATTGTGCTATGTCAACTTGGGTAAACAACCACATTTCCAAGAATTCCATTTTTTTTTTTTTTAATTCTGAGTTAGAGTTGGCCAAGAGAGGAACTTGTGCTGGATTTGAAAGGCAGAAGTATAGCAGTGACCATTCTTCTCTAGGGTTGCTATGGTCAGATGTGATGATGGACAGATACAGAGGTGCCTCGTAGGTCCATCTTACCCTTTCCCATTAACATTTAAACATGTCTTTCCCATCTTTAAAAATCTCATGCTGGACCTCATGTCCCCTCCCATACTACCCCCTTTTCTTTTATGCTGTGTCCATTTTTACCTTCTCCTCAGCCCTCTGCTACTGGCTTCTGTCACATCCTTCCCCCTAAAACTCCTCTCACTGTTTTTTCCCAATGCTCATTTTTTCTGGATTTTCATTACTGTTACATGCTAATGGTGCTCTAGAGTATCTCTCCAGATTTCTTCTCTGAGTTTCATACCTGCACATCCAGTGGCCACACTGCCACCTGGCTGATAGACACCTACAACTCAGCATGTCCACAACGAAACTCAAAAACTGTACGTCCTTATGACTCAATGAATAACATCATCTGCCACTCAGGCGTCCAAGCCAGAAACCTGGTTTGAAAGTTTCCCACTTTTTCCCCTCTCACTGCCACTTTCCTTGTTTAGGTTTTCTTGCCTGGAATACAATAGTCATGCTTTCAGAAGTAAAGTTTCAATTAAGTAATACAACTGGAATGCACCATAAAAATGCTATGGTTTATCTTGAGTGTAGACCCCTCTTAACCCTGAGTATATGGGACAATAAATGCATTTTATGTGAGAAGTTGCATCCAATAATGGGCAAAAGTGAACAAAAGGGGAACACACTTGCACAACAGTGGACATTTTCAGTGTGTTTGTCCTGGTTACAATGCTCTTCATTCCATGGATATTTACTAATTTCCTACTGTGAGCTAAGAACTGTGCCTGCAGGAGGCACTTCCAAGCTGTTGATTCACTGTGTAGTGTTTTGGGTCCAACATTATGTGACATGAAGGGAATAGAGAGGTGAAAACATTGTGGTCCCAATGATTAAGGGGCTCTCAACTTGCGTCATTCACTACCCACATTGAATGATGTCTCAGGTGGCCCCTGTGATACTGAGTTCCTCCCTCAGACAGTGTTGCAGTAAAGTTCTTTCCAGAGCTCATTATTTTTGGAGACTAAATTAGCTGCAGAGGAAAATAAAGTCAATCTATAGACATATGTAGCCTGTTGTCTAGATACAAGGATTCTTTCCTGGTGACACATAGGAGCTACCTCTTTGGGCCCTGAATTAAATTGCAGGCAGTCTTAGTAATGAATTCAGCCCTGTGCTCATCCCATTCCCAGAACCTCTGGCTTAATTATGAGAAGAAAACCTATTTATTCTGGGACATCACCACTTTGGTATAAATTCCTGGAAGCCATCAGAAAAGCAAAGGGAAGACCTTTCTCAGCGTCTCTTTTCTGGATTTCTGAGAAAGAAGTGTGTCATGTTTGGCCTGTCAGGTTGCTTTTAATACCAGTCCATGGATTTGTCCTTTATTTAATTCTTTTGACCTTTGGCCTCCCTATCCATGCCGAGGCCTGTGTCTCCTTGTCCGGGAATAAGTCAAACTTTTCTTGTGTTTTCCTCAGATATCATCTTTCCCTGCTTTCTTCATATGATTAGTTACAAACTAATAAAAATAATAATACTTACATAGTACATTTTACAAAACTCTTTTCATGGGTTTTAGTTCACTTAATCCTAACAGCATCCCAGACAGGCAAGTGCTATGAGGAAACTGAGGCCCAGAAAAGAGTAACTTGTCCAAGATCACACAGTTATCCAATGACACACTTCCCAGAGAGCCCAGATATTCTAACTCATATCCTCAACCATTTCTCCTGAAATCCATCCAGTGGCCAAAGTAATTTCTAGCCTTGATCCATTGCAAAATTATTCTGAAACCTGAATAAAACCATATTGTTCCTGGGGGCCAATGATGTTTCTCTTGTGGACTAGCTTGTTTGTGGGGACCCATGCTGGTCCCCCATAAGCCAAGGCCCCCAGGGCCTACCAATGCAAGGAAATGCAGGAGAAATTCTTCAGAGACGATAGTTCTCAATCTTGGCTACACCTTGAAAACACCTGGGGAGCTTTAAACACTACTGAAGCCTGGGTTCTAGCCCCAGAGATTTTTATTTAATTGGTCTTGAGGACAGTGTGGCCATTGAGATGTTTTAAAAACTCCCCAGGTGATACTAATATTCAGTGAGACTGAGAAACATTACCTAAGATCAATGTTTCCTTCCACAGTTTACTTGTTCCCTGTAGGACCTCTGGACTCATTCTCTTTTTCTCTCTCTTTTCTAAATGCTTATTACATCATACATAGTTATTGAATAAAATCTAGAAAATACAGACTAATCTTTGGTGGTTAATCATAATTATTTGCTAGAGAAATAAATACTGTTAACAATTTGGTATGTATCTTCCCAGACTTTTTTTCTATGTAGAGACATATAAATAAGCCTATAATCTTTTTTAAAATCAAAATGACATACATACTGCTGTCTTTGCCATTTTTTTCTACCTCAGTAAATTCAAATCAATGCTATTTCCAAAGGCTTTATAACATTCCATTGTTTGGCTGTACCTCATTAGTCTTTAATAACAACTAGGAGTTTTCTTTGTCTCTCCATACACTTGCTTTCAGACAGTGTGACACTTGAAATCCTAGGATCTAGTAAGAATGATCAAACTTTATTGTTTCTCTGACTTCTGAGCCACCTTGAATTTTTCTGGAAGAATTTACAGTTAATTAAACAGTATGCCAATTGGAAGAGTCTTTGGGGGGTGGGGCGTTTGGAAACTACTAACACTTAAACCCCAATAATCTTACAGAATGAAAGAAACTCTGGGTTCTGTGACCCTCCAAGTTACACCATGTCTTCAGTTGTTTGGCGTCTTTTCTCATTAAAAAGACCCCGAAGTCTAGCCAACTACCAGGGTAGGCTCATTGAGAGAGTCTATGAAATAATGCTAAAATAATGACAACCATCATTTGATAGCACTTTACAGTGGCTAATTCTAACATAAACATAAGAACTAATTGCCATTTATTAAGAAAGTATCCTTATGAGAATCAGTGTGCCAGGTGCAGGACTCGGCACCCAATGTCGTCCTCTATTTGATCTCTCGCATAAGTCTACACAATGACATTATTATCCCCATTTTTCAGATGAGACATCTAAGTCTCAATGGATTGTTAGAGTTCACCTGTTCAAACATGGATTTTTGTCATGCTTTTACTCAATATTGGATCTCGGAGCCTAGCTCAGTGCCTTGCACTGTGGCAGAGAGTAGGCACGCAATACATAGTTGGTGGATGAAGGAATATTTAAATCACGTGCTGTTTCATTAATTCATGCCGTCTCTGACTGATGCAAAAATACTCTGCCCAGAGGAGATATGCTTCCTGGACTTTCATTCTCTGGCAGTGATTACTCACATAGTGATGATTTGGTGGGTCACAGAGATGTGCCTGAATTGTTTTCATTCTCCAGGGCAATTGTCCTCAAAATGTGGTCCCTGACACAACAGCATTGGTGTTACCCGCGAGCTCATTAGAAATGCAAATTCATGAACCCTACTCCAGACTGCTGAATCAGAATTTCTGGTCATGAGTCACAGAAAACTGTACTAATTAAGCTTTCCATATGATTCCAAGGAACATTAAAGATGAATGTTAAGTTTTGAGAACCATGGGGAATAAATGAATACCGTCCTGTCCTGAGACTCACAATAATAGTTTAGCTTGAATGATTGGATGGGTGGAGGAGCCATTTATAGAGACTGGCAAGGCAGGAGGGGCAAACTTGAATGGAGATCACAGATTTGGGTTTGGTATGTTCAGTGTGTAGTGGGATATCCTGGTGAAGGTATCTGTAGGCATATGGAGCCTCCAGGTCAGGAGCTCAGGGGGAAGGACTGAGTTAGAGATTCAGGAGTGGTAGTTAAGCCATGAATGAGACTGTCCCCGATAGTGGAAAGCATTAAAGAAGAGGCGGCCATTGACAAACCCTAGGTAATAGCATTATTTAAAGAGAGTGGGGCAGTGGTGCTCAGAGAAAGCAAAATCTGAGGACAGTCATTTTTTCTTGCAAGTGACTTGTGTTGTAATGATTGTCTCATGGTCCCCTCTGGATTATAAGCTCTTTAAACACTGGATCTATGTAAACTTGAATAGGTCCCTCAGACAAGGGTACATTGCTTCACAGTCTGTGAATAATCAGTGAATTGCTACCAGGATTCTGCTTTGCAGAAATCTAATGTGATCAAAGCTACCAGCAGATGTTTCCCCCAAAACATTTATATAATTTCCCAATGGACAGTGTGGCAGATTAAAAATGAGTGAATAAATAAAAGGGATCATGTGTAATCCACTGATATCCATGCTAATCACATTAATCAGAATGAATTAATTACACCTGAAAACAGATGCAAAGTTAAATTCCTTAGAAAATCAATTCATTAAACTCGTATTGGAATGCACAGTCAAAAAACTCCATGTTTAGAAACTCAAGATTTGTGGCAACTTCTGATTTACTAATGAAACTGCTAAAACATTTTTAAAGGCAATTACAATTACTGTCTAGCATTTGATGGAAGGAAATCTCATCAGCATTGTCCCTTGTGTGTCAACCGTCACAATTTTCTAAAAATTTTGAGGCGAAAAATAGGCAGGCTCTACTATTTGCTAGCCTCGATTAGGGTTAATTCAATGTGTGTCTGCAAATAATAGTGTTTAATGTAATCTCTCTAATTATAGATAAAATGCATTTTCAGTCATGCTCATCACTGACAGTATTTTGGGATAAGTTAAACTGACAGCTGCTTTCTAAAGAAAAGGAAAAAACAAACCTTCCTTGGGATTGTGTTGATTCCTCAGCCCTCCCCGCCCCCACTTAAAGTTCAGAAAAATATGAAACTAGACACTTTGGCTCTAGATAGATACCAACTTTGGAAATGATGACATAGTCTATCTCTTGGAAATGTGATGTTTTCTATGTCCCACCCCCATTAATGAATATCTGACTTGAATTCACTCAACAAGCATTTTCTAAGGGTTTCCAGAGAACCAGGCATTGTTCTAGGCACTAAGGAGATCAAGAAGGAATGAGTCTACCAAAACTGCCTTCCACAACTGGCCCGATGAGCCAAGTCAAGTTTCCTACTCTACTAGGCGTGATAGTTAACAACGTGACTATATTTGCAGCCCTGTCAGACTGAAACTATTGAAGTCACAATATTTTCTGAAGGGTCAATGCGTGTTCTTCCTCAACCACAGTTGATTGAACTAGAGATGACCCAAGGGCACTTCGTCCACAGATTGTTCAAGGACCTACAATTGCCCTGGCCTGAAAAGTTGAGCTAGACTTACTAAATTTTTGACTCTCAGGAATAGGAATTGGAAAAGACTGAATAAGGAGGTTAGTTGTAAAAGTGAAATTAGAAGGTGATAAGAGAAAAATCACAAGATAGAAAGAATTATGACCATGAGAGGGCAGGCAGGCAGCATCAGGTTA
Source organism: Rhinolophus hipposideros (assembly GCF_964194185.1). NCBI lineage: Eukaryota > Metazoa > Chordata > Mammalia > Chiroptera > Rhinolophidae > Rhinolophus > Rhinolophus hipposideros. The sequence goes on along the minus strand of NC_138057.1, from coordinate 55,916,110 downwards.
TGAGGTTATGAAGAAGCAGAAACAGGACCTAGTTCAAAGTTGAATGAATCAAGGAATTAAGAAATGAACAAATAATTGTGACCTAAAGGGTCTTTGTGTTTTCTGGTAGCCTCAAAATATGACTGATTCACACTGAATCACTATCCTTAATAATCCTGACTTTTTTTTTAACCTATGCTGCAGATAGGGTATTTTTCTTGCATCTTGTGTTTCTTAGTTGGGATATAGTTCAGTAATGGAAAAACTCAAAATAACGGTGGTTTAAACAAGGAGTTTATTTCTCTCTCATGAAAAATTTAGGTATAAACAACCCAGGACTCAGAGGGTAGCCCTTCTCCACAAAACCCTCAGAGACCTGGATTCCTTCCAATTTACTTATCTACACTCCCTAGGAGGAACCCTCACAGTCTAAGGTAGCACCCACGTTTCAGATAGAAGGTGGAGAGGGGGATGAACAAAAAGAGGTGAATGACACCAGCTATTGCTCAAGATAAGTCTCTAGAACTTGGGAATTCCAGTCTCATCCATGAGTTGAGGGTAGAAATTAAGGAAAAGATCTGAGTTGTACTTCTAGAGCGACACCAGAAATAGGGATGACACCAGAAAGATAGGCCGTTAACAGAGCTAAGCAAACAGATGTAGGACCCTGAAGCTAGGGCTAATGTAAAAATCTGCAGAATTTGAAGATATCTTGAGGTCTTTGGACTTCCCTATTTGTGGAATAGGGAATTAAAAACAATTCCTTCTAGATCCTAAGGAGAAGAGGCCACAACTAACATGTGGGTTACAATATAAATCCGACATAGAAATTCTAAGACCAGCCCTATACACAAGCCATTCTAAAATATCCCCTATTTTGATACCGCTCTTGATTCTTTTCCAAGTTGACATTTCCACCCAGAGAGTCACTTTCTGGGGCCAGACAATAATACTGTTGTCTCTAGAAGGCTGCTGTCAAATGCCATCTGGAAGTAGAGAGTGGCATATAGGACATAACCAGAACACTGTCACTTCTGTCCCACGGACCAGAACATGTTGCCCAGTCCACCCCTAGCTGCAAGGACTTCTGAGAATCATGTTTATCCCGAGTGTCCATGTTCCTGGCTAAATATTCTAATTCTATATAAAAAGGCTGGGCAGCTTTTTATAAAGTTAAACCTACACAGCGATTCCACTCCTAGTATTTACTCTAGAGAAATGAAACATGCTCTCACAAAGACCTGTAGTTATGTGTTCTGCAACATGGAGAGCTCTGAAGATTGGTTAAACAACATGAACGTACTTGACATCACTGAACCATACACTTAATGGTTAAGACGGTAAACTTTGTGTACTTTATAACAAAATTTTTGTTTAAAATTCATCAGTTAGCTTTTTGTGTTATCTCTGTGCATTTAACTTGCAGAAATTCAACTACAGGTCAAGTTCCCCTTGTTGAGCGCTGACCTTCCTGCCTCCCTGCCCATTTAAACCAGACTCTTGCCCCTAGAGTCCCCAGAGAAGTCTCCTTCCCGCCTCCCTCCCTCCCTCCCTCCATCATTCCCTCCCTCCCTTCCTTTTTTGGCCAAGTACCTGTATTTGTGCTCATGTGCAAGATGGTGCTTCACTATCTCTCTCACTGTTTTCTTACTAATCATATTTTACCACTGAGGAAATGAAAGTACTGCTGAGAAGCAGGAAGAAGGATTTGGCTCTTAGACCACATATGGCACTTAGCTTCACAGAAACTACTTCACGTCTGAACTGATGAAGTAAATCATGAGATCTCCACAGTTCTTTTTTTGAACCATCAGCACACATACAAACATATTTGTACTAACCCTGGATATGGTATTTGGGGTAGAGTTGAATAAAAGTTGCATTGGCAGTGCCCACAGAGAGGGGTTTCTAAGCAATATAGTAATAACGGCTTCAGCAAAAAGGCAGAGCACTGATCCATCTTTGAGAACTCTAACCCTGATTTTTATAAATTCTGGTTCACAAACAATTGGTATCACACCATCTTGATATAGAAATAAATCCTTCAGACCCCTGAAGAATACATTTAGTCAACCAATTGTTAGTTCCATTTAAGTTGTATATAGTTGGAAGAAAAACAGTTTCACTCACTGTGCATTTGTATCTCCTCAAATCACCCAACAGTGTTTTGCCCACAGGAAGTAATCAATAAATGTTTATTGAATTTAAAATGTCCTTTTTCCCAATCAGTGAGGTTTAAATATATTTCCAATTGGAATGCCTATTAATTTTTCAGCATTAGTAAGCCTTTTTTTAAAAAAATCCCTCTGGGGACGTGTGTAAGAGTTCACAGCAAACATTATATAAATGATTAAGAGAATACTGTTAAATGAAGCATGCATATTCAACACACCAGTAGCCATTGATAAAATGTAATTTAATTTAATCATTTAAATTTACATTGTTAATATACAAGAGCATTTCTTTCATACCACAGGTTAACACACACTAAAGAGCAATGCTGTTTGAGGAGCAGAGAAACTCTGGAAAACTCTGCTGTCTGAAATAAAAGCAAGGCACTCTCCATTAACAGCTGGTGGATTCCTGATTTCTGCCCGCAGAAGGCATGTTCATACTAAGAGAGCTCTCCCACATGGGAAGAATCACCTGCTTTAATTCTTGCTGTCCTCTTCTGAGCTGGTTTGGTCATCCACTCTATATAAACTTGTGTGTCAATAGTAAGACCAAAAAAATAAATACATAAAGAGTTGAGTTGATAGATGACTTGGGAGGCTCTCATAGTTGTAATAACTATGGAAGACAGAAGAACACTGGCTATCATCTTTATTTTCAACACTAGTATCTGGACCTATAACTAAAAACCTTCATTCCTTCCAGCCAGTCGACATCATGGCTAAAGAGTCTTTTGCTTAAATCTGAAGGGTGTCAAAATGAAAAGGAACAGCATTTCTCTGGGGCTCTGTTTTTTTGTTTCCTTTTTTCTTTTGCAGACATGACAAAAAAAACAAGGATTGACTTTCCAATACTAACAGTGCACAAAAGGGTTATGTATGCACAGTGCTTCTAATTTATGCAAATTCAATTTGAATTTGGTCTGAAGCTACCTTGTATGAAATGTTAGCTTTCCTGATATTTAATAATGTTTATTATGTTTGCACATAAGCTCAAAAAATTAATGCAAAAGTACTACTTTACTCATGGTTATCATCAGGTAAAATGTAAGTATTAGTGGTTATTTTTAAAAGCCTGTTTTCCTATAGATGCAGCAAGTCGAGTAAAAAGACTATGGAAAGGAGAATTAGGTCCTAGTTTTGATTCTGGTATTAGCTGTTGGACCTTGGGTAACTCTTTACCTTGCACTGGGCCGCAGTTTTTTCCTCTGTGAATTTCAGGGGAAGTAGGGTAAACTAGTTGACAAGTCAGGCCCCTTCCAAGTCTAACGTTCCAAGATCCTAACATTTCAGATCCTATCATCTTGATATAAAAATAATAATCTTCCATAAAAGCTCACAAACATAATACATGATCAAATATCAGAATGACTCTTGGAAAAAAAACACATATGATTTGCTATCTGGGTTATCCTTTGCAGCAGTTAGGCAATTCATTTGGCATTTGTTTGATTGTATAATTTAATGACAATATAAACAGCATAGTTTTGTTATTTTTCCTTTAAAAAGACTAACTGAAAATGATTTAAAGCTAACAAAAACTACTGTGACATCAGTTTGACATTCAAAGTTTGTTTCTTAGCAAAATGGCCAAAGATATTTTGACTTGATACAGAATATATAATATAAAGACTTTTAGACCTAAAAATCTTCAAACATTATTTGAATTTAGCAAAACATAAGCAAAATTTTAATATCAAAGTGCTAAACAGTACTGCCTTAAAAGTCACTGCAAATGAACCATAAAATAACCGCATGGGAAGTAACATTTATTGTACAAATGGTTAATAAAAAGACACATTATAAATATATATGTAACCTGCTATATTTATATATATATTTGCTTATTTAATTTCTAATTGGTGTATCCAAGTCACTGTGAACACCCCATTTAAGTACTCTGTAACTCAGCTTCCAGGAGCTGATGGTCTTGCAATAAATACAGGCAAAGCTATTACAATATAACGTGCATACAAATGTTTATACAAATAAAGACACTATGCAACAAATCATCTCGTAGTAATATGGCATTAACAGTATAAACATACAAAAGGGAGTACGAACACGGAATGTTGAAACGCAGCCCACTAATCCTTTCTAGTACTCACATTCATACTATTTTTCTTAAAAATAAGACTTGCTTGCTCTCCAAAATTGTCTCTTTAACCAATAACAAAAATTAAATTATATATATTTTTAAAAACCTTATTACCCCTGGTGTTTACCCTGTATGATCCAGTTCCTCCTACTTGCGTGTTCTTATCTAGGGATCAAACACTTGAGACTCACTGAACACTCCTGGGCTTCTGAATGAATGTCTCAGTCAGTTGCTAGAACTAAAGCGAGTTTGGAGAACTCTGTCTGGTCGATACGAACAACCAAAACAGTTGTATGCAATCCACTGTACAATCTGAGCCCCCTTTGGGACAGCTGGACAGTCAGGGCAGGGATCTGGATCCATTAAGAATGGCCTGACATCTTGGACGGACCACACCTCAGAAAGGTTCTATAGAGCAGGTGGACAAAGCCTCTGCTAGGAAAGTAGCGTGTGTCATCGGCTAACATGACTGCCTCCTTTTTACTTCTATATAAAATAAAAGAGAGTTCATAAACAAGACTTAGTAAGACAGCACTTTAAAAATTGCACTTGTATATGGAAGCGAACAGCCATTATCATTTTACTATGTCTGATTTATAGATTATCCTCCATCTTTCACCATTTGTTAAAATAAAGGAAGAAAGAAATTAAGAAGAGGGAATTTCTGCCTCGTTTGCACCACATACGTACCCTTGATACAGGAAATATATTCTAAAGGGGTCATCTTAACACGCATCCTACCCTGGCGAACAACCCTTGGCTGTTCTTGTTTTTAAATACAAAGCAACTATAATTGTATTCCCAGTTATATTATCCTTTTTTCCCCCTGCTGGGATAGCATCATCCAAAAGTGCTTTGTTAGCAATTTCTTAGAAAACCCTCATGAACTAGAACACCCCCACCCCAACCCCAAAGACTAAATATAAAACACAACCCCAACACAATACTCTGCGAGTGTTCTGGCTTTAGGTTGTAAGGAAAAGTGCCAGAAAAAAACAAACCAAAACCAAAAGTCTTTTTCTCAGGAGCTGCTCTTCCTCTTAAGGAAGGACAGGAACGGTAGCTGTCCAGACGCATCCGTCTGCTGCTCAGCAAGCGGGCGCCGGCAGACCAGGCAGCTCCCGCTCAGAAAGGCAGGGTGTCCAGGAAGAGCTTGTCGATGACAGACGGTGGAGACACCAGGTCTTCCAGCTTCAGGTAGAAGATGCGCTGCAGGCCCAAGGTGCAGATCTTGCGCAGTTCGACCAGGGCGCCCAGGACCTTGGGCTCGGGGGGCTCCAAAGCCTGTCCCTTACTCTGGTGGTCTTTCAAGCTGCTTCTGATCTTGTTGCATAGCTCCTCCACTCTCTTTGGTTCTTTTAACCCATGTCGTTCTGCAGAGGGATAGAAGAGGGCACATTTAGGAGACCATTAACACTTTAAGAAATGTGGAATCCCCTAATCAAAGCCGTATCCTGTTCTGCGTTTTACAATCAAAGTGCCCTCCGTCTTAGTGGTACTTCATGCCCTTTGGTATCAAACAGCACCAGGGTCTGAATCCTAGTCTGTCACTCACTGTGTGCCCTGGAATAAGTCCCTACACTGCTTCCCTTAAGTTCTGAGCCCCCGTTTCCTTATACAATGAAGATAATAACATACCCAATTCCGGATTTCTGGAAAGACCCACTTAGGTGATTGACACAGATGCAGCATGCAGTTTCCGGCATTTAGCCACACTGAATGCATGACAGCGTCGTTATTATCCTGTTGAGGTATTACAAAAGCTGTGGCAGGAGGTAACTCTTTCTCAGAGTGACTAGCATCTCATCCAGGCCAACAAATTCATGTTCCCATCTTGACAGACTTACATGGTGGCTAGAAGTGCCATCTGCTAATCGGGGCTGCCCCGCAAGATCCAATACAAAGCACACTCATGTTTTCATGCCCACCAGCATTGAGAAGGGTCCAGATTTTCTTTTCCTTGTATCCCCCCCCTTGAAACACCTCTTGACCTGTACCTGGCAGTCGGTACAAAATACGCATGTCCTCCAGCTGTGGAGATGGCCAAATCAAAGAAAAGGGAGGGGGCCCAGAAGGAGGCAGTGCAGGCATTTTCTAAGGTAGCCAGACATAAATACCAGTATCTTATTTTTGTAACACAAGATATAAAATGATCCCCATGGCAAATATGATGATCTCTTATTTGACATATAAGATACAAGTGATTTTCCCAAAGTCATACAGCTGCTAAAAGCTGGGATTTGAACCCAGTCTTCTGAGGCAGATTCTGGCCTCAACCCAGAGCAACGTTGCATCTCCCTGTAATGAGAAAGGAGCCTGACATCCGGTACCAATTACTTTGCTCTCCCACATAATGTAGATATCAGAGCCTCTTTCCTGAGAGAAGACTTTGGCCCCAGTTATCTCAGTCAGAGTTTTCATGTCTCATTACATGTACATGTAAAATAATAATTCTTGAGAGCTGGAAGACGTCCATCCAATGGGAAATCACGTTTTAGTTTCTAATTTTCCCAACATTAATTTATTTTTTTAGTTGGGAATATTTTTGTTAGGAAAGTTATTTCCTTAAAGGAAAAGTCACCAGAAAAATCAAAGCACCCATCCAAGACATTTTTTTCTTTTCTTGCAGTAAATACAAGGAGACCCAAGAATCAGATCTGCATTCTTCTCCAGCTGGGCTAGTTGTGTATGGCTTGGGTGAGTTTTTCCTTCTCTAGGGCCCATCCTAAAAGGAAGAGGTTGGATTTAATGACCTCTAAGGTCCCTTCCAGGTCTGATGTGTTATTACATTAAAGTACATCCATGAGTATTTGCCAACAGCATTTCAGTGGATTGGAATTCACAGACATCTCCTCTCAGTGCAACATAATATAGAGAAAGGGCACTGGACTTGGCATCAGACAGACCCGGGTTCCAGTTTTGGTTCTGTCACTTACTAGTGGTGTGATCTAATCTCTCTAAGGCTCAATGTCTTCCTAGGAGAATGGGGATTACAGGGTGGTAGATCTGCAAGTCTTTGTTGTATTCTTCTTTCCTTTCCATGTGTCTTAAATATTATACAATGAATCAAAAGAAAAAGTACAATTGTAAAACCCCACCTCCAGAGGAGATTGTGAAGCTCAACTAAGATGATGATACAAGAACCGTTCTGTCAGCTGTCAACACGCACAGTACAGGCAGCACCTGAGAGAATGCCTGACCCATGGCAAGTGGTTGGTAACTGCAGGGTCAAACAAAAGACAGTGAAGTCCCCCAATTCCCAAGCTTTGAATGTATGATTTTGCTTTCCGCAGGAAACTATTCGCTAATCAATCCAGATGCAAATCTGTCCTCTGTGCTTTGTTTTTACTAAATACACAGTCCCGTTTCAGTCTCAGAAGAAGCACCCAAGAGTGAACTCTAAGAGTAATCCAGCCTGCAGTGGTGTCCTGACTATGAAAGCAAAAAGAAAAGCAGACTGCAAATTTGGCAGGAAATTTCAAGAGCCATGAAATGTTCATAGCCTCTGACCAAGCCATCCCACTCTTGGGAATTTATCTGAAGGAAAAATTCAACAGAAGAATAAAACTATGCATAAAGACGTTTAGGGTAGCATTATCTATTTTAAAAACTGGGGAAAGATAAAAGGTGGAAGAATAGGGGAACTGTTCAATGGTACATCCACATAATGGAAGATTCTGTAGATATCAGAAAGGACAAATACTAAGGCTATGAAGCAAAATGGAAAAATATAAACATCATATTAAATAGAAAATAGAATATAAAATAGTATCTAGGCATGATTACATCTATGCAAAAATTATTTCTGCATATAGAGAAGGATGAAAGAAAAGTGAAAATATTTATGAGAATGTCCGATAACTCCTTCCTTTTAAAATTTCCAGGTTAATGCTATTTGTATAATAAACAATGTTAAAATAGAAAAACAAGGATTTGGTCCTTTGTGAAGCCTCTAGTAGCTGTAACATGCTCAGTCGTCTTGATGATAATACATTCATTCTATTAATACTGAGATATATTAAATTAGTTCATAACCCAGCGAGGGATGCTTTTCCCAGAATAAAACACAGTCCATTGACTTAATCTTTCCCTTTCTTTCAGTGCCTCCTGTCTTGCATTATATTCAAGATCTCATATTCATTATCAGGATAAAGAAACTGAGCCATGTGTTGGCCAGATTTCGGGAGGGGTTTGATTATGGAACCTCGTAACCAGACTTTCTCATGGCCAAACTCACAAAAGGTGCCTTAGAGTTTTTCCTTGCTCTCCAACCAGTTGTGACTGCTCAATAACTATGGCAACCATTATTTATTCAGTGAATTCAAGTGGAGATCGATACCTCCTGCCAGCTGGATCAACCCTAGGCCTGGAATTCCTTGAGGAATTCAGAGACGCTCCTGTTAGAAGCCAAAGACACCTTCTTTGTTGTTTTGAACAGCTACTGGATTTGTGGCTTCTTTACTTTGTAAAAGCGGCTGAGATAAAATTCAGTCTCCATGCAAACTATTGCCAGAAGCCAGCAAGATTTCCAGATCACCAGGGAGTCACTAAGTGTGTAGGAGCTTCCTAGTAATTTGAAATTCCACACCACTCCAATCACTGACATTTTTGTTTACGGGACGTCCTTTCTTCTTGCAGGTTGGTAAACATGCCTGCAGAGCTGATATTCAGATTGTTCATACATTTCTGGGGGAAATTAGACATTTGGATTTTCCCCCTTCCTAGAGAATTACACACAGATTTTAGTTTAAGATCTTTGTCCACCATTAAACAAAACAAGCTTCTCGGTATTTCTTGCATTCTGATCAACATCATTTTTGTCCAGTACTTCCGTATTTTAACTCAGCTTTACGTATTTATAACTTTAAAATACAACTTATAGAAATGATTAAGTAATGGTTAAGTCATGGATTTATGTGTCATAATCATAGTCTATATGAGTTGTAAGAGTCTGAGTCATTTAGTTCAAACTCCCACCTAAGACAAGACTTTCCACTACAAGATACCACAGAGAATGCCAGAGTCCAGCTCACTACGTGGGAGTTCAGTATTTCACCCTGATAATATTTAAAAGCACTTTCTGTTACCCTCTTTTACCTAGATTATTTTATCATATACTCCCAAGAATTCTTTGAATTAGGCAAGACAAAGATGATCTTTATTAAATAGATAAGAAGGCTAAGGCTCAGAATGTTAAGTGACTTACCCATGGTCCAAATTAACAAGTGGTTAATTTCTCTCACTCCAAGTCTATAGAGACATTTCTATGATACCAGGTGGCCCTGAACATTATATTAGAATGTTCCTCCTCATCCTGAGATGATCTCAGCCTTCCTGTAACTTCCTCCTAGTTTTTGTGTACCTAATTAACTAATTGATTCATTACTTCTTTCAACAAATATTTATTGAGTACCTATTCTGTGCCAAGCAACGTTGTCTGTGAACAAAACAGACAACAGATCACACTCCTACCCTGCATGGTGTTAGTATCTAAAGACGCTGTTGGATTCCTGTGGATTTTAGCTATCCAAGCCATGGACACCTCTGCTAAGAGAGACAGGAAGGGAGGCAGGGAAGAGGAGAGCATCTGGGGCTTGAGATGAGAGAGGGAAGGAAAGAGAAAGGGAGGGAAGAGAGACGGGAGAGATTCAGTGACGTAATAGAGCTATTTAGGTCTGTGCTCGTGTTTTTCCCTCTTCACCTCAGGATCTACTCATCCTTAAATCACAGACCAACTATTTCTTCCAGGAAACTCTTCTCTTTTTACTCCCAGTCTAGATGATGTTCTCCTATAGCACTCTCTTTTTTCTCTTTGAAGCATATAACAGGTTGAACACAGATGCTTGTGTGACTATCGCCTGCCTCCTCCTTTAAACATAAGCTCCACGGGGGCCTGGGCTGTATTTGCTCACCGTTGTGTCTCCAGCACCAAGCCTGCTACATAGGAGACACCCAACATCTGTTAAATGAATATGTAAATGGAGGGTCAAAGACCTGTAGAATAGGATTCAATGAATACTAAATGTGTAGGTTGCTCAGAGTAAAGTTATTAAGAAGCTAGCAATCGTCAAGAACTTTATAAACTCAAAAACCTACCACATCAGACGCTTTGGAACCAATTTCCAGGATATAAAAGCCTAGCTCTGCCACTTATTAGCTGGGCGACTCCGGGTCTGTGTCCACATTTGTAAAATAGGGCTCAAACCTGCCTCATGGGTTGTTGCGAGAATTAAATGAATGAATATATTTGGAGTTATTTGGAACAATACCTAGCATATAGTAATATTTAGATATTAGTAAGTATCCTCTGTATCCCATCCTCAACTTGTTAACTGCCCCTTCAAATCTGCCACTTCTCTGAGCTGGCCTATGAATGATTCCACAATCCTCCCCATCACTCTCATAATCATCTCTTAACTATTCATCCTCTCCCCCGCCCCCCAGCCCATCATATTTAATCCACTGCAAGAACTCTGGTTATTATCGCTGTGATGTCCTTGCGTCTATCTCCTCCTCTCAATCTCATGCCTCTGGACTGGGTCTTCAATATCTGTTACCCACATTTTTTTAATAGCTTTTGACTGGTCTCTCTACTTCCCATCTCTGCCGCAATGCATCCCAAATCCTTTCAAATTTATTTACTAAACAATGTTAAATAACAGAGCGCACATAGAGCTCTTGGCTCAGTGCCTGACACCACATATTTTTTAATGGAAGCTGTTATTAATTTGATGGGCTCCTCGTGACCAATAGATTCCCTTGTCCCTTGCTACTCAAGTGTGGGCCCTGGACCAGCAGCATCACACGACGTGGGAGCTTGTTAGAAATGCAGAATCTCAGGCCCTGCCCAAGACGGACTTCATGAGAATCTACAATGTAACAAGATGCCCAGTGATGTGCATGCACATAAGCTGGAGACGTCTGCTCTGGTCACTCCTAGTCCCCAGAAGATTCCTGACCCAGTCTACACCTAGCGTTCATCTAGTCTCTGTTTGTAAATCTCACTCCCCAAGACGGGAACTCACTCCCCATGGCCACTTATTCCAATTTCAAACAGTTCTGTCTGTTGGAAAGTTTTTCTTATATTGAGCTAAGTTTTGCCTTTCTCCAGTTCCCAGTTCTACCTTTTAGGCCCACGTAAGAAACCTCAACTCCTCTTCCTAATGGCAAGGAGCCCAAGGTGAAGAAAGGGGTGATGGGACCATCAGGAGCCCCAGTGAGGAAAAGCAGCTCCTCTTTCTGAGCAGGTCTCAGGGCACAGGCCAACCTAGTGACAACAATAACACAGGTTCGGCCAAAGAGGAGCAGAAGAGCGCTCCTGGGGAGAGAGGTGTGTATAGCTCACACACCAACAAACAGGACTTCCTGCTCTGAGCTCTACTTCCTTCTCTGGGAAGTCAGGCCACTACTAGCTCTCATGTGCTGTGTAACACCCTTTACTGATGGGCAGTCCCAGAGGCACTGAGCACACACCAATCAGGAAGCTACAAGTCAGTCAGCAGCCTGTGCTGAGGCTATAAGAGTGCTTTTTAGTCTGTCTGTCTCCCCAGTGAGATCACAAACTCTCCGAGGGTGAGGGATTATATGCCTGGCACATAGTAGACGCTCAATTAATATTTCTGAATTAATATGACTCGAAATAAGGTAGTTCTCAGGAATTTAGTCTATTTTCTAATAAAGCGGTGGGCTAAAAATAATTAACTCAGAGTTTCCTAATTTGGGACACTTTCTGATATTCACAATTAACCCATTCATTCAACCAATATTTGCCATGTGCCAGACACCTTTAAATGCTAAAGTAATTAAAAAGATGAAAAGACTCTCCCTGCTCTTAAGAAACCCACAGTCTAGTTGCAAAGAAAAACACAAAGAAATTACTTAATATGTATATATGCAATTGTAGGGATGCATGAACATTTTTTTTATGGATTCCTAGAGAGGGGAACAGCTAGCTTTTCCTGAAATTAAGACACAACATTCAGCATAATAATAATGAAGGTTTGTCTAATCTTTTCTGTAAAGTACACATTAGCTCACTCCATCTTTACAAGAAACCTGCAAGTAGACATCATTATCCCTGTGAAAAATGAGAAAACAGATTCCAAGAGGGTAAGAAACTTGCCCAAAGTTGCAAGTTGAAGACTTGAACTTGGATCACTAATCTCCAAACCCCATGACAACCTCCCCACCCCCGCCCTACCTTTTAAGAAAAACTATATTGCCCCACCAATTTTACACTTAATTTTCCTTGCAATGTAGCTGATGGCTATACATGATACAAAACCAGGGTAACCAGGTAACCATTTGGAGTGAGTGGGGGAACTCTGGGAAGACAGGTGTGGGCAGGATCAGCGCCTGCTTGGTCTTGCCAGGTCACTGCTTCATGGCTTTCAGCCCCTGGTTCTGCCTTCCTTCCTCTTTCTCAATTTTAGAATTCATGTTCTAATCAGACCAGGAAAAAGACTATCGGCAGAAAAGAAAGGAGTCAAGTTTCTCATCTGACAGAAGTCCGGAGTAAGGAAAACAAAGCCATGGGGAACATTCTTTTAGAGCAGTGATGAGGAAAATGGCATCTGGGCACTCAAGAGTCCCTCCACCATCTATCTGGTCCAAACCTGCCTTTCCAGTCTGATTTCCCTTTTAATTACAGGGAAATTTTATTCTGAGGTTAGGTCATAATACTAAGCCATAAGATAAACATCACATCGAACCATTGTTTTCCTCTAAAAATCCTTTAAATTTCCCCAAAGTGCAGCTCTCAGCACCAGAAGCGGAGAGACCAGGACCCACAGCAGACTCACGCTCATGCTCACTGCAGGACATATAGTCAGTCAATGAGTATAATAGTCTGCACTCGTAATGTTTCTCTTCTTACTATTGAGATGATAGGCGTATGTGCGATTTAAAGCATATGTAATGCAACTCCACCATACTCGCTTTTCCCCCAAAGGTGAAGGAAGACATTGATCTGGAATGTCCTCCTTCTATGTGTACATACCATAGCCTTGGGAAGCCATTCATGACCAGCACCTCCACCTTTCTTCACCCCCAAAAACTTAGCAGTCATCTGGACTTCCCCTGCACTCAGTCTGTCTCTTTTAAGGACCTGAGCACTAACTACCACACATCGAGTTCACTGCATCATTATCATATGACTTCCTCGTAAGCTATACCTTTCCTGACAGCAGCATTCATGCATTGCTCATCTTTGCACCCCGAGAGACTGACATCATACCTGAATATAGAAGGCCTTGACTATTTACTGAATGAATGGATACTTATAAAATGGTCATTCTACACAAATTTTCTATGGGGAGGGGCTTCTTATTTATTAACCATGATTAATTGCAACTAGATATCACCTCCTTGGTACCCTATCAGAAACAGAGCTTTTCCATGACTCCGATGTCAGGGACGTGGCACTGGCAAAAGGGATCAGTCAGGGTAAATGAACAGGAACCTAAAAACATTTGACAACCACAACTGTGGGGAATTCCCTTTTACTGCAGGGAGGGAGAGTGATCTGAAAGAAACCATTTCCTGCCCCACCTCACCACTTAGTTTTTCACATAGAGGCAGAGGAAGAAGAAAAGAGAATTAGAAAGAAAAAAAAAAAAGCCGTGTTTGTGCAAACTACCAACACTATCCAGATTCTTAATAATTTTCCTGGAAACAAGACTGGGTAGACTTCTAAGACCCCATTTCCTTTTTGTGAGTTCTTCTCTGTGGTTTAGGAGCAGACAGTTTGGGGATGTATTTTCTGATGCCAATAGCCCAACTGATATTCCACAATCACCCTTTATGATCAATAGAGCTTGTTCAGAAGTCAAGATTTCACGGGAGCCCATATTGAAATGAAAATTAATATCCACAACCATGCACACTGCTGTTTCCCAGGCATCGCCTTTCTGCCGCTTCCTGAAGCTTTGACACAGTTCAAACCCCCTCCCAGAGAGAGCAAATCACTAAGAGAATACTGTGAGGTCCAGAAATGAGAGCAGAGGGGCTTCTTGCTCTTGTACGTTATACCCACAGCACCTCTAACAACCCGCTCTGGCAGGCTGGCAGGGCTGGGGACAGGAAATGGAACTACACCCTACCAGACTTGGCCCATTTTAAGTGCAACTTAATTCCTTCAATATCACTGTTCTTGTCTGAGCCTCTCTCAAATACCCAAGGAGAGATTCACCACACATACTGACTTCTAAAGCCACCACCTGTTTCCTCAGGCCACTGAGACTGATCTGGGGCTCCTTCCCTGCAGTTCCCAAGGGGAAGGGGGCAGGCTTGTGCCAAATGTGAGGGAGTCCCTGTCACCATCCTTCCAGGATGGATGGAGTGCCCATTATGAATCCAATTTGGCTGCATCACAAACCTAATTTTACGTAATCCTTACTGCCGCCTCATGGAATAGATGTTCTTATCCCTATTTTACAGAGAAATAAAACGCATCACTCAGTGGCACATACTTATTAAATACAGAACCCCAGGTTACAACCTGGGAGTGCTGGATTGCAAAGCCCACGCTATTTCTGCCATGCTCAACTGCCTCCTCCCTGAGCAAGTCTCCACACAAATGGGCAGCCAGGCTGAGCAGATGTAACTACAGGACACACAGCAGCAAATTGGAGGCAGCGACAGCACCTCTCCTCCTTCCTACTCCGTATTCTCAGCCCTGAGCTGCCAATCACTCAAGGTTGGGGCTGCCTGGCCTCATAGTTGTCTCTGAATTTCTACTTAAAACAGTAAAACACAAAAAGACATACACCTCGGACCTTCCTCTGAAACTACAACTCTCACACCTGGACTGAACTTTTCCCTCTTAGGCTATTTTCTGCTAGTTTGTGCTCAAAAGCAGCTGTCAGGGTAGATTTTTCTAAAATGCAGACTTTGCCATGATGGTCCTCTGGACAAAACTTTCTGTAGATCCCCAGTGCTCTCAAGATAAACTCCAACTTTCTCACTTAGGAGTGAAAGGTTCTTCATGTCCTCTGTCACCCTTACCTATCATACCAGTCTCATTTCCCATCACTCTACTTGTGTAGACATTTCCTTGCTGAAACTTATGACAACCATAATTTCAATGGCTTTAGAAAATTTTCATTTATGCCTAGAAATCTCACTCCTTCCGTTTTAGCCTGGAACACTGTATGCTTTTATCAAGGCCCAGCTCATGTTACCTCTTTGGACACGACCACCCCTACCTTCTGTCTCTCAGCACTTTGTACCCACTCTTGCACCCCCACCATGGCACTCAGCACCCATATCACAGGCATTACTTTGCAAGTTCTGTCTCCTCCAGGGATGTGTGTGATCATCTCTGAAAACCCACTGACATGCAGCAGAGTGCCCAGATCAATGAACACTTGATTAACTAGACTCAACACCCATTTCCAGAGATGTGGCAACGTACTGGTTTTATTTCCAGAAAGCCAAGCCAAGGCTGGCTCTAGTTTTTATTTTGTTTTGTTTGTTTGTTTGTTTTTAACTAAACTCCATACTTCCTAGTTTTGAATGTTTCACTGTCCTAGGAAGAGCTGAATGGTTTTGAAATTGAACTGAAGAGATTTAGTTGAAAGGCAGCCTTTGAACCAATTTCATTACAGTCCTGCTGGAGTAATGTGCTTGTGCCTCCAATATGCTTATTTTCTTCAGGGGGCTCCCATATGCCATTTGAAAGCCCTCTAAATGGAATCCATACTCTTGGAGACTGCCTCTATTTTGGTTTCCTTAATGGCTCCCTTGGAAGTCTCTGACAGCTCCCATCAAAAGAAGGGAATTTCTTTGGTCTTTACAGGACCAAAGACGCAGAGGAGGTGGGATTCTGCTTGGAATACTTAGGGAACAAGATAGTGTCTGATTCCTACTATAGTATGTGCCATTTACTTTTCTTTCCCTCATGCAAACCATTATATGATGAATCAGCCTAGCCTTTTAAGGTACTCAGACATATCTCACTGTAGCTAACAGGAGATGTCCCAAGAAAGTGCATGGAAACAACACACATTTCTGATGTGTCAGAAAGAAGGGCCCATCTGTGCCAAAGGATGCATTTGGTCCTCTGTGAAATTCACCCCCTGCCTGAAAAACATGTTTTTTACAGTCAAGAGGGTCTCAAATCTGAACCTCAATTCTTAGTCCTAGAGCATAGGCTGTGGTTCATGCTATGAATAGGATGGGAGGTGAGCCCCAAGTCTGGGTAGCCTCTCCTGGGATCTCTACCTGCTGTCACTGCCTCATCATGCCCCAGTGTGACTGAGAAGGATAAAATCAAACAGGAAACTCTGAAAGTATGAAGGAGCAAAGGGGCAGCCACAGGGAGATGGCATTCCCTCTCTTACCCGATATGCCTTTCTTTTTCTCTTTCTTTTCCTCTTTCTCTTTCTATTTTTCTCTTTCTCTCTCTCTTTCTTCCTTGGGATCCTTTATTTCCCAAAAGATAGAAAGGGAGAGACATCTAGGAAGAGAAAGGCACAATATAGAAATTGAATATGTTTTATGCTCTGTTTCTTAACTTTTAAAAATTGTTGAGTTGAGCCATTTTTTGCTATTTACAAATACCCACTTTTTCTCAACCCACTGTCAATCAAAGTTGTTAGATAAAGTTGTAAATAAAGGTGTGTTTTATATGGGTCACTAGTCGAGGACAGGGAAGAGGGGAAGATGTGCCACTCTGCTCCACAGGAATAGACTGGTTAAGGTAATCTTCCTTTGAAACCCTCTGTACAAATAACCCTGGAGCAGCTAGTCCAACTGTCGACAGAACTCCTGTGGAAATTTAATTTTCACACATTGGGTTCGTTACAATGACAACTCAAGACTAGGAATCTTCTTTCCTGAAAGTTCATGATGAAACATTGCAGATATACGTCTGTTGTTTAAACTAGGTTAAATGTAGTAGATTTCAGAAAAATGGCAGTCATTTTCCTCACTTTCTGGTGTGTGTGACAACTAAAGCCAGAATGCACCTTAACACAGGAGAGGAGAGAAAAGGGAACATGGTCACTTCCGGTGACTGCGAGGTGGTACTTACCTGTGATCATGCTCATTGCTGACAGGCATGCTAAGGCTTGGATATCAAGGTTCAGGCTCTGCAAACTTAAGGAAAAGTCTTTAATGGAGTCGAGCCACTCCCCAAATCCACGAAGGCACTGAAGTCGGTGCAGGACAAGTCCATTGCAGAACACAAACTTATCTTCAGCTGTGTTCGACCTACAAGAGAACGTGTGGGGGGTGAAGGGAACGTGTTACATAGGTCTGTTCAGTCTGTGCAACGGGATAGCATCGTAACACACAGGCATCCAGACAGCCGTGGGGCAGCATTCAGAACCGCATGTGGTGCTGTGAAACCTGCCCCCACACCCTTGATGAACAAGACTGTGCTCCTGGGATAAACCACCACTGCCGGTTCTCTATGCTAACTAACTTCCTTGGTGAGCACCAGGCCCGGGGAAGCTGCTGGACTCAGCTGCTGGCTGGCCCGCGGACACAGACATCGGAGGTGAAGGCCCGAGCACCACCTCTCTCTGCACCCAGACTGTTCCCTGCAGTGCTCCTTCACCAGGATTTCTCCCTCATTTCGTAAATGTCAAAACCCAATAAGGCCCAAGGCTAGACACTACAATTCCATGGTGCAGACTCTAAAAACGCCAAGTCCCTGTAAGGGCCAGACTTCCATCCCAAACTGCAAAGTGGCCTCAAGTGAAAGGAGTCCTTTTGTATGACCTTCTTGGCCTTTGCCAGTGGGGCTGCAGAAGGGCTATCTCTAAATCTGCCCCGATAGTGTATATTCTGGAACTTCTAGCTGGACATCACCACTTAGATGTGGGGCCTTGGGCACTCCTTAACTCTCTCTGGGTTTCCGTTTCCTTATCTATAAAACAGGAGTTCTCATTGCTACCTCCTAAGATGGTGGTGGGAATCAAATACAAAAAAGGACTTGCTACAAAATAAAGAAAAAAAAAAGGACTTGAAAGCTCATGCACAGTGCCTGGTACACAAGAGGGTCTCAGTGAGTATTAGGTGAAACTAATTCTGAATTCTATGTAGTCTTTAATTTAGCCTTCCTTTAGTTTTTAAATCTCTCGACACACATTTATCTCTTTCAGCCGACTGCCTTAACAAGCAGCATCTCTTTCACTGTGCCTCTTAAATGGACAGCTTCACTCACTCATTCACTTGGCAAGTATTTCCTAAACACCACGTGTGTGCCATTCCGAGGGCCAGACACAGGAGAAAACCGGGTGGTTAGGGCATATATGGTGTCTGCCCGCAGGCAGCTTGTCACCTCATCCTTTGCTGCCTGCCTGATACAGGACACATTGCTGGCTTGGCTCCCGCACACACTGGATTAGCTGTAATGATGCTAATTACTGGCACTCTAGTTGTAATTCCACCTCTGTCTCTGCCAAAGATCCCTCCACAGTGGCTCACAAGGACAGTATGGTTCAAGCTCAGAGTTTAAAACCTGGTCCTCAAGACAACCGGCATCAGAATCGCCAGAGCATGAGTTAAAAATGTAGATTTCAAACTGAAATAGCCGGAAATGAGGCATGGGAATCTGCACTTTAAACAAGAGTTTCTGGTAACACAGTATGAAGTTGGGGAGGGAGTGGTAGGGAAGAGATTGAGGGGAAAGGGAATGTTTTTTCCTATAATACTTGGTGAAAGGTTGGTACCATCTCCTAAAAACACATACCTGCAAGGAAACAAGGAAGATGGAATTTAAAATGCTACACGTGGACTTTCCTGAGATGAGCTGAGGTCCTGGGTTCCACCTTTTGGAAAAATCACTTCTGCTTTGGTGTTTAGTGTCACTGAGTTTGACGGGTTGAAGCAGAGTTTTGATTGAGAAGCTATTCTCTTGGAGTAAACACTGGGGGTTGAGAAGCTGCGAGAACTCTTTAGAGCCCCATCTCGTGTACTAGAACAGTGACTTATAAATAGAAACTGTGAGGTAAATGCAACGTTCAGAATAAATACTTGTTCCCAGGAAATCCTGTATGCACCATGAGCCTCTTCCTAGAACCACAGAAAGATGGAGCTACACAAGGAGCCTCAGGGACCACCAAACCCAACCTGCTCATTTCACAAAGAAGGAAACTGAACTTCCAGTAAGGCAAGTGACCTGCGCAGGGTCTCACAGCAAGTCCATATTAGAACTGAGAGTAGAACCCAGGAGTCCTCGCTACCAGTCCAGTGCTCTGCCCACTGCTTATCATGTTTTAATGCCTGATCATATTTTACATTTCCTTCTGGAGCAGACTTTTCCCTGATGACTCATTTACAAACACAGCAGTTTCAAACTTCTTTAAAAGAAAGAGTAGACTGAAGGGACAATAAAATAACAGTAATTACCTGATGGAAAGTCTGAGAACAAACAGCTCCAAAAAGGCTGATTCTATAAGTAAAGTCTGATCTTCTTTGGGGAGATCAGTAAATCCAGGGATCTTCTCTGCCCAGCTTCTGGATACATCAATGGAGGCTGTCAGAAGGTCGTAGAACTGTTGTACGTGCTCAGCATCGGTGCCCGCAGCGCCGTGGTCAGTGGGGCAGTACTAGAATGCAAACCACAGACAGCAGCGTCATCTCAGTTCAACGGGGATGAGAGCATCACTTGTAAATTGGCTCTTCCAAGACTGTCTATGCCCAAATCCTTACGTGTAAGTCCCACAGTTTATAAAACCCTTTTGCATTCAGTCTCCTCTGATTCTCCCAACATCCCTGTGGTATAAATAGAGTGAGTTTTGTTCTAAACAGACTAAACAGACAAAGACATTTGCTGAAGTTCCGTTAGTGCAGTAGTTTTCAATCTTGACTGCAATCATTTTGGGAGCTTTAAAAAACACATCTGGGTCATTGCCACACAGATTCTAATTTAATTGGTCTAGGGTGGAGACTAATTCTCAGGAGTTTTAAAAGCTCCTCAGGTGATTCCAAAGGGCAGCCAGTGTTGAGAACCAATCCCCCAGGGGTCTGTGTCCGAGTGGGCTTCCAGGACCTACTGATTCCATTCAAGTACAGGTCTCTTCAAGTAATATGCTTAGTTAACCCGTGGTTCTTCAAGTGTGGTCCCTGGGCCAGCAGCATCAGCAACACCAGGGAATGTGCTAGAAAAGAACATCTCGGGCCTTGCCCCAGACTGACAGAATCAGAAACTCTGAGAGTAGGCCCCAAAAAACTGTTTCACCAAGACATCCAGGTAATTCTCATGCACGCTGAAGTTTGGGGATCACAGAATTAACCAACAGGAGCAGAGAATGACTTTTGCTTCCTGTAGGTGGATTTCTGTGAGCTACAACAAACCAGGAAGGGGAGCGGGGGATGGGTGTCTCCTTGGCAGGGCCCAGGCGGCTGTGTGCCATCGGAGTCAGGATTTGTGGCTACTTACATTAATGAAAATTAAATACAAAATTCAGTCCCTCAGTCACACTAGCCATATTTTGAGCTCAACAACCACTTGTGGTGTAGAACATTTCCATGAGAACATTCTATTGGACAGAACTGACCTACAGGGTCCCAGGAGAAGAAAAATCTAAGTGGGAATAAAGTTTATGCCCAGATTTAGGATATTCTAGTAGAGTCAGGGTTTTGCTTGAATCACAAGAAGAAAATCTGGCCTGCTTTTATGCAGGAAGATTGATACAGCAAGGTAATAATCAAGGGACAACCAACCACACAGAGACTTAAGAGATAAGCAGAAACACTCATGTCAAAGTACAGATCATTCCCTTCACAATAACAGCCGGATGCGCTTTGCCTCCCTTCACTCCGTTAATACTCGTGGGGCATGGGTTTTAATTGTTACTCTCCAGATGAAAAAAATGAGGCTCAGACAAACTCAGAGAGGCTAAGAGATTTCCCCGAGTTACACAGCCAACAGTGGTACAGCCAAGACTTAAAAGTGGCCTTGTGATTTTCAGTCCTACCCCTCCTGGCTGGAAATACGTCTGATGTTACTAGCTAGTAGACTATGGAGAGTTTTCACAAGTATTTTGCCTTGCTCTAATTGGAGATGTCCAGATATGTATTCATCTGGTCCCATGTTTTGCAAGCAGCACAGTGACTGGCACACAATTGACCCTCAGTAAATAGTTGTTGAATATTGTCCAATGAAAGAATAGTCAAGGAAAAAAAAAAAAACAGTCAAGGGAGTGACTAGATTTGACCTAACCTGGCTGGAGGAGAAACAGCCAATAGGCAGCCAGGTACTTATTGTAGAACTACTTAGGTATGAGGGAATGAGGCACTAGGCTTAATTGGATCTTTTTTTCCTTTGTGCTGTCCCAAGAGGTACCATGAAATAACAAAAGAAACATCAGACAAGGAGCCCAGCTACTTTAATTCTAGATTTATTTATCCAGCCCCTAATTTTTGAAATAATGTAGCTCTGCCGCTTACTTTAGTTATCTGGGCTAAATGACTTCACTTTTTTGAGACTCAATGTTCTCCTCTGTAAAATAGGGACAATACCTTCCTCAATATTTTGTTGCGATGATTAAAATGCGATAATACACGTGAAGGGCCTCACACATAGGACATGCTTCCCAAACAATGACAGCAATGACTGATAACAGTTATGATACTTGGAACTCTCACTGCCCCTCAGTTTCCATTATTTATAAAACGGGGGAAGGGGATGAACCAGAAGGTTTTTACTTTTCAGCCCTGACTCTCTAGGATCCTATAACATCAGGTCCTGTTCAGAGCCCTGGCTCCTCTGTTCCCAGTCGTCCCACCCAGGCAGGGCCTGGGTTCTGTGAAGCCCTGGATATTTCTGTGATGTAGTGGACCATGGGAGCATAGTCTAGGAGAACTCCTTCCCACGGATATTCAAGGATGGCAGCCTGATCCTGGTGTCATAGACACTTCCCACCATCTCCTTTCAGCTCATATACTGTTAATAGGAGGAGAGTAGAAAAAAGGGATTTTATTATTTTTTGCTTTCTCCTCTGATATGAATCTAATTCCTTATGCTCTCCAAGGGCAGGATAAAATTCAGGGCAGAACCACCTTAGGGAGCTGACAGCACTACGTGTGACATTCCCGAGTGAGTGGTAATGTGGAGTAGAGGCAGCAGGTCATGGGGTCCTCCCCCAGGCTCTGGTACTGACTTGCTGTGCAGCCCTAGACAAAATCACTTAACTTCTCTGGGTCTGCTTCTGCCTCTAACGTAGGAAGTGACTGGGCTAGCTGATCCTTAAGATTCCTTCTAGCTGCTGCATTCTGCTATCTTTCTGTTACTGATTTCTAGTTTAATTCTACTGTGGTTTGACAGCATACATTGTATGATTTCTGTTCTTTTAAATTTGTTAAGGTGTGTTTTATGGCCCACACTGGCATCTATCCTGGTGAATGTTCCATGTGATGGCTCTTGCATTCAATGAAAAATGTTGCTAATCACACCAGGTATGATATGATTGCCTAGAATTTGACATTGATTCAGCTTTATTTTGTTTTAAAATAGTGTGTTAAATGGAGAGAGAACGGCTAAAGGATGTAAACTTTTTCCTGGAAATGAGACTTAACGGTTCCCTCTTGCACTGACTTCCTTGAAACCACGGCTCACAACTCAATAATCTCTCTGCCTCCCATATTTGCTCAGAATCCTCCAGAGTGCTTAGTGTTCACGCCGTGTCCTCTGCAGGCCTCTGCCCCTCCTGGGCTCACACTGTGTGCATCCTGCACACAGGGAAATACAGGCCCTGCCTGCCCTGTGTGTGCGGTTTTCTCTGATGGAGCCCAGCAAGGAGGGAAGCCAGCAGGCCTGGCGTGCCAGACTCCAGCCAGACCCTCGGGGCTTCACCTGCAGTGACTCTAGTCCATGTTCTAGAATTCTGGGGCCAAACTGGACGAAACCTGAGCCACCAGTAACTTGGGGGTGACTGGAGTGTCAGCATCCAATGCTGAGGAAGAAGATAAACCAAGTATTCTCTCTATTAAACATAACATTTAAAGAAACATAAAACATTTTAGATTCTTTCTCTGTCTGGCCTAGCCTTTCATAAAAACCTCACCAAGGAATACTGGACCTAGAGCTGGAAGAACCAGACCCCCACTTCTGCCTCTGTGCTCCTGTACGTCTGTGTCTCAGAGCGAGGCAGGTATGGGGTTCACCAAAGAAAATCTGAAAATATTTGTTTATTGATCATCCCAATCAAACACAGGCCAAATAGTGGAAGACGTTAGCAATGAGTCTTTTTTTCTTGTTTATGCTAACGTTTGTTCCAGCCTACGTGGATAATTGATCCATCAAAAATCTGGCTTTATCACTAGTCAGTGACACAGTATTACATTTACTGACAGCTAATGTCTAATGGTTAATTTCACCAAAGCACCCGAATGAGAATCTAGACCTGCAAACAACAATATGTCAATGAAATTAAATGAGTCTACACATTTCCTATGGCAGTAACATGACTGTACAGGTCAGATTTCAGGTACAACCTGGGCCTAAAATAAGTTATTTGAATGGGAATACCAGCCCTAAAAAATTAGCAATGTGATGCTTTCATAGCAGCGTGGAATCTGATATTTACTCTATCTCACTGTCAGTCCAGGCTAACTGTCCTAAGAATATTTTATGTCCCCTTAGAATGTTACTTTTCCTTGGGTGTTTATATTTCTTTGTATATTTTAGATGTGATCATTCTAAAAGCCAAACTATATGTACATATTCTTAGGTTCTTACACTTTAAAAAGTGATACTTTAAAAATTGGCAGTGAATATATTTTCCCCCAATTTATTTTTTTATCTAATTACCTCCCCTTAAAAACAAACACAAACAAACCCCCCCAAAGTCCCTCTC
The DNA here is from genome assembly GCF_964194185.1 of Rhinolophus hipposideros. NCBI lineage: Eukaryota > Metazoa > Chordata > Mammalia > Chiroptera > Rhinolophidae > Rhinolophus > Rhinolophus hipposideros. Next base: position 55,892,054 of record NC_138057.1, on the reverse strand, counting down.
CTCCCACCAAAGTCATCACTGCAGTTAAGTGTTTATTTACTTCCTCTTTCCTTCACGGCATGGAAATGCCACGAGGGCAGGAGCTTCTCTTGTTCAACAATGTGTCCACAGCTCTAGAACAGTGCCTGACACCCAGGAGCCATTCCATCAATGTCTGTTAAATGAATTCATTGCTTTCTGGAAAACTGGGAAAAAGGAGGTTCGAGGTGAAATTGAATTGTTCTTATTAAACTACATTGGTGGTTCTTAAAACTTAGCGTGCCAGAGAATCATCCGAGGCACTTGTTAAAATACAGATTCCTGACTGCCTCCCGCCCCCCCACCCCAATGCTGATTCAGTAGGTCTGGGTGTGGCCCAGGAATCTACATTTTAAGCCAACACCCTGGCTCTTTTTGACAGAGGTAGTCTGGGCACCATCCTTTTGGCCCAAAGACCTGCAGCCGTAGTGGAATTACACGTAGCAGGTTTGATGGTCAGCGGGTCAGGGAATTAAAAGGCTGGAAGGGATCATGGGAATGCACTTAGTCCAATCTCCACACCATTCAGATGAGAAGCAGGCCCACAGAGGGGCAGGGACTGGCCTGACATCATCTAACGAATTGAGAGGCGATTTGAGAGGATCTTCTGAGGAGGCCCATGAAACTACCCTCTTTGCAGTTTTCATACTGTTTATTCCGTAGGTCTAACATGTTAGGCTTGGTGTTTCTCAGGCTATCTTATAAACATACGTAAATGCCATTTGCTGGTGCCTGATTTTATCTGAGCAGTTATCTCTTGTATTTGGCTCTGTTACTATACTAAGTGACACCAATTACCAGAAAATATCCTAGTTTGCTAAAAAAAAAAAACCCAAAAAAACAAAAAAAAAACAACAACTTAAAATGACCAACTAATGAGGATGTTAAGTATATTTTCTCATTAATAATTATGCAGGCTCTGATGCCAAGCCCAGTATCTATGTATACTTGTATTGCTAAATTAAAAGCAACTGTGGGGCAGAGAATAGCAACATTTCAGAGAAGAAAGAAATCAAATGTGACATGTTTTGACTGCATTGATATACAATGATCTGAGCTCAATTTTGAAGGAGAGAAGCTTGGCCCAAAGGAAATGTGAAGGTCCCAGAGCCAGGAACGATTCACAGAGCAAGGAACTCTCTCTCTGGCCTCTAAAACATTTGTTTCCTTTGAGACTTGGAACACGACTCCTTCACCTCCTTTTCCCACAAACGGGGAAAACCGCTCCACTGCTACCTGAAAGGCACGTATGCTGGTACATGAAGATCAGAACATCCCTGCCTGGCAAACGTTTCCTCATTTCTCTATTCGCCTGATTCACTAGGGAAGCTAATACCTTTTATAAATTCTTTCCAGCAAATCAACTGACTGACAAGGCAAATTCGTAGCAAATTCTTATATAAAATGTAATAAATTATGGATACATATTAAAATGTTAACATGAGCTACTGCTGACGCGTAGGATTAGGCAGGAATAAATGAGAGGAAACTTTCATTTTTCACTTTATCCACTTCTAAATGGTTTGCCGTTTTAAATACCAGTGGATATATATTACTAGTATAGTAATTTTTAAAAATCAAATGAAGTTTTTATTTTTTTAAATATCTAGTAAATTGCCATGAAATATAAGTAGCGGTATGGTGAAATAGAAACAAATCACCTTGACTTTGGAGAGTTGGATCTAGCCTAGCTCTGTCACTGATCTTAGGCAAGCCACTTAACCTCTGTAATCCTTTCCTTACTCCTCTGAAAACGTGGGGGTTGGAGTACATGATCTCAAAGGCACTTCCAGTTCTAGAAATTTATAAATATAAAACTTTAAGGAGAAGGTATTATGAAAATTGAGTTTCAATGAATGACATTCTTTTAAAAAAATGACTGAAACCATAAATTATATCACATAAAACTGGAGCTTAAGTGAAATTATGTAAGAATATATGTGACGGTGCCTAGCCCAAAGAAGGCATTCAGTAAATTCATTTTGCTTCATTCGTTTTATGTTAATGTTTATTTAGAGAACAAAGCAAGTTCAATCTTGTTAAACAATAAGTTACTTCACAACATACATTCTTATACGTATAGATAACCCCTTGCATTTAGGGATAACAAGGTAAATCCCAGAATCATATAAAATCTTAGAGTTGGAAGGAACTTACTATCATCTAAAATAACCTCTCTGCTTGTGAGAAATCTTGTTATGTGTTCTTCTCAGTTACTTGTGTTGATGAACTCACACTGCCACAGCAGCTCTTGTAGCTAAGGGGGCTCATCTTTGTTTTCAGAGTGATCTGAAAGGGGCCCCCTCCTTCTCCCTGTAGATCTATCCTTGGGAGCAACATTCCTCTGCTACAGGGCAAAAGAGTGACCTACTCCTGGCCAAAGCTTCTCCCTTCCTGTCCACATATTTCCATTTCCTCCAATCATCTCGTACAAGTTTCTAGAAACAGTATGTCCACATCCTTCTTAAACCCCAGCTTAGAATTGGACTCAATCCTGAAGTGTGGTCTGACAGGACGGAGTTCATGGGACCAACACCAGCTTGGCTCTGGTCCCTTCCTTCTGCAGCCTAAGGTAATTTAGCATCCCTCCCTTCCACACACATATACTTTGTTGGTTCATAGTAAGTGTGTATGGAATAAACTCCCAAGATCTTCTTAACAGGAACTACTGACAGGCCAAGGCTCTCCCATGTTTTAAAATTCTAAATGCTTCGCTTCACATTTATTTTTGTTAACTTTCTTCATGATGGTGTCAGCCCATCCTGTTCCAACCTGTCGAAATCACTCTGAATGTTGATACTGACATCCATCATATTAGCGATCCCTCCCAGATTTCTGTCATCAGTAAATGTGATCAGCATGCCTTCTCTGTCTTCATCCAAGTTTCTGATAAAAACTCACTGTATTTTTTAAAAAGTCTTTTAATTTAATTGATTTTGGTCCAATTTTTGATAATTTTTTAAAGCTATCTTAAAGCAGGAGAATCCAAGCTATGAGGTTCAACCTGACTCCAAAACAATGCAATTAAAATAAATACGCTTTACAAAATTGAGCCAGGCCCCAAAGGTGGTATCAATGTGACCCAGACTCTGGCATGGTCAATCTGCTATTTTCAACAAAGCTAACAATTAAATTGGATAAATGTTTGTTGATGAGGATGATGACACTAGTCTAACACATTCAATGGTGCAGAGGTAAGCAAACATGGTGGATTGATTTTTCAGTGTGGAGAGAGTTCCCAGCTGGGACAGCTCAAAGTGCTGGGGAGGGTTTGCCACTAAATAACTAATTAGCCATGTAGACTAATAATCTGATAATTTGGGGCCCAAAAAATCATCTTTGGGGCCTAAATTCTCTGGACTGACAGTCAATAGTGATTTCAAATGCCCTTGCCCAATAACAGATTCTGTGTGTCAGTGTGGGCAGTGCGGAAAAGCTTCATTAATTCAGAAAAATTGCAGGAGGGGAGGCTGAAGTTGCTTGAGGGAGAAGTGTTTGTTCCCTAATGCTTTCCCAGCACCCACTTTCACTGAAATCAGAGATGCAGGTAAAGCTTGGTATTTAGAAGCACGAACTTTGGGGTCCAATACACTTAGCTTCTAATTTATCTCTGATGCATGTTAGCTATGTGACCTTGGGCAAGTCAGTCCTTTAGCCTTTCTCAGTTTTTCTCTCCACATCCGTGAAACAGGATTCGTAATACTTACCTTAATGGTATTGCTATATGGCACCTGACACGTGAAGTGTTCACACTCAGGACATTCAACAAATGGTAGAATAAAGTTTGGCAAGGACATAATAGACAGGGAGGGCATTCTGCTGAAGTTTTGACAAGTATAATCTTATTTATTCTTCACAAACCCCAGGAAGTAGATATTCTTACTGTTCCATAACACAGATGAGGAAACTGAGGCATCAAAATCAGTTGCTCAAGGTCACCCAGCTACTAAATGATGGTGTTGGGATTTTAATCTAGGGTCCTGCATGGTTCCAAAGCCTAAGGCCTTAACCTCTGCATTATTCTGTTAGACTATTATTTGAGACTTGACTTCAGTCAAGAGAAGCTACTTGAAATGAGAATAAGAGTCCTCAACCTTTGGTGCTAAGGATCTCCCATGCTTCTCATATGAAGTCTTGTGATCAGGTGCGGAAAGGAGGCTTCACAAGGGATAATTAGGGTAGGGGTGAGGGAAAGAGGATCCTAGCAGGTGTACCAATCACCCTTTCATTTCTGTCAACACTGCAACCTAAAAGGAGGACACATAACAGACACATCCACACTCTTTGCCAGCAGTTCGACCAGAAGTTTGAAATACTGATGAGGCCTGGGAAGGGCAATCTGGTAGCAGCTGCCAGGCCAGATCAACCAACTGGGGATCCCTGGACTGGAATCTCTCTGACCTGTGTGCAAACTGTGTTTCTAAGTTTTCTTGTCTTAGAATGAGTGGGGTTAACTCTCCCTATAGTTCATGGTTCCTTAAATGGTTGTAGGAGACAACATACAACAATGTCTAACATGTAGAAACTGCCTGCTAATTGTGATCTTTTTCCTTCCTTTCACTCTTTGGCAGGACCCTGTCTTACTAGAAGTTCACTTCTCTAATTTAAGTCTTTTTAAAAACTGCCTTATTGTAATGTTTATACATCTGCTCATAAAATCCTTTCTCATGATTCTTCCCTGTGTTATCCAAGTTTCTGGCAGTTTGCAGAATTCTAACCGGTATTTTACTGTAGCCCATATGAAATAAAAATGTTCATATATTTTGGTTGACTTAAATAACAACACTGGTAATCATTTATGGTTTTCGAATGTTTTCTCAACCATGGAATGATGTTCAAAACATCCCTCTGAGGGATCATCTCTACTACAGGGATGAGAAAGCCAAGAGCAGACGCCAGGTGACTCACGTAGGAAGCAGCAGAGGAAGCCTTGCATCCCAGTTCTCCTGACACCTCCTGATGTCAAGGCAAGAGCTTCCTGCTCTCCATCAATGGTCTAATCCCTCTGAATAAGCAGCAGGTCAATCAACGCTAGTGCAACTGCGTAAACTGCTGAAGGATAACTTAAAGCTCACCCAGATGGTTTGATTACAATATGGAAAAACGAGTAGTCACTTTGTCTAAACCATGAAAGAAATCTATAAATTGTAATTCACCTGTGCAGACTTTCATTGGCATAAACACCAGGAATCCTGTAACAATGAGTATGACAGGTGCAGCACTGTCAGGGTCATTTGTTAAGGCATTTAGCGATCCAACAAGGCAAAAATTATTTGGTGCAATGGATGCACTGGAATTGCTAAGTGAAGTGAGAAATATAGAAAAGGTAACTTGTTTCCCTGAAAATAAGACCTACCCCGAAAATAAGCCCCAGTTAAGATCTTCAGCCAGATGGACCCATTTAGTACGTTATGACGATGTTCCAGAAGATGATATCACTATATTTGAATAAATGTAGATTGTTATACATGAAAAAATAAGACATCTCCTGAAAATACGCCCTAATGCGTCTTTTGGAGCAAAAAATATTTTCGTTCTTATTTTCGGGGAAACACGGTACAAAAATTGTTTAGCACAGTGGCAGGCACACAGTCATTCAATCAACTCTTATTACTAGTACCATCAAAAGCAGAACATCATAAAACTTACTCTGGAATAATCAAGATCTCTGGGCGTTGAGTCTGTTAAAGCTCGGACAAGGGCATTCATCATACAGATCGGAGGGGAAGGTGGGGAGGACTGAGAAGGTTCCTGCTGTAACGGGCTCTTTGGTTTGGAAGGCAGCCGACCTCTCCTCCCCTTCAGACTATCTGTACGGACAACTGATACCGACAGAAAGAGAGAAAAAAATGTTTTCAAACATATTCGTGAATAGCATGCCATAAATCACAAAAAGGAATCAAAACACTTTATAGTTGAGCAATCATTAATGAGACCAACCATTTAAAAGTGGCAATAGGTTTGGAATAATATTCACAGAGTGATGTAATGAGAGTTGAAACAAGCAGCATAAAGCTCACCCATATACTTACATATGGTAATGAATTAGCCCTGAGAGTCTCCTTCTTAAATAGAACAAAAATGTATGTACACAAGCTCTCTATTGATTTTGAGAAATTAGAATACGTAGTCCTCAACTATTTTTAAATGTAAACATACACTGTAAAAATAAAATGTTGGAAGGAAAGGGAAACAAGGAAAATTCACCATCCCAACGTAAATATTAACATTCTTTTTCAGTGCTATCTGAGAATACATATACACAAGTGGCGATAAAAAGCATCATATCCATACCTTCTTTAACCATCCCGACACTGAGACACTTCTGAAATCGACAGTACTGACAGCGGTTTCGACGTCTCTTGTCTACGGGGCAGTTTTTATTTGCCAGGCAAACATATTTTGCATTTTTCTGCACCGTTCTCTGAGAAAATACAATACAGAGATAGTCAACTAATAGTTTCTGGAAAGAGGTAGGACCTGACAAGATGTATTTTAATTACAATGTGAAAAGTGACAGTGCAATTCGTATAATTAGATAAATTTAATTTCCTAACACGCTAGCCTGCAGGAAAAACAATTTTATTAGTGTTAGCTGCTGACATGGAAAATCATCTTGGATTATTCTGAAGCAAGTCTCAGGAGACATCCAAGTCTGAATGATAAAATCATATCTGAAATTACCAGGTCAACATATCATACCTTGGAGGATTAGATTATCTCCACTTTTAATATCCCTTTGGGAACAATTTTCAACTTGTTCTATTCCCCTGATTATTGCTGACCTTATTAAAATAAAATCAAAGTTATCTGGGATGTACTTTGTTGGCTATCACTTTTGTAAGTCAAATATCACAGTTAACTGGCTTTGTTCCCCAATAGAGATGAAATCATAAAAAGCAAAAATCAAAATTTGTCTAGTTAAAACATACAGGAAATGATGTTTTAATGCAAAAAAAATCACTTAATTAGGCTGTGTTTATTTTGTGTTTAAAACAACAAGTTTTTTAAAACAAAAAGTTTATTTTGTCTTTAAAAGAATATATATGGTGAACTGGCCATTTCTGATTGCTGAAAACAAAATCTTAAAATTGGATGCTAAAAACCACTATCACATCCAAGAAAGAAAAAAACAAAAACAAAACCAAAAAAGAATGAGAGAAAGACAGGAATATGAGAGCCATGCACTTTCAATGAAAATTCCCATGACGAGGTTATTTGATAAATAACTATTGATATAGATATCAAAATAGCCATATTGTAAAATATAGATAAAACTTAGACTTGGATATAAAATAACGTTGTATTCTTCAGAATCATATATAATTTTTCAAATGACACGTGGAAACAATAAATGAAAACAATAATTTTATGCTCCAAATATTATATAAGTGAGGCTTGAGTTTTTAAAAACTAAAAACTTCTGTGCAAAGGTTGTGTATTTACCACTTAGGGAGAAATCATTCAGAAATTACCTGAATCTATACAACTCCAAATAGAGCAGACAGTTGGAATTTATTTGGTAAGCCTAAGAAAAAGAAATCCAGGTAATTTGGGATTGGTCATCTATTTTGTGCCCCAAATTCGAGATCTATTTTCAATGTTTACTTTCAGCAATCCTCAACCCCCATTTATTAGTTTTCACTCTATCACCTTTTAATTTCGTGTTCGGAGATCATTTCTAAACTGCTCGTATAAAACTTAAAAAAAAATCTAACCAAGCCAGATACATTTCCCCTGCTTTAGTTGATGATTTTAGCTTAAAACGCAAAATTCCAAAACACAATCACCCTTCTGAGTTTCCAGCATTTAAATTCTCAGCAGTCTGTAAGGGTAGGAAAGTTGTATTTCCAGAATGAAGCTCTCTTTCCTCAAACATGCAGTAATTTCTAAAACTCTGTTTCTTGCCATTATCCTCAAGGCTATATGCCAATTGCAGGGCTGGTGGCATATTGCTTCAGGTATCCATTTCCCCAATAACCTGAAACCTTTTCTACGGTTGCATGTGCCTGTGCAGTTTAAGGACAGGGAGAGATCGTTACAGTTCAATCACTGAATTCCATCATTAACTGCATTTCATGTCACATTTTTAAAGAATTCAATTTAATGGTAGAAAGCCACTGGGTAAAACCTGCTCCTGCTCCCTTAATTAACAGATCTGTGGGGTAGTTCTCCCCCATTCCATCCCCCACCCCTTCAAGTATAGATTTGTTTTCAAGGGATTGCTGCAGAAAAGGAACGCTGTTGGGGAAACTTAATTGACATTTCTAGACTAGGAATGTATTACCACTCCTGTATTTTGGTCAACTCTCAATTATTCAGGGATGATTATATTCGAAGTTACTTGTATTCCTCTTAAGAGTTTTTCTTTCTTTTCCCTTTCTTGGCTGCCCATTTCACTGACCTTCAGCATTTCCACTGAATTCATGTACACATCAAATCTGTGAAAGGAATGCCGTTCCTTGAAAGTAACCCTGGTAAAGCTTGAGCAGTTAAGGCAGAAAAAAAAAAGGCTAACCTGAGAGTTCTACGTTTGAAACATCATAATCATGCATACCTTCAGTATGGCACTTAACAGACTGCAAAGTCTTTCCACAAGCATTTTCTCATTTTTCTGCAGAAGTTAATTAATCACACGATTCCTATCTCCAGATCAAAAATAATTTGTTGCTTGTTGGTATGTATGCCAATCCACAAACGTGCATTTTAAAAAATACTTGGCAGTTTTCACTTATAATGAACTATAGTTTTAAGTGCTTTCATAAATGTTTTGTCTCGTTTAATACTCACAGCCTTTATTTACCTGATAAGGAAACTGAGGCCTAGAAAGAAGTGTCATGCCCAGTGTCATACAATTGGGAGGTGACAGATCAAGGACTCCTATTTGAGTATTCTGACTCCAATTCCAGCCGGCTCCCAGATACATCCTATTCGCCTCCCAAATCCTAGGTTATCCAATCAGCATTCAGCTTCCTCTCTCCCTCCACCTTGACCAGCACTGGAGACTAGAGACTAATTATCATAGAACATTTGTGCGTTTGCAAGGTCCTGAGACAATGGCCAAGGGAGTGGGGAGGGTGGCAAAGAATTAAGTGTCTGAAGAAATCTAGGAGTCAATACTTAAAGCAGAGCAGCAAGAGAACAAGCTCTCTTTCCCCTGAGTGGTGTAAAGAGCACCGAATTCAAGAATCAGAAGAAACCAGCTGGAACTGTCCCATGTGCTGATAAATCACTGTTAACAGGCTCCACAAGGCTTCACCTCTCCAGGCTTCAGCTTCCTCACGGGTAACATACGAGGGAGTCTGAAGACCCTCGCACTGTAAAATTCTCCTTTGGGACTTTGAGATAATGAATAACTCCCACACCTGGTACTGTGGGGCACAGAGGTAGAGTGGATGGGTGAGACCCCAGCTTCTATCTTCTATGGAGGGAGCTGCCCCAAACTACATCAAGCTAGTTGCCCCTGTCTGTTCTGCAGCTTGCAGAGCTGTGAAGATGCTCCACACTTTGGGGCCATGCAAACATGAGCTGGCATCCCGTCTCCATCTCACTCTCTGAGTGTATGTCCTGGGCAGTGGAATAACCTCTCCAAGTTTCCATTTCCTCATCTACCAAACGAGGATAATTAAGATCTACCGTAAAGACACTGTTAATAAAAATAGCTAGTGAATGGCCAGAATTCAATCTCAGGTCTGTCTGATTCTAGAGTCCTAGTTCTTACTCTGAGGAACAAATGAGATACAAATGCCCAGGACCTGGCACACATCCCCTATCCCCTCAGGATGGACAGACGAGGACTATAATGAGGTCTTAGCTCTTTTGAGGTCTCAGATCTCTTTGCAAATCTACCGAAAGCTCCCTCCAGGAAAATGATCATAAGGCATTGCCAACTCAGAAGTTCACAGCCCCCTCAAATCCACCTGGGCGGCCTCCTGTGGTGGACTTCAGGTTAAACCAACCTGAGAAAAAGGACGTGAAGGTGCTCGGAAAGGCTACAGGAGCGCAGGGTATAACAATTACACCTCTCAAACCCGGAGGGACCTCCTTAGATGCTCCCTTGAGCGGGTGGCTGAGGAGGCTGGCTGCGGAGGGAGGGGGCGCCAGGAGCAGGCGTGTGCTCACCTTGAAGAAGCCCTTGCAGCCCTCGCAGGTGCGCACGCCGTAGTGCTGGCAGGCGGCGTTGTCCCCGCACACGGCGCACGTGCCCTCGCCGGACGACGAGCTCCTGTTGGGCGGTGAAGGTAGGCTGGGGCTCTCGCCCAGAAGGCTAGACGCGGTGGGGGAGGCCGCGAGGCTGAGCGGCGGGAAGGCCAACGTGGGCGCCCTCTTGGGCAGGGGCAGCCGGTACGGATGACCCTCGAGTGCGCCGGCCTGGCTTCCGGCGGCGGCGGCGGCTCCCAGCGGCAGGCTGAGGGCGGCGGCGGCGGTCGGGTCGTAGCCGAGGTGGTGGCCGCCGGCCGGGCTGGGCGCGGGCGGGTGCGGCAGCGAGGGCTTGAAGTGGAAGAGTGGGAAGCGCGCGCCGGACACCGTGGGCACCGCCTTCATCGGCGGGTCGAGAAGCGGGCCGGGCGCGATGCAGCCCTGCGCCGAGGGCAGAGCGTCGTCCCACAGCGCCCCCGCCTGCGGGGGGAAGCCCGGCGTGGTGGGGGTGGACGGCGGGGACTGCTTGAAGTACATGGAGGTGCTGGGCAGCATCTCGTCCTCCGGGCCGGACGGGGGCGGAATGGACGGCTGCTGCTGCTGCTGCTGGTGATGGTGGGGGTGGGGGTGGGGGTGGGGGTGGGAATGGGGGTGATGGTGGTAGCCGTGCGCGCGGCCCTCCTCCACCTTGATCAAGGGTCGCGGCCCGGAGGGCTGCATTTGGTACAGGCAGGAGGGCTTGAGGTCGTAGTTGCTTGAGTAGCCCTCCATGAAGGTACTGAAGCTGGGCAGGGATGTGGTGGCCGTGGCTGTGATCTCGGTGCTGCCGAGGTCCATGGTCAGTTTGGCATAGTCGGGGTTCATGATCTCCGCGGTGTATTCTGAGCCGTAGGTCTGCGCTGCATAACTGGAACCTGGAGGCGAAGGGCTATACTGGGCTTGCACGCAGGGCATATCTGCAAGGACAGGGAAAAGGGTCTTTGAGAAGCAAGTTTGCACTCTTTCTTAGCTAATAGGTAGCACTGGGTTCATTGATCTTCAATCTGGACAATAGAGAGGAAGAAACATACTTTCCTCCTCGTAGCACAGATTGAAAACCCCTTCCTTCCTTCCTTTTGCCCTCCCTTCTCTAGCAAGAAAGCTGAATCCCCCCATTGATAGCCTGTCTAAAGAGGCCACAGGATGCCAAACCCCGGCTCCCTGGGGACATTTGTACCCACCTTTCCTTCCTTGCCCTGTCTTCCACCACATATGGGAAATTTGATGTCTTCCCTCATAGGCCCAGTGATTTTTTTTTTTTTTTGAAGACGGGTGAGCTCACAGTGGCCAATGAGGGGATCAAACTGGCAACCTTGGTGCTACCAACACCCCGCTCTAACCAACTGAGCCAACCAGCCACCCCTCCAGTGCTATTTTAAAAATATTGAAGCCCAATAAATCAATTGGAGTAATCTCAGCCACTAGTTGGGAGGAGAAAAAGAAAGACAGTGAATGCCCTGTTGGTTTATTTTGGGGAAAAGAGGCCACTGGTCCCCCTAGTCACACACATTGATCTATAAACCTCTAAGTTAGGCCTACATGGGACTTACTCGCCAAGGGAAACAGTGACATTCTAACATGTGATAAGTGCCAACCAAGGCCACCCACACAAAAGTTGTGGTTGATTTCTTCCACCCACTCCTCCAGACAGGGCTAGCAGCCTACAAAAACTGGACCCCTGTTGATGACTTCAGCCAGCTAGGTGGTGAGGTGGGAACACAGGCCCAGGAAATGGATTCGGGGGAGTATGCACCATCTGCAAAGAAAAAGATCAGCAGCTGCAACAAAACACCCACCAAACTTGCTGTCTGCCATATTACAGTGTGTGTGTGTGTGTGTGTATTCCCCATAAATCTGACTAATAAAATATATCAGTAGCTGTTGTATGACAACAGTTTACAGCTATCATAATAGGTAAGTTAGTTGACATATTTTCTTGTGACAGAATCAGTACCCCTAGAAAACAAAGCAGTTTCTTAATGGATTTAGTTTCTCTGCTAGTTTGACTATATTGAGCCCCCAAAACAAGTGGTATCCAGGATGCTTACTACTGTTCAGAGAGGTTGGGCTGGATGAGAAGAAGGCTCTGAGAATGACTGGATCTAGTGGATGAATTATCTAATTATTTCCTTTAATGGCTAAATGTAAATGGTAAAATGGGCAATTTTTGGTGGTTGGTTTTTCTGAACCAAGGGAAAACCAGGTTTAACGTCTATATTTGGAGCCTCTGGTGTAAAAGGTGTGACTAATAGAAAAGTGAGTGCTTCACATTTCCTTTGATATCTTTCTATACCCACATTTCCAAATCTGATTGAGTCATGCCTGTAAGGGATGAAATCTTGACTTGAAAAAAAAGGTGATAAGGGCCTGTTGAAAGAAACAGTGATGAGGAGAGGCCTGTTCAAGCCTTTATTTTCCAACTAGGCCTTCAAAACACTCACTAGTTTGAAGTTAAAGGATTATTTATCCTGCAGCCCAGTTGTTGGGGTGAAATAAAAGGATAATCATTTAACATAAAGAACACTGCCTGATGTTTGACAGGCAGGTTTCACTGCCTGTCATTCCCTTCCTTCAGACCTCTAGGATTTCTCCTCCATTAGTCTTTTCTGTCATTCTTCTTTGCCAATCCCCCCTACCTATTCCTCTTGTGACTTTCTGTAGTTTCCAAATAGACTGTGGCTTGCTGGGACTGAGTTCTATTTATCTGCATATCTTTGGTGCCTACACAGGCCTGGCACCTGGTATCCCTTTAACAAATACATAAAGAGGTATCACAAGCCAAGCCTGCAATAGTTCCTTTTTGCCAACTCAAATTTACTCCTTGGTTTTCAGGTCAAATGCTTTTACTCTTTCCCTCTGAGCTTCAATAATCCACACTTCTGCACCCAAATGATTTGGGTTTTATACAAACAAAAATGCTCTGTATTGCTCTAAGTGATCTGACCCATGACTTTTAAATGTATAAACTAGATATAAAAGAAGAGTAAAAATGGAGACATTAAAATGTATTAAAAGATTCTAATCTATGGTGTACTTGCATTTTTCTTAGAAAAAATGTTTCTGAGAAATGCAATGCTTAATTTAATCTGGCTGCTCCAATCAGTAGCAACAGGGTGTGGTATCCAGAGGAGCTTCGTGCAAGGAAGCCACCTGTGTTGTGAAATGCTCGGCTAGCAGTCAATGCCCTGGCGCTGGGCAAGTCGACCAGTTTACCCGCTGATTGTGTAGCTCCTCCAGTCACCTCTCCCAGCCGGGGAGACATAAGGGGGAGTGCCTTCAGACGTACCTGGAGGATATCTTGCGCGCTGAATGGTGGGGCTGTGGGTCTCTCCAGCAGAGGCCGAGAGTGGAAGAAGCAGAGAGGTCTGGCTAGTCGAAGCAGCGGCGGTGCTGCCCGGCTCCACCGAGGGTCCAGGCTCAAAGCCGGGGCTTGCCGGGCTGCGCACTTCCGCAGTGGGCTCTGCGGGTACCAGGACAGGACAGAGGTTACAGTCAAACCAGGCTGGGTCACCGCGGCCTGGGCTGGGCGTATTGGGAGTTGGTGGGGGCCTCTAGAAATGCTGTGTTAATTACGAAGAATTATAAGGGTAAGAAAGCAGTGCCGGGAGTCTCGGGGCAAGAAGCATCACACCCTCGAGGAAAGGCTGTCTGCACCCACCGAGCTCACCGCTGTTTTGTGGCACCCGAAGGGAGGCTAAAAAGGTGCAGTCTGGCGTCGCCCAGAAATCGATCCCTCTGCCCTCACAATTGGTTCCGAGCTCACGAAGTCAGGAAAACCAAAGAAAGGAAAACACTTGAGGAAAGAGTTCCGCCCGAATTCGGGGGTCAGTGAGTGTGCACGAGCGGAAAATAGTCATTTTCCCAATTCCACCCGCCACCACCCCTCAAACACAAATTTTACACGTCGCATAGGAAATGCACAAGGTCTGGAACGAATGCATGAATGCTCCGAGGAATTAAGAAAGTCTGAGCTTTTCATTCTAAATGCTAATGGAGCTTCGCTTCTATTAGCCGGGAGTTTCGGGGGCCAAGGGTCAAGCAAACAAAAGGGCACAGTGGAAATAGGCCCCTGCTGGAAGCAAGGCGACAAGGCGGATGGGGTTCGTGGCGAACCGGGAGGGCCGAGGGAGGCCCCTTGCAACTAGCAGGCGGTATCCTCGAGTGTGGGCGACTTCGAGGCTGGGGGCTCTCCGGCGGCCCGGAAGGGGCACATTCCAGAGGGTGCCTGAGCGGCTCCGAGGCCAGCGTCTCTGCATATTGCCTCAGCGAAACTTTGTAGCGGAAAGCACAGCTCAGCGGGCCTCCAGGAAGGATCCTAGCGCCCCAAACTCCGGCCTATAGCGCCCCCTTTTCTGGGATCCACTCACAGCTCCAGGGGTGGGAACTTGGAGCCGAAATAAACCCCCCAAATCCTCGGTGGTGCACCGCCGCGAGGGTCGTGTAAGTTTCGTCTCCCGCAGACCCTGAGCCCGGGGCTTCCCCCAAGGAAGCGAGAGGGACTTGGAGCCTTCAGGTCCGGGAAGCCCTGACGGCCAGGAAATAAGGGATTCCCTTGCCACCCTCAGCCCCAGCCCCAGCTCATCCTACGGAAAGCTTGCGCGAGCTCTAGCGCAGGCACGGACATCTTCCCACGGCTGTAGCAAGCGCTTCCTGCCCCCCACCCTTCGCATCTTCAGTGGGGGTCTCCCGCAACCTCCCAACCACTTCCTCCAGTTGGCGCCCACATTCCTGCCCTTCCCCGGGGCCTTTCGAGCCGAGCCCTTCTCTGAAGATTAGCCTCTATGACTCCGGTGGGCGATGGTCCCTTCAGGGAAAGGGCTCCTCTCGCGCAGCAGCGTTTGCGGGAGAGAGCCACACCACGTATCTTACAGCTGAGCGGAGCGCCCCTCGTCCCCACCCTCCCCCCCCCAACCCATACACAACTGGCCGGTTACCTAGGCAAAGACTCCGCGCCTGGAAACACGTTCTGCGGCTCCCGCTCGCGGTCTCTGGGGCCGGGAGCACGGAGCCTCGGGGTTGTAAATTAGGAAGAAATAACTACCTCTGTCAAAGCCCCTTTCTTTCTCAAAGGCAGACGAAAGGAACACCCCCGTGTTCCCCTCCCGGTGGTGCAGCGTGTGGAGGAAACCGTGAAACGCACCATTGTGACCCGGGCTCCTCCGCGGAGTTTCCAACCCTGGGGAGCGGGGGCGGAGGTTGGGCGGGGGCGGGAGGAGTGGAGGAGAGACCGACAGAAAGGGAAAGACAGAGATTCTCAGAAAGACGGAGGGAGAGAGAGGAGACAAGCGGCGGGGAGAATTCCTGAGCGCGCACGGTCCCAGTGAAGGGGGTGCGTGGGTACAGGGAGAGCGAGACCGTGTGGAGGCTGCTGAGGCCTAAGGAGTCTTCGATATTCACGTTAGGGCATCTTGTTCCCCCGAGACAACGCGAATAAACTCTAACTTCACTAGTAGACGCCCAGTAGACGCAGCTTTTTCTTTCCCCAACTTAGTTCTACAGAATATTTCTTGGTCGTGGGAAAAGAAGATTCAGGATTGAATTTGTGATGAAATGACTAAACAGACACCCGGCACCTCTCTCCTGGCACCCCAAGGCTCTGGGATAACAGCTCGAGATTTCTGATTACCAACCCCCTTGCAGCTCTTCCTCTGGAGTGTCTAGAGGCATAAATACACGGCTGTGTTCAAAAACGTTCTTTGGATTCAACGGACAAACGCTTTCTCCCCCGCGACTGCCCCACGTTTCCAACAGGTTCTAGAGGTGCCTTTGGAAGTCAGTCTCCGCAGGCTGCATTGGCACGACTGTTCTTCTTTCACCACCGAGAACTTTCGTTTCTATTAAGAGTAAAACACTCTGAGCAACTTCTCCAAAAGCGTGAGTTCTGTCAGTTAAGAGTACAACATGCCTTTCCCACACGAGGCAAGCGTGGAGGAGAGGAACGCGGTCCCCACGCGTGTCGGGGCGCGGGAGTCCACAATTACACCCGATTACCTCCGAAGGGAAAAGTGTAAACCGGCAAGTCAGCGACGATGGGCAGACGTGTCTACTGGAGCCCTAGGCTCATTTCAATACAATAAGTCCCATTCTTACGATTATGCCCTGAGATCCTCCGAGCGCTTTGCAAACTCCGGCTGCTGCTACCCAGGCCCATTGCCTCCCAGTCAACCACTCCGAGTCACCATTAGGGGTATTAACTAGGATCCACCGGAGCCCCTATTTTTCAATCCTAGTTAAAAGGCAGGGAAATTACTGCCGTTCATCACTGGAGATCCAACTCCCTGCCGCTGCTGCTGCCGCCGCCGCTGCCGCCGAGAGCATCATTACCATGACAACTAGAGCCGAAATACCCTGAATTACATCGCTGGAGCTGCTATCGCACAAATCCTGGTCCTCCTCTTTGTTAGAGGCTTTTCGCCTCTTTGGGTGGGGGTTGGGGGGAGAGGAATCCCGCGAGCTCCAGAGATCCCCACGGGCCCGCTACAGGGGAAAAGTTTCAGATAGGAACCCACTGGACTCCTCAAGCAAAGCCTCAGTGAGGAGGGGAGGGGGGAAACCCCCACACTCAAAGTTGTCAATTTCAGAGCGGCGCTTCCTAGAGCGCCAACTTTTTAGCAAGTCCCCCAATTAACTGGGCGAATCTCATACGTACTTGAGTACTGTGGCGGTTCCGTCTTTAGAGCGAGTTTCTAGAAAGCTGTCCCGAAATCTGCACTGAGGGGGAGTCACAGCTGCTGTCCCGGAAGGGCTGCGGTGTACAAGCCCAGCGGCTCCCAGAGGCGGTGAGAGGCTGGCAGGAGATGCTGTGATCCCGACTCATGGGAGAGCGCCGCCGAGGGGTTCCACCGGCGTCCCGGCTCCGGCTGCCACCAGCGGGAAGGATGCCGCCGCTGTTCCCACCTCCAAGTCCACCGCCGGCGCTGTCAGCGTTGCAAAGTGAGCTCTGGAGGGGCGTCCAGCTGCCGCGCGGTGCTGCACCCGCGAGGAGGACGCCGGGCGAGAGGGGTGTGAGCGCACGGGAGACGGTGGAGTGTGTGTGCGGAGCGTGTGTGTGCGCGCGTGTCTATGTGTGAGAGTGAGGGAGCGGGTGTGAGCCTGTCTGTGTGTGGGGAGCGGAGGAGGAGCAGGAGCTGGAGGGGTGGGGGGCGGGAGGCAGGAGACTCCGCTCTCCCGGCTGCGCGTTAGCTCGCTCTCTCGGCACGTCATTTATGCCACAGGAGCCCTAGCGGCCTCTCCATAGAGTGCCTGGAATGCGAGACGTCAATGTGACGCCATGGGACGCTACGTCACCCTCCTCCTCCCTCCCCCTGGCCCAGCCGGTTCCGCGTGTGCGAGGGAGGGTATGTGTGCATGTGAGCGCGCGCGCTGTGGCCCGGCCGTTCGCCGGGCGGCACAATGGAAACTACGCGGCGCAGCCAGCCTCAGCCCGGGGGCCTTTCGGACGCGCGCTCGCTGGCAACCCTTTTGCAGTGGCGCTGCTCGCCTGGGCACGAGTCGGCGAGTGGGAGCAGCAGCCCGCCGGCGGGTCAGGCGGGACCGCCCAGCTGTCAGGCTCGGGTGGAGTAGAGTTGGAGGAGTGCTGCTGGCGCGCCTCCGAGGCTGCCCCGAGGCAGGGAGCCAGGGCGAGGGGGTAAGGGAGAGGACAGCTCTTCCGAAAGGGAAGGCTCCGCTAGCCAGCTTCTCCGAGTGACCTGGCAGCCAGTGCCAGTGCGGAAGGAGTCGGGCACCAGCCCAAAGACTCCCTGAGGTGCAGCTGCGCTTTTTGCCAGCAACTGTTCTAAAACTGTTTACGTCTCTCTGGCCCTCTGCGCCTAGGCTAATCCCTGATCTCCCATCATTTGCTGGGTGCGTGTTTCGCATGGGGATGTAGAGAGCTCCGGGAAGAGAAGGTTTTCCTTCTTTGTACTTAAGGTGTGAGTTTCCTAACTGGACCCATAGAACCCAGCTGAATGCACATCTATCATCCACACGCGTGCTGCAGCAGAAACTATTTAAATGTGTGTAAAACGCACACGTGTTGAACAGCTGAGCAGGTCTGACTGTTGCAAGTGTTCCCCCCGCCCCTCCGTCGTCAGAAATGGAACTCTCAGCTCGCACTTTCACTTTTTGATGCTTGTAGAGGGGCCTTCCCTCCCGTCTCCCAAATTAAACATTTTGAAATCAATCAACAGGATTTATTAGTCAGTCCCTCCCTAAGGGATTTGGTCTGGTCTCCTGGGATACATTTGTCATTAAGTGGTGTGCTGAAAGCCTGGGCGACTGTGTGAGGGAGAGCAAGTTCTCCCTGGAAAGGATGAATTTAAGTGTGAATTTCTTGCTGGAAACAAAAACAACATTTTTATCAGCTAAAAGGCTCCTCCCGTAGTCCCGAAGATTGCATCTGAGCGAAAGCAACCTCTTCTACAGAAACGAATCTTTGAGGGGAAAATATTTGAAACAGTGCAGACCGACACGGACCCCGTGGGTCCACTTGAATCAGATGTGACATGTTAGTTCTTTGACCTGTCACAATATTGGCGTGTGTCAGGGGGCGGAGTGGAGGAACGATCCTGTTGTCCACAGCACACGTTTCAGAATCGAAGACGATTCTATCTAGCACCAGCAACTTGAAAATAAAACTAATGTTACATCTATGACACGGGTATATTTCTCCCCCTAACTTCCACTTGAGACAGGGTGGTGTGGAAAAGACCGTGGGAGGATGCCCCGAAAGTTGACCTGGCAGAGAGGACCCGCGTCTCTGCGCTGCCCCGGGTTCCAATCCAGTCTCGGAAGGAAGGAGGGCGCTGCTGCATTGTATCCATTCAGAGCTAGGAGGTGGGGGCCGCAGGACCTAGAGCCGCGCGTCGCTGACGCACGCGAGGCGCGTGATTGACGCAGGCGATGTTACTAAATTCGGCGGTTGGCTGGGCCCCGTCGCCGGCGCGCGCGGCAGATAGCGGAGTAGGTTCCCCCTCGGTCACCCCCGCCCCTTCTCCATTCAGCGCTGCGCTGGGCGGGGCTCGCCAGGCGGGGCGGGGTGGGGTGCGGTGCGCGTGGCCGTGGGGATCCGGCCACACCAAATATAGTCGGGCCTGGCTATTTTTAGCTGGGCCTCCTCGGGAGCGAGCGCGCCGCGTGAGGGGGCGCCCTGACCCCGCCGGGAGTGCGGAGGGGGTGGGGGCGGAGTCGCCATCTTGGACTCTGCTCGACCCCGTCTGGTGACCCGCGACGCTGGGCCTGGCGTGGCGCTGCGGGTCGGGGTGAGTGGGTGTGAGCTGTGGGAGAGGGCGGGGCGGGCTGCCACGGGAGAGGAGGGCGAGGCGCGGGCGCGGGGGTCCGCCGCGAAGGGTGGCACGGGCGAGGGAGCGGGGCTCCTGTGTGTGGCGGACGGCGCTCCCGGCCGCGGCAGACGCGCAGTCCGGCCACCCGGCGGCCTGGCCGGGCCCCGAGTCGCGTGGGGGCGGAGCCGCCCGCGGCCACCACTTCCTGAGAGCCGGGGATACCCCTCCCGGACGTCACGGAGGAGCCGAGGCGGCGGTGGCGGCCCGGGGCTCATCCTGCACTTGCATCACGGGTGCAGCAGCAGCTGCTCTGCTCCTTTGTGGCTTTTTCCCCTGTTGAGTAACTGCTTTGTTAACTGAAAATACCATGACGAGCCAGTGTGATCACCAGCTCCAGACCTCAAAGAAAGTGAAGCTGTCAAGCAAGAAGAGGGAGACTCCCCTAGCCGGCTGCGATGGTATCTGGTGGGTGGGTGTGCAGAGAAGCACTTGACAGTTTCCACGTATTGCTTCTTGCCTAACTCTTCACCCCCAAGAACGTTTAAAAATACTTTTATTTCCATGCTGTGAAAATTTCATGTGTTCTGCACCCCGCTCGTTCCCCCTTTAGTTTGAAATCTCAGGCAGAATTGGAGTCACAATTTTGTAGGAACCCTAAAATTAGGTACAGTTTTTAGGAAACAGGACTCGTTGAATTTATTTAATAAGCGACGTTTTCTAAATGTTACTGTATAAAAGGTCCTTGCCCACTCGCGGTAGTTATAAAACTACTAACCAAGTTTGTTCATATTAATTGGGCATCTTCAGTGACAGTTTCAAACCTGTATCTTTTGTTTACCTTGAATTTAAAAAAAAAATTCCATTCCTTACTGATTATCTCCAGGTAAAGCATTTCTCTCCTTGAGTAGGTGTATCTTTCTGGATGTCTGTGTTGGTTAATTCTTTGCTTTCCCCGCTCTCCCACCCACTCCTTACATCCTTCCCCTCCTGAGTATCAGTCACCAATCTTTGTTCCTTGATGGCTGTTAGGCTGAGGGCTGTTGTCTGATTGCCCAAAGCCAATCAACTGGCTTAGTGCTTCTCTGGGTAGGAAGTGGACTGACTGTTGGAGAGGTTCCAGTGGTCCCTGATCAGTGGCAACATTTTTGCACTCAAATGGAAAGTCATGGAAACAGAGACGAGGCTCCATGACAAAGTGGGACACTATCCTCTGCTTAATCCTAGGTCCCTGAACATGTGCAATTCTTTGGGTGACCTCAAACATAATAATAGATCATTCTGTTCTCTTTTTCAAATGTCTGTTATTCTATACCTTTTCAAAAGTCTGATTTACTAGAAATCAGGCATAATATTCTGTAAGGCATATGTGTGACTATTTCAGTAATTGAAGTTACCTTTTTGATGACTGTCTTTTATTAAATGAAAATTAATATTTTATAATTAAATCTCTTTTAAGAAATCAGGTGGCATAAGACTACCTTAATCTATGAAATGTTGAGCATTTACCTGGTTTGGTCCTTTTTCTAGAAGAGGGACATTCATATTTATGCCCTAGTTTATACACACAAAGCAAAGAAAGCTGTTAGTTTCTGCTTTCGTGATACTTATGGCAGCCAGTGTGTTAACTTTCTATGAAATAAATGTTACAGGTTCACTGGATAGTTAACTTTTATTTTGTTTTCATTTTGTTGATAGAGTCTGTATGTAAGAAAGAAAGTGCTCTTTTGGAAAATAAAATAACGAAATTTGGGAGAAATTTATTGTGTGTGATACAAAGCAATTGCTATAACAATGGGGGATTTAAACAATTGCTTTAAATGCTCTTCTGATCAAGCAACAACATATAATCTGTTGGTTATGCTATGATGTAAAGAATGGTGAAAAAAGAATGATGATGAGACTTATTCATGCAAAGATTGGGTGAGGAAAGGTAAAATAAAAATTCCAAGCCAGAAGTTGTTAAGTAGGGTGAATATAGGAAGGAAAAGTAAAAAAAAAAAAAAAAAAAAAAAAAAGTATGAGTCCAAGTTTTCTAGAATCAGCATAGAAGTTCTATACTACATTTAAGATATGTATATAAAATTTTGTAACTTGAGCTGACATTGACTTACATACTTAAGTGTACTGGGCTCTACAAGGTGGACTAATGTAATTTTTCTATGTGACCTACCTGCATACTATCCCTTCCTTATCAATTCTGTCATTGCCTGATTAATCTTTCTAAAATACAGCTTTTGTTATGTCATTCTTGGGCTCACACATCTTCAGCAGCTGGACGTTGACTCTACAATAAAACCCCAAAGCCTCCACATCCTGGCCTCTTAATTTTCACAGGATTTCCCTGTGCTAGTCAAACTGGTATCCTCACTGTTCTTCAAACATCCTTTCACCCTCTTACATTTGTTCATAATTTTCCTTTTTATGGCATTCTCTTCTTGCCCTTCTCTGCTTATTGAAATCTTACTCTTCCTCTAAAACTAGCTCAAGAAATGAGCTCAGATTGTGCTTTAGTCTTTCCTAAGGTTCTCATTTTACTGCCTTTTTATGTTCTTGTGTCCGTTGCTTATTCCCCCGTCAAACTATAAGCTTCAGAAGCATGCCTCACATATCTTTGAGATTTCTTTGGTACTTAAATTTAACATAGATAGTAAAAATCCAGAAAATATCCCCCCATTTAAATTTGAGTATGAATTGAGAACGGCCATAATATAAGTAACAAATTGTATGGGTTAGGATATCCTGTATATGAGATCATACAGTAGTTGTTTTCTTTATCTGAACTTTTGATACTCTTGATTGAACATACCTTGTCAAGGTGCCCCCCACAAGCCCAAACAGCTGCATGGTATTACAAGGATATTGCAGTTTGGCTTGTACCTGTTATACCTGCGTAGATAGATTTGCTATCATTATTTTTTCTTGATAAACTTTTGGTTTCACTCTTCTACCCTCTTTCCTCTTCTATGTGTACTGTTTCTTAGGCTGCTGCTTCTTAGTGATGAACTGGATGCTGTAGGCTAGGCAATGTTAATATCAACTTCTTTTGAAAAATTTCTTAAGGTTTAGAGAATTGAGAATCATGATATCTATGTATAACCAGTTAAAAATAAAAATTCTTGAACATCTTACATTTTCCTAAATGTATTTAAATAGATTTTATGACTATATATATATATATATATATACACACACACACACACACAGAAGTACACTAGGCAAAGAAGTTTTAGAATTACGATTTGTCAGAAGTTTTAGAGAAAAGCCCATGTGACTTAGAATATTAAATTTTGACAAAGAAGAAGTAATGTTATAGATCAGGAAAGGTTTTCTATGTTATAGAAAATTTTGGAAAAGAGTGCAAACCCAAGTTGGAAAGATTGCTTAGTAGTGTAAGTGCTAATAATATTTTAACATCTCATTAAGTAATATTTTTCTATTCATTAGTAAATAACAGGACGTGTTTGAAATCTGGTTAAAAAGATAGTTTATTTCTTTTGTTTTCCCCAGTCTCTTGTAAACTCTGGAAGACCACAATGATTTGGGGGAGAAAAGCTATTACTCGTGTGTGATATATCAGTTCAGTATATTATTTCTGCCTGGGAAATAAGATCTGCATTTTAGCTAGAGTTGACAGATGAAGTAAATATCTTTCCACATATAACTACGCAACCCTTTCCCATCACCTAACAAAAAACAAACAAACAAAAAGACTGCCTCACATATACAAGAACGGTTCCTTTAGCATATTCTCCAAGAGTGGGATGCTGTATTTCGCAGAGACCACTAGATTGCTTCTTAGAGGCCTGGATCTGGCTTTGCTGCGGTGATGCTGTCCAGCCTTGGGTAAGTTAGTTAATCTTTTGGGACGCCTTAATATCATCATCTGTAAAAATGGTAGTGTTGGGCTTACAATATGATCTTTAAGGATGTTTTAGGTTGTAAAGTTGAAATGCTCTTTAGGTTGTTTAAATACTGTGAATCATGAGTCAACTCTGGCCTGTTCTATCACTGCCCGATTGCTGTAGTCAGGAGGCTTGTTAAACTCTTGTATTTAACGTGCATGCTTATAATAGTAATATTGATAGTAATATTACATTAAACTGCTTTGACTTGCATGATCTAATAATAAACTGTAGCCATTGAGTGGGATCTTGGTGGCCTGAGAGAGTTAATGTACCTCCAGCGTCATAGCCTTCGCCTGTCCATAAAGCGGAAACAAGCAGAAACCTGGATAGTCCAAAAGTCATTTTATATTTAGCTTTGAAATTTGTTTCTGTACAATCATTTGAATATGGCTGAATCACAAATTAACTTCATAAAAATTAATAAACTTTCATTGGAATGGATTCTCTTGTTTGTTCTTCTTCAGTTCTTTTCTGATATTCACTGCATGCTAGGCATAAGCCATTTCATCTTAAATGTTGCAGCCAAGGCAGAACTATCCTTTCTGCTTTTTTGTAGAGAAGGCCTGGTGATGGTGGGGTTGCAAGTTTTTATTTTATATCGCCTTTTAGAGATATGAGTAGAGAAAGTAAAATAAGGCAGGTCAAAAGGAAAGTACCAAATAGGTATTAAGTTGCAAAAATATCAAAGCAAGCAGAAAGAATACAATAAATTTTGTTTGCAAACTTGTTAGGTTTGCATTTGGGTACATCTTTATGGGTAAATATGAGCTGAGTGGATAAGCGTTGGGAAATACCTTAGTTTTAACACATTGCAGGTTGATGTATTAATCTAAGTTTACATAATAAAAACATGGTTTGTCCATTAATTTAGGGCTATTTTTTAAATGCCTGTTCTACATATTTATGTATCTGGTTTCCTGCTTAGATCATGTAATTAGTAACTCATTCTGATTTTTTTTACCATAATACATTTTCCAGTATTTATTCCGCATGTTTATAGTTCACTGGAAAAATTCCTTTCTAACATCTGTTCCGAATTAGTTCGCTTTTCAGTTATGTTTTCCTGTTTTATCAATTGCAGTGATGAGAATAGAAAGCCATATTTTTAAAACTTAAACTTATTGGGGTGACAGTGGTTAGTAAAATTACATAGGTCTCAAGTGTACATTTCTATAATACATCATCCATATATCACATTGTGTGATCAGCAACCAGAGTCAGTTCTCCTTCTGTCACCATATATTTGACCTCCTTTATCCTCTTCTATCATTCTCCCTCCCTCCTTACCCTCTGGTTACCATTAAACTGTTGTCTGTGTCTATGAGTTTTTGTAGAAAGCCATATTTTAAATATTTTTGCTATTGAAATTTAGTAAAATTGAAATAAACTACCTTACTATTTTTAATTTCTGAAAATGATTCTTATTTAAATTCACATGTTAAATCACTATTTTCACTTTTTAAAAATAATAGAATAAGTTGGATAAAATTTGAAATCAATTTACCACAGTTTTGTAGCATTTTATAGATATCAATTGACTTTTTAGTATTTCAAAAATTTTTTGAGAGAAGCTTCTATTAATCTCAACATCTTTTTAAAGGCATTTTTGTTTAAATTATCGTGGCCATATTTATTTTTGGAGATGAATTTATTGAGCTCTTAGGACAATTGGCACAGAGTAGGTGCTCTATAGGCATTTGATGAATGAATGAAAGCAATTTCAAGAAGCTTTATTCAAAATATTGTATTTTCTTTGTCCTAAGCAACCTCATGGCCTTATTAACTTTTCCAAGAGAGTTTTACTCAGGGGTTAGGCGTGAGAGAGGAGCAGAGAAGGCTTTCTGTACGGTACGTTGTCCTGCTGTTACTGCATCTCTCTGTCCCACTGTTGCAGCTCGTCTTCTAGTTGCCCATATTGAGGGCAGTGCCCCCAAGTTACATCACTCTGTGACATCTGTGTTTGAATTGAGAACTAATTTAGGTATCCTAAGGAATTGTATCACCTTTTGACCCCAGTACCCCCAAGAATTAAGTTCTGGCTTATCTCTTTATTTGGACGTGTCACTTTAGCTCTTGACAGTTTCACAAGATTGTGTTCTTCCCTTTTGTCTTCACTGTCTCGGCCCTGGGCATGCATCAGGGAGTTTTTCACTTGTAGTCAACAGATTTCCAACTCTAACCCTGACTTGCTTTCCAGTTCTGGATGCTGCTAGTCAAGGCCTCCAGGTGCAGTCACTTGTGTACCACTTATCACCCATAGACTAAGGGGCCCAAGTGTAGAATATTATCTAGGAATTCAAATTATATCTACTAAACATTTAATCTATTAAATATTGTAAGGTTTAACTTTTAAATAGATAATGAATTCACAGGATTCAAACAACAAAATGTTTAGTGATGAAAAGTTGCCCTTCCACCCCTGTCCCCCATTTACTCAAGTCCCAACCTTCCAGAGTTTTTAAATGTATATTTAAGCCAATACAAATATAAATTCTCTTTTCATTCTTTATACAAATGGAAGCTGATATGTGTTCTGCCTTTTTCATTGAACAGTGTATCTTAGAGGTCTTTCCATAACAGTGGAAAATATCCAAGATGTCCTTCACTTGAACAATTTACCTTGGAGATCTCTTCCACATCATTGTGTGGGAGTAGCATCATTTATTTAACCAGTCCCACATTGATGGACTTTGGGGAAATTTTCAATCTCTTGCTATTATGAACAATGCTGCAATAAATTCTTTTGTTATATAGATTATTTCACACTTGTGAAATATGTTTGTAGGGTAAATTCCTAAAAGTGGAATTGCTGACCAAAGAGTATATCTCATGGTGGTTTTATAGGTCTGACCAAATTGTTCTCCATAGAGGTTGTACAATTTACACCCCACCAGAAATGTACAAGAGTGCCTGATTACCCATATTCTTGCCAACAGAATATGTTATGAACTTTAGGATTTTTTCCAATCTCATGTGAAAAATATTATCTTAGTGTAGTTTTAATTTCTATTTCTCTTATGAATGAGTTTGAATATCTTTTCATATGATTAAGAGCCATTTGTATTTACTTTTTTGAAATGTCTCATATTCTTCGCCTATTTTGAGACGGGCAAGGTTGCTTAAAAATAACCATGTGACCAACATTTATTTATATTATGGAAACTAGTCCTTTTTACTATGAGTTGCAACATACCTTCCCTGCCCCCCAGTTTGCCATTTGTTTTTTGTCTTTGCTTATGGTATTTTTGCTTTGTAGGTATTTTTCTAAAATGTAGTTTAATTTGTCAGTCTTCTCTTTTATGACTTCTGGATTTTGTGCCATAGTTAGAAAAAAGCCTGCCTCACTAAAGGTTGTAAAAGAGATTCCTCATATTGTCTTCTACTACTTTTATGGTTTCTATTTTACACTTAAATTTTTGACCCATTTTTCGTGGTGTATGGTGTGAGGAATAGGTCCGACTTTATTTTTTTCCATGTGGCTATAAAGTTGCCCTAACATTAGTGAATAGTCTGTCTCTATCTACATTGTTTTGCTTCTTACCCAAAACAAGACTTTCATTTACTTGTTTTTCACATCTACTTTGCTGTGACTGAATATAAATACAGTTCTCTGTTTTCCTTCCTATAGAACACCTTTTTTAATTGCAAAGATGTCTTTCACAGTGCTACCTCTCTGCTTTCCTCAGTAACACCATCAGCCTGGCAGACAATATTTGAATGAATACAGGCTGCTCAGAGCTCTCCAGGATTTTCCATTGAGCAACAACTGGCTAACAAGAAATCCTAACTATAATCAGGTTCCTTTGAAGACTATTCAAACCAGAGATGTCTTCTAGCCCTTTCTAGCCATACTACCAGCTATCGCAGAAGCTGAAAGTTACTATCTGGGTCCTTCACTCCTGAGGCAGTCTGGTTCAGATTACTTTCCTCTGTGCAAATGCACCTCACCTAGCATCTCTGCTTTGTCTGACAGTATGGGATATTACCTTTTGTAATTTGGAGTGGGAACCATAATATGTCAAAAAAAAAAGTCATTTGGATTCCCCATCATACAGTGACCCGTCCAGAACCTCATTTATTTGAGAAAGTGATTGTAGATGAATGATTTGGGGAACATGCATCCTCAATTTGAACCCCCGAGTTTTTCATCTAGGAAACCTAGGGAAAGCCCTAGCATTGTTCTACCTAGGAGAAAGTGTCCAAGCAGGCAGATGAAATTGAATTTACTTATCTCCTTACTAGCACTTTTGAAGCTACTTGGGCTAATTTTATAGCTCCTTGATAAAAGACTTCCTTCCACTTTGAACCATTGCTCCATGTGATCTTTATCTGTTAAACTTATCTAGGGCATCTTGCCTGTTCTTTATTATTGGAGCTTTTGGGGGGATCATTTTTCTTATCTCTGCCTTCAGACTGGCCCCTGATTCTGGTAGTATATTCTTTGCCCAGTACTAATTTCATTTAAAGTTATTTTGGCCCAAACCAATTTTGGCCAAATACAGTTGAATTGAAAACAAACTGGTCAACTGGACAAATTCGGTAAAAAATAAGTATCCTAAGTTTTTTGAGTAGTGGTAATTTTAGTGTGTTATGGGGTGATTAAATACTTTTGATTCATATCCTAGGGATTTTTCTAATTTTTCTTTTATATTTCAAATCAATTTTCAGCTACAAGAGTACTTTTTTCTTGTGATACCAAAAAGTTAAAACAACCTAGTTGACTAACAATAGAATATCTGAACAAGCTTGATCTTAAATATAAGGCAATAAGAGGTTAATTGGAACAATCAAAACATCGAACGATAAGATAGAAGCATGTTTCCTTTATTGTTTCTTTCTCCTCATTAAAAAGGCAGTGCATGTGCAGTACAGGACACTCAGAAAAATGTAGATAAGGAAAAGAAGGACAAAAGAAAAAAATAAAAGCCGCAAATTAACTCACCCCGGAATAACCACTGTTGTCCTTCAGTGTCTTTTCAAATACATTTTATAGACATAAACTCTGCACACTGTTTGTAACCTGCCATTATTTAAACATTCTCCAATTATTGATTAGTCACCTCTGTCCAGGATTTGGTCCCTTTCTGCCTTTTGTCTTGCACCTGTGAGCTGGTCCACCTTAATTGGGAGTACATTTCTGTTCTCTTTTCTTCTGTCCCTCAGTCCTGCCTACGTTCACATGTAGACTAGGCCCCAAAGATCCGCTTCCTTTTTTTAAAGGAGACAGTTTGTAAATAAAGCCATTCTGCGAAGCTTTTCTATGGACTTAGGAAAGGGACCCAGTTCTAGAATTCCTGTGGAACTCTCCCATTATATATAAAATAGTTTTGGAGTTCATGCTTGATGTGCATTATGTGTGTGTGTGTAAATTAGATGAGAGTGAAGTGAGGGGAAGGATTACGTTGGATTCCCACTAAAATGAAAATAAGGAAGCATTGAAACGGAAATTCATTATCATTGGAGGGAAATTATTTAAAGAGACTCTAAGTCAGTATTGGTAAATAGCTGCCATGTGCTGTGCCTAAACCCAAGCCCACGGTAGACATCACTAATCAGTCAGGGCACTATTTCTCATTGGATCCACACTCAGCTTTGGATCTTTTTCTGAAATGGGGTTCTAGGTAGCTGTATCTGTTGGAGTTGCTGTGGAGGACAAAGTTTTTACCATTGTTGCTCTACAATGTTACATTAAAGGTTTTTTAAAATAGTGGGTTGAACAAAGTTATAAAATGTTTTATATCTGATAAGTAATTTTCCGATGATATGATGGGATGTGAGCAAAGAGTAATTATCTGAATCTCAGGCCGAGCACATGCCTCATAGTTAATATCATGGAAGCGGCATAATTAAATTATGGGTTTGTTAGGGAGTACAAACAGTGTCACAATAATGCTCATCATTATAAATTGCCCATGGTCATGGTGATTGACTTTGCAGCCATTCACTCTACCCCAGATGATTAGTCTAAGCAATCATGGTTAATCCCATTTGCTTTGTCAATGAAGGGTTAGGAATGGCCTGTAACCTATTCTGCCCAATGAGATGTGAAAGGAAGTCTGGAGGAGGGCCAGAGTGCTTCTTGGAAAGGGTTTCTTGTCCCTAAAAAGAGATAGAAGAAAGAGATGGTGCCTCTTCTCTGATTATGATGTTCTGTCTGCATATGATGGCTAGAACTGCCCAAGCCATTTTAGGAGAAACCAGCTTTGGATGAATCTGATCTAGAAGATGGCAGAACAGAGAGAGAAGAAACCTGAGCCCTTGATGACCTTATTGAACTGCTGATTATATTGTACTTGGTCTGCCTTACCTCCGAACTTCCAGTTCTGTGAGATAATACAGTTCCTTATTGTGTAAGCCCGCGTGCGTGATCTGGGATTTTGTCACTTGCAGCCAAAAGCATTCTGAGTGATGGATATACTATTTTGTTCCAAGCAGATTCACGTCAGATGGATTTGATTTTATTCTGATGAAATCAGGGGTTCTTCCCTCCCCTGTCTTCTGGCTTCATAAAGGGGGTGCAAATTCTAACTGGCGTATTCTTGTCTCATTCTTAGACCAGGGTTTTTCACAGAAAGCAACAAGGAACAAGCCTGTACCGTGTCTTCTGGAGCTTTGGGACTGTTCAAATAGCTGGTGGTGTGAATGCTCCTGTTTGTTATTCATTCCTTCTTTTCCTGATTCTGATTCTGATTTCTTGCTTTGATCTTGGTGCCTGCTCTTGCATATTTTGCATCTTAGCCTGTCCTCAAGATTGTTTAATAGATTTATTTTCCCCTCTTCTCTCTTTCCCCAAATCTCTCTCATCCACTCCTTCGTCACTTTGTGACTTGACTTTGTGGCCCCAGTGGGGGCTATTCTAAGCAGATATATATAATCTTTGCCAGAAATAATGGTGAATTAAGTTAAATAAGTAATCATACAGATATTTGGTCTAGACTGGCATGGTGAAAAAAAAGAAGAGGTCAGCTTCATTCTCTCACTAGTGCCTTTTACTCATGGCGTAGAATAAGGAGCACTGGAAGTGATCCTAGGGGTCAGGGCACTTGAGTCTGCATTGTGGCTTTACTGTTTGCTACCTGAAAAATCTTGGGCAAGTCACTGAGTTTCTTCTTTGAAATTTGTTACTGATTCTTGCCTAATTTTTTTAGTATTACTACGATTTAAATGAAATAATGTGAGCATGGAAATGAAAAAAAAACTTTTTAGAAAAAGGAGTACTCAAGCTTGGTTGGATTTTCTGATTATTTTCCAGTGACCTAATGTCAAAGGCCCTAGAATCAGCTCTGTGTAGTTTGTTAGTCTGTTTGTAGAAAGATAATGGAATAGAATGTGGGGCATAATAATAGAAGTAATTAGGGATTGAAGTTGATATTTTTGTGGCAACCTATAGCCTGAAATGAAAAGACAGAGCCACACAATATACAAAAGGAACTGAAGGTCAGGATGTTGAACTTGAGGCTTATTTGTAGTTCAACCAGAAATTCTGGTGAGCCAAGGCAGGGGAAGGAGAAACCAGCAGGGGGAACACCCCCCTCTAGTGGCGAGGAGCCAGATTCTATATTTGATTGCTAAGATGGGGGAACTGGAGAGTGGATGACTCCTTAGGATGTTTAACTTTCTTAAGAGTCCTGAGGATCTAGAGGTAGAATTCTTAGGGAAGACCTTTAGCTCCAGCTTTGTTTATCAAGAGAGGTAACACATTTCACAGAATAAGTAGTATCTTGGCACTCTCATGTGGAATTGATTGAAAAATGTAGAGGCTATGGTTATTGGAAAAGGTTCAGTTTATCTTTATGTAAGCCATCTAGAGATCATGAAAATTAGGAGACTTGTTGCTAAATTTCGTACTGTTTCTGAGATGATACAGTGGGTATCTATAACCCATTTGTAGGGGGAGAAAGCCTGTATTTAAAGTTACGGATAATGCCATAGGGTAGTTTTGTCTATATTTATGTAAAATAATGGCTGTGGATTTCCTAAGTATGATTTTTAATTTGAAAATTTCAGTGGCTATCCTAAGAACTAAATGTTTAATTTGCATCTCAAGAAGTGATTTAATTGCTACCTGTGGAAAAGTGGTGAAGTTGAGTATATTAAAATAACATATTACCCCCAATTCAGTGGCTTGATAGGGACACCTAATACATTCCTGAAGGACAGCTCCTCCTAAGGATGCATGTTGTTGATAATAATTGCATGTAATTATTACATTACAAATGTCAGAGTCCATTGAAGTTTTTACTGATGTTTGGGAAGAATTCTTTTAAGTTTTCTTAACGATCTCTGAAGAGGCAAAATTTCAGAGAATAAAATTTTTATGGTACTGTGTTAGATCTAAGGACAAGTTGAATTAGCATTCAAATCTAATACAGAAAAGAATGATGAAGGCACAAAAAAGTAAATTCTGATACAAGACTACATTATGAAAGTGTCATTTAAAAAAATTTTAACTAAAGTTTATTGGGGTGACAATTAATAAAACTGAAAAGAACAAAGGAACAAGACAAACAAATGAAAAAACAAAAATTCATTAAAAAATTTTTAATGTCAAACTTCCTTACCCCAAAGGAAAGAAATTTGAAGCTTATGGTAGAAACAGCCTCTCAATAACTTGACTCTTCTTATGAAATAAAAATGGAAAAATTATCTAGAAAATATAAACTTATACTTGGGTAAAGTGTGATTATAGAGTTATGAAATTAACCTTTGTGCATAGTTGTGGAACTAATGTCCTTAGTTTATAATGTTCTTAGTTATACTTTATAAATATACTTGACTTTGGGAAAGAAGAACGAGGTCGGGCAGTAGATCAGGATCTGCCTACTCGGCAAAACCCGACGTAGAAGGAGGAGGTTAGTAATGGCTCATTCTTAGCTGAGAAAAATTCAGTATGGAATAATTAAGGTCAGAGAGTTATGATTATGTTAAGTGAGTTCACAGATATTGTTGAAAACAAGTCGGTTAGAACTGATTTGCTAATATATATATATATATATAATAAACCAATTAGATGGTCTCTTTATTAAATTAGTGTGACATTAGTAGAAGGTATCTGAGGAAAGTGAAATAGATGATACGGTGGGTGGTAATTAGACCTTCATCAAATCCTAGCAGTAAAGAGGTACTACAATATGTACATTAGTGACGGCTTAATTCTATAAATAAAGTTTGATGTTAAGAATTGATACAATGTTGGCATTGCAAAAATTAGGCAAGTATTGATTTCTGTGAAGTGCCAGTCTCCAAACCTCATTTGAAATGTCAGATAATGTATGAGGATATTAATTCACATTTGTATAGGATTGAACAGTATTTGGAATGTTTTCACATACATGATCTTATTTGATTCCTATCAGAACTCTGGGTGGGGGAGAGAAGAACAGGTCTTATTATCCCAGTTTTACAAATAAGGCAATGGAGGCTCCGAGAAGCTAATAGACTAAAGAGCAAATAAGGACTAAATAACGGAGTGGGACTTAACCCCAGAGCTCCTTACCAAAATGCTTTTGTTCACTGTACTAGTTTCCTGTGATTGCTGCATCAAAGGACCCAAATCTGGGGAGCTTAAAAGAACAGCAATTTATTCTCTCACAGTTCTGCAGGTCACAAGTCCAAAATCGAGGTGTTGGTGGGGCTGCACTTCCTCTGGAGGCCCTAGGGATGAGTCAGTTCTTTGCATCTGTCAGCTTCTGGTGGCTGTGGGATTCCTGAATTTGGGGTCACCTTACTGCAATCTGTGCCTCTGTGGTCACATAACGTCCTCCGTCTTTCTGTGTCTTTTCCTTTTCTGACTCAGATTTCTCTTTGTCTTTCTTTTACAAGGATTCCTATATGACTTACAAACCAGGATGGTTTCCTCATCTCAAGATCTTTAATTACATCTGCAAAGACCTTTTATTCAAATTAGATAATATTCACAGGTTTCAGGCGTTAGGACATGGACATGTCTTTTCAGGGGCCATCACTCAACCCACTGCATTCTTTATATGCCATTTAATTCTGTGTTTTCCTTTTGTATTGAAGAAATAATTCTTCTGTCTGAAGATGGGCAGTGGACTATGGAATTTTTAGCTAGTATGTAGAGAGGAACATTTAAGATATTTCCGGTTGGTGCTAAGTGCTTAGTAACTAAAATTGAAATAATTAACACAAGAATTCCACCAAATTGTTATGCTAGCTTTTGCATTCACAGAACTATAAAAAATGGGACTAAATTAAGTTAAAGTAACATCTGACTATTCATGGTTAACAACATTAAAGTTGACTTTTCTGTTTGTTGTATGATTGGGCTAAAAGGTACGCGCGCGCATGAGAGAGAGAGAGAGAGGGAAGAGAGAGATGCATTTTGTTAATGGCTTTAGTCAGTATGATCAGTTTCTTATATCACATGGGTATTCTAATTTGGATCATATAAATCGAGATCCAAGTATATGCAAGTAAACTCTGAGGGAAGGGATTTGATGAGTCTTGTTCTCAATTAGCTCCCTAGTGCAGTTCCTGACATACAGAAGTGCTCAAACAATTTGCTGAATGAATGAAATAACTTTTTATAATGCCCAAATCAGGCAGCTGTGAGTCCCTTACTGGTTCACTTTTTGGACAGTCCTGAATCTCAATAACAATAGAGTATATCATTGTAGGAGAGTCCTCACTGACCCTAAGAGATTCCACTGAGTCTGTTTACTTTTTTATTATTATTAGTTTCAGGTGTAGAAAACAATATAATAGTTAGACATTTATACCCTTCACAAGTGATAACCGCCCTTCCCCAATCTATTATGCTTCTGAGTCCATTTACTTTTGACAGAGCCTAGAACTTGTTCATCTCTGATTATCTTAAGCTCCCGGCCAAAAAACTGTCGTCCTTGCCTTATTCACATTAATAAAATTCATCAATGAGGTTCACTTTTCACTAGCATGAGCAAATGTACCCTTAGAGGCATTAGAATGGGGCTCTGTATACAGTACTTCCGATCATTAGTGCTGTACCTGAAGCTCTGGGGAGGACTCAGGCTTTTATCCTCTCAGAAGTCTACAGTTTTGACTCTCTGGTCTAGCTTTTAGTATTAACAGATAGGAGTCCAGCGATTCTAACTAACTGTGTGCCAGACTCATCTATGTGGTATCTCAAATACTGCTTCTGACCAAGCTTAGGATCCTGTCATCGTCCCTATTTTACAGAAGCACAAAGAAGTTAAGTAACTTGCCTAAGTTCACGCCAAGACTTGGGGAGTCTTTCTTCAGAGCCTGTGTTCTTCTCCCTCTCCAGTGCTACCCTTATGCTTATTCATTTGTAGTAACCTCTTCTTTCTTTTTGGAAGCTTATATTTTTTTCTTTTTAAACTTCATTTTACCAGGAAATTATGTCTAAGCGTGTACTTTTTTTCATTTCTCCTCCCTGGCGCTTAGCATGTGCTTTTGATCGAGCTACTTTAGTCTCTTCCTGAGGGAAGTTTCTTGTACTGAGGTTTGATTATTGCTTTCTCCATTATGATTCTTCTTGAACTTTTTAAATTTGCAATTAGGCCTCCTAGACCTATCCTCTAATTCTCTTCATTCGGGAATTCCATTTCTTTTTATTTTTGCTTGGATAGTGGGATAACAAATTTGTTTTTCAGAAGGGTCTGTTCTACTTTTTACTTCCTTATTGGACATTTAAAATTTATAAATCACGTTTAAAGAATTTCCTGGTCTATTGTTGTGTTCTGGTTATTCCTCTGCATTCAATAGCATATAAAAATACTATTACCAAATAAATGCAGTGTATATTAGAAATGCGAGGCTATTCAATATTAGGAAGTGTTAATGTAACATATCACTTTAATAGATCAAAGGAAAAAAATCTTAGGCTAATTTCCACAAATATTAAAAAGGCATTTATTTGATAAATCGATACCATTCTTGATTAAAAAAAAACACAAAGTAAAAACAGCTATTGATAATCAGGAAATGAAGGATACTTTCTTAATAGCCGTTGGCATACTTAACATTGGAATACTTAAGCAATATTTCCTAAGTGTGTCCTGTGAGCTGTGGATCTGTGGATTTATATAAAAAAGGGTATCTTGCTATATTAAGGTAAAGCAAGGGGCTATAACAAATACCATCATTTCAGCAACTCAATACCATAGAAATTTCTCTCCCATAATAGTCCAGTGTGGATGTTTCTGGTTGATAGAGTTTCTCTGCATGGTGATTCAGGGACTCAGGTTCTTTGCATCATGTGGCTCTGCCATTGCCTAGGGCCTTGAAAGCTTCTGTTTCCACCTGGTGGAAAAGCAAAGGTAGGGTGCAGAATGCATACCATTTCCGTTTACATTTCCACATTCTATGGCCAGACCAGTAACTCACCTGTTTGTAAGGTAAGTATGTGTGTGTTTGGGGCGAGGGGAATGGGAAATAGTATCTGGCTGGGCAGCTATCCATGGGGAAATAGGTAGGCGTCCTCATTTGTAGTTGGCAGGAGGGCCACCTGAATGGAGGACACTGTGGTAATATGTTTCCAGTTTTAAAATATACATATCCTTTCACTTTAAAACTCCACTTCTAGCAATTTTCCTGCAGCTATATCACAAATGTGTGCATATTTATGTTTTAAGGATATACCTAGCAATACTGTAATAGCAAAACATTGGAACTATTTTGAATGTCCACCAAAGGGGATTGGATGAATAAATTCTTGTATATCCATGCAATGGAACACTCTTCTGGCACGAAAGGGAACAAGGCAGTGATATGTGTATTGTCTGAGGAGAGAAAAGCAAAGTAAAAAACTGTGTGCATGGCTACCATTTATTTAAAAAGAAATATTACACATATGCTCATATATTCATAGAATATTTGTGGCAAGATCACAAGAAACTGGTAACAGTGTTGCTTCTGGTTAAAACTAAGATGATAGGGGGTTAGGGTGGGGGAGAGACATGCTTTTACTGTATACTCATATATTTTGATATGCACCTATTTAAACAAATATAAAAAGTCAGTTGTTGAAGTATAGTAAATAACATGGAAAGCTGGTTGTAATATATTGTTGCCTGAAAAAAGTTGCCTCATGAAAAGACTGTACAATGTCTCATTTTTATAAATAAAATTTTAAAATGGCATATACAAAATATAGTGGTTTATTTGTGATATTTTGCTTATCTGTATATAAAATTTTTATAGTGAACATATATCACGTTTGTAATTCAAAAAAACTACAAGAATAAAAAAGAAACATAATGAAAACTTTTCTCAGGAGTCCCAGTTAATCCTGCCATCAAGTCTTTCCCCATTTCCCTTGTTAAGATTAATGAATACCTCATTTTTGTTTCCATGCGACATTTTTCATATGTTCATCACAATCTGAATTGCATTATCATGTACACATTTGGCCCACGTACTCTGTACACCCATTAAGGGCCTGGATCATACCAAATTTATTTAGGTATTTCTGTCTGTGTTTCCCGTAACAGGTGTGCAGTAAATACTGAGTTGGTACTTAAAGTAGGGAGCACAGTGAGTGAAGTGGTTGTGCATTTTGTTTTTGTGAAATGCAACTTACGTGCACTACTATATCAGATTGACTAACTACTTAGTGATGCCAGTGGCTAGTTAGGTACAATGCAAATCACGTTATGATACTGGTTGCCTCCAGGGACCTCTGTCTCTACATCTTAAATCAGTTTGCATGGGTCTGCTATAGAAATATATGTAGTAAAAACTGACAGTTAAAAATAAATTTAAGAATAACTCAACTGCTGATGATATGGTCCGTGCTCTGACACAGACGAGACACTCCTATCTGCTTAGTATTTTAATGTAGAGTAGTTTCCTCCTATTCTCTCCATACTATTTTCTTCATTTCTATACTTTTGCTACAACCTTATAAATATAGCTGTATTTTTGATTGGTGATCAGGGGTCAGTTATGAATGAATGAAAAGAAATACAAATAGAATAATTGGGAGCTGATCATATTACTTGCAGCAGTAAGATTTTTTTTAATTGAAAATTGAGAATAAACTTAGTCTGGATTCTCTGCAATTCCCCCTTTTACTGCCAATATGACCTTATACTCTGTTTCTTTCCTATGTTTGTAGTCATACTTATCATATTCCAAAATTCCATCTAGGGCATTTCTTCAAATCTTTCTTCCTGGGAGGGCCTCTGTATATACCCACTGACCCAAGTACTACTAACATAGAGTCAATCAGATGCCACCCCTTCAAAGAAGTCATCAGAGACCCGCTCAATTTCACTCTTTACTCATTCTTCCATTCAGTTGTTATACCTCCATTGGAGGACTAATTACAATTTGTTCATTAATTTGTTTATTCATTCTGTACACATTCATTGAGTGTCTACTGTGCATATGTTGTTTTGGGAGCTAGGATGGAGACCACTAAGACAATTTGTCCTCAGGAAGCTTACAGAATAGCGGAAGAGGCAGATAAACAGAACAGTTTCAGTACAGTGTAACAACGAGTGTATTCATAATTCTGTAGAAGCACAGAGAAGGAGCATCTCATCTAGCAGGGGATGGGGAATTACAGAAAGATCTGAACGCTGAAGTTAGAGAAATGGAGGTAGGGAAGGGAATCTCCCAGATTGATACAGCAGCACATTGTAGATCTTGGAGATGTGAAATGTGAAATGTCTTGCATGTTTGAAGAATAAGTGGCTTAGGTTGGATTCTGGAGTGGCAGGAGAAGAGGCCAGAGAGG
This sequence comes from Rhinolophus hipposideros, assembly GCF_964194185.1. Taxonomy (NCBI): domain Eukaryota; kingdom Metazoa; phylum Chordata; class Mammalia; order Chiroptera; family Rhinolophidae; genus Rhinolophus; species Rhinolophus hipposideros. Next base: position 55,853,985 of record NC_138057.1, on the reverse strand, counting down.
CAAGAAGGGCTAGAATGTGATGGGCCTGTTACGCTAAGCTAGGGACGTGACCTTTCTGAAAGCGGTATAGAACACTTGCAGATTTTATGGAAGTAAGCTTTGAATTCTGTGAGTTTCTTGAGGGCAGGACTCAAGTCTTGTACATCACTATATCACCTTAGCACCTAATACAGAGCTAAATACATAACAGAGGCTCAGTAAAATCGAATTAGATTTGCTGGGTACCACTCCAATGCTTTTTAAAGAATTGATTTATATGAAATAACAGTAATCGTGTTGAACACTTTTTGTATAGTCCATCAAGTCTACAAACATTATCTTACCTAATCCTTACAACTACTCTCGAAGGCAGATATAGTGATTTAGAGGGTTTAAGTAAGGGGATTGTAGTGTAGTAGTTAAGTCTGCTAGGTTTTCAGCTGCTCCATTTACTAGTTTTGACCCTGAAAGTTGCATGTACATCAGTTTCCTCATCTGTGAAATGATAATGATACCTACCTCATGCTGAATTCATATGTTATTGTGAGGATTAATGATACACGTAAATATATAGAAAGTGCTTGGCCATATAGTTGCTATATGATTACATGCTCAATAAATGTAATTTTTAACTATTATTAAGAAACATACCCCAAAGACACACGAGCAGTTAGTGGTGAAGCCCAGAGTGAACAAAACAATCTGATTTCAGAAGTTTTAATTACTGTACTCTGTTATAACTGCTTCTCTGGTTATAGTGCGATATAAAGATGGGTTCTGAAGCAGTGACACAAACTGAAGAATTTCAGTCAGTATGGGAAATACCATTTGGGGTAGGGAATTCTTAGGAGCTCTTCAAATGACCCCCCCTTTGCTACCTTGCCTGCACATAAGGGAGTTATAAGAGAATGCATCTCTATCATTTACGTAAATGCCATTAAATCCAGATTCACAATGCACACGGCTAATGACACTGGAGAGGGTCTTGCCAAAGGCGCCCTTTAGGGGTTGGTCTGCTAGCGCTGACACCTGGTATACCGTGTCAAGTCCTGTTGTTCTGTTCCCCTTCTTCATATTCCCTAGATTTTTCCAACTTTAGGACCTAAGTGGGAGTCTTATGTTGGAGGATGTTGTGCAAACCACATGCGTAAAGAAAAGAATTTACATTTTTCCTTTCTTAGCTTCTGGAACATCAGTGATTCCATCCTCCCACTTCTATTGGGCAGAAATTGAGGTATTCTCCTTATGCTCCCTCATCTTCTCCAAAACCCACCAACACACACACACACAGACACACACACACACACACACACACACACACACACACACACACTCCTCGCCGTTCATGTCAGAAGGATCCAGCATAACTACTTCATTATTTTTTCTGAGGACCCAAGAACATATAAAATCTTTGGTAATAAAGGAACTTACCAGCAATTCACTTTCTTTCCTCCATTCCTACTCTTTCCTCTTATGGCTGTCGTTTAGCTTTATTTTCTGTTTCTTTACTCACCATTTTGTCCCTCTCTCCCTTGTACAATGCCTGATGATGTAAGTAGGCATTCAATATTTTTGAAAGAAGAAAAGAAAGGCAAGGTGCATTGTATATTCAATACCTTAATAATATTCCATGACAGAAAAATGTGCAAAAAATTGCCATATTAATTTTTTTATGAGAGAAGCTTGTTCTCAGCAGATGTGCCCCATCTTAGCCTCCACTGCCACATTAGAGCTCATACAAGTTCTAGATTTAGTTGAGTACCCCGAGTATAGTTCTGGTGGTAAAGGAACTGAATGGATAGCTCACAAATGGATCTCCAGGTTGGAAGCAGGTCTGTCTCATGGTGTCTGTTATTTCTCCAAGTTCTTTGCATTTTCGTGACTTCACAGTGGAAAAGTTTCCACAGATTTAAGTCTATAAAGGAAATTATTAAATCATAGGAGACATATTACTTACTGTTAGGGGTGGAGAGAAAATAATCTCTGGAAAGTAGAAGATATCCAGAAAACCCAAGTTCATTGTTTCAACTCACTTTCTAGGTTTAAAACCTTGGAAATCACTGACTTCTACAGACTTCCAACCTGGTGGAATGGAGCAGCAGACCTAATTCTCTTAGTTTCGTTTTTTAACTCCTTTCTATATCACCCGTTATATTTGAAACTGTAGTAATCTCCGATAATTGTCTTCATACCTCAGCCCTCCCATACACCTTTCTCTCACTAACTATTAACTCTTTAGAATTTTTAATTCGAATTTGTTGACATCACTTAGTGATCACGGTGCTAAAACCTGCAAAATTATAGACACAGATATCTGTGCCCATGGTCCAGAATACATAACACTCATAATTCTGGTATCTATAAGAACTCAAATTTACGTAGACAGTGATCCTTAGACAATCCTCCTCTCAGTGTTTTCCTAGGCAAACCTTTAGAAATGTGAAAAAGAGGCTAAACTTCAGGACCTTATCTTTGCCTGAAAGTCCAGACTCGTGTTTAGTCATGTTTAGACAATGCACTAGTGGACTATCCAGACATGTTCAAAGCGGTGAACCTAGTCTTTTAGGACTTTGGTCCTGGATCTCATGCAATGTACTGCAATATGCAGAAACACTCAGTATGTGTCCCAAAATGAAGAACATCTGCTCCTAAAGCCCAAGTATAGTGTGTGTGTCTACAACCTGGAGATAGGCTCCAAGACTTCAAAGGAAAGTGATACCCAATCTTGAATTTGTGCTTCACATACAAATCTTGTTCACTGCCTACTCTGTATCCAAACCTATTTAAGAAATTGGAAAATTAAACCCAAAGCAAGCAGATAAAGATTAGAATAGAAATCAGCCAAATAAAAAGACAATAGAGAAAATTAACAAAGCCAAGTTTGTTCTTTGAGAAGTAAAATAAAATTGATAAATCTCTACCATGACTGATAAGGATAGAAAACGAATTAACAACACCTGGGATAAAAGAAGAATATCACTATAGATAATATTAACATTAAAAGAATAATATATAGATGACGTATTAAAGAATTGTACACCTGAAACCTATGTAACTTTACTAACAATTGTCACCCCAATAAGCTTTAAAAAAAATAATAAAGGAATATTATGGAAATTTTATGCCAATAAACTCAACAAATTAATGTTTTCAAATTCCTTTAAAACACAACTTACTAAAGCTAATACAAGATGGAATAGAAAATCTGAATAGCCCTATATCTATTTAAAATTTTGAATTTGTGATGAAAAACCCTCCTGTGAAGAAAACTACAGGTCCAGATGGCCTCTCTGGTGAATACTATCAAATATTTAAAGAAATAATATGAATGTTAAGTTCAGAAAATAGAGAAGATGGGGACATTTCCTAACTCATTATGGGGCAAGCATATCCAGATACCAAAACCTGAGAAAAATATTTCAAAAAAAAAAAAAAAAAGAATTCCTGATCAATATTTCTGGTAATGATAGACACTGCAGTAGGCTGAATGTTTGTGTTCCTTCAAATCCATATGTTGAAATCCTAACCCTCAAAATGATGGAGAAGTCAGTGGTCTCAGCCTGGAAGAAAGCCCTACAAGATGCTGTATTTGCTGGTGCCTTCATCTTGGACTTCATAGCCTGCAGGACTTTGAGAAATAAATGTTTGTTGTTGAAAGTCACCCAGTCTGTGGTATTTTGTTATAACTCCAAATTGCTTAGACAAGTTAAAATCCTTAATGAAATATTAGCAGGTTGAATCCATCCAGCAACATAAAGAATAATACGTCATTTTTAAGTGGGTCTATTCCAGGAATACAACAGTTTTTAATCCAAAAATTAATGTATTTCATATATTAACATAATAATAAAGGAGAAAAATCGTATAATCCTCTCAGTGCAGAAAAAGCGTTTCACAAAAAATCAATAATTCTTGACTCAGCAAATAAGGAATAGAAAAAATGTATTTAACCTGATGAAGAACATCTACATCATATTTAACATGAAAGTATTGAAAACCTTCCCCCATGATTGAGAACAAAGTATGGATGTCCTCTCTTACTACTTTTATTTGATATTGAACTGGGGCTCCTAGCCATTGCAATGAGGCAAGAAAAAGAAGTAAAAGCTATAAAGCTTGGAAGGGAAGAAGTAAAATCCCCTCCTTCATCTAGACATGATTCTTTACATAGAAAATTTTAAGGAATCTGTGAGACAACTATTAGGACTTGTAAGTGAATTTAGAAAGACCATAGAACACAAGGTCAATTGTATTTTTATAGATCAGCAGCAAACAATTGGAAACTTAAGGATATAATTCTATATTAGATAACATCCCCAAATGTAGAATATGTAAGAAATGTATCATATACTCAAACATAAAATCAAAACTATAAAGCTTCTAGAAGAAAACACTTGAGTTAGGCAAAGATTCCCTACAGAGAGCATAAATAGCACTAACCAGAAAGGAAAAATATTGATAAATTTGAGTTAAAAGCATTTGCTCATCAAAGGTTTCCATAACAAAAGTGAAAAGGGAAGGCAGACTGGGATAAAAGATTTGCAATACACACATCTTCTATAAATCAATAACCAATAGATGAACACAATACAAAAATGGGCAAAAGACTCGAGCAAGAAGTTCATAAAGGAAGATGTACAAGTAGCCAATAAGCACATGAAATTGCTCAATACCATTAGTCTTTGGGAAAAGTGCAAATGGAAATTAAAATGAGATACCATTTCATGCCCACCAGCATGACTAAAATTAAAAAGATGGACAATACCAACTACTGGATGTGGAGAAATTTCTGGCAGGAGTATAAAATTATACAATCATTTGGGAAAAAAATTTTGACAGTTTCTTATAAAATTAATCATTTACCAAAATGCTGTGTGGCTCAGAAATTCTACTTGTAAGTATTTATCCAAAAGAAATGAAATGCCCACAAACGGAGATACATATAAATGTTCACAGCAACTTTATTCTTAATAAACTCCATAAACTTGGAAAGAGTCCAAATATCCATCAACAGAAGGATAAATTATGGTATAGTTCATGTAAAACAATGCTATTCACCAAGAAAAAAGAACGAATTATTGATATATGCAGCAAGCAACAAGAGCAAATTTCAAAAACATTTTGAGTGAAAAAGCCAGACACAAAATAATACATGTTGAAGGATTCTCTATATAAAATTCTAGAAGGGGCAAAATTTATATTGATAGAAATAAGGACAGGGGTTACCTATGAGGGTAATGGTAATTTTCTGAAGTGATGGAAGTGCGTGATATCTTGTGGTATGGTGGTTAAATGGGTGTGTACATTTATCAAAAGTCATTCAATTCTACCCTTAAATTTAGGTATTTCATTATATATACATATAGACATGTATATATATTTATACACACATATATATGCTATATACATATATATATGCTCTCTCTGTCTCTGTCTCTGTCTCTGTCTCTCTCTCTCTCTATATATATACATATATATATATATATATATATATATATATATATATATATATATATATATTCTATAAAGACCAAACCAATAGTTAACTATATGTCATTACAACAATGACCTGTTGGACAAAAATTATAGTAAAGAATAAATAAATGGGTGGTAATACTATCCAATACAGTAGATTTCAAGGCAAAAGCATTACATAAAATGTTAAATAAAACAGTGAAATGCATTTTGTAGTAATAAAAGGTATAATTCATAAATATTTATATCTGGAGGATACAACACTAAAATATATAAACCAAAATATTATAAATGAAAGGGGGATTTGAGGTGACCATAATAACTACAACTCATTAATTGTCAGAATAAGTGGAGAGTGAGTGGATAGAAAAATGAGGATATATAAAATATGAATGAGAAAAATCAATGATACATATTAAACTCTATGCCTTATAAAAGACAATATTCATTGCTTCTGGATGTCCACATTAAACAGTTATATATTGTAATAATATATAATTTATAATAATAATATATAAATGTATATTTATATATTATAATAAAATGATATTATACTGTGGGCCAGACAGAAAACTTTAATTTCCAAAAGCAGAAAATGCATAGGCAACATTCTCTGACGACAATACCATAAAATTTGAAATTGATTAAAGCAGAAAAGTCTAAACTCAGTAATTTAAAAGATACTTTCCTAAATTAGTTTTTGGTACAAAGAGAAAATGTATATATTAATGAAAATAACTGCTCCAAAAAACTTAAGGGTGTGGCCAAAGCAGTACTTAGAGCAGATTTGTTGCCTGCAGCATATATTTAATATTAAATATGAAAAAGAGAAGACTAAATGATTGAATAAATTAAAAATATAACAATAAATACAACTGAGTATGTAGGGGAATAGAAACTAACAAAATTCAATGCAAAAATTACAGAATTGGTAAATGTAAACAGAGGGGACTGATAAATTCATGTATACTGTTGGGAAACAATGAAACCTAATTAAGCCCAGTGAAAGAAGAGGAAAAGAAAACCACAACAATCCAATCCAATAGGATTGGAAATGGGTATGAAACCACAGGTATGAGGGAGATAAGAAATCACTAGTGAACGTGATATTTAGGATTATGGATCGGAAAGTCATGATAAAATGCATGATTTTTCCAAGGACTAAATAATCTAGCTTTCAAAATTAAGACCTGCATGTACCAGAACCCATACAAGGAACTGTAAAAGATTGTCAATGATGTATTCCACCCAAAAAACATCAAATTTTGTTGACTTTCTGGGTAATTCCTGGAAATGTTCAATGTTTGTTAAATGTTTTGGATATTAGAAATATTCAGAAATCTCAATTTTTTGGAATCAGACATAATTCTGATATCTAAACCTGATAAAAACTGATGCACGTATACAACTGTATTAACCTGACCTATGAAAATGGATGTAGATATTCTATAGGAATATTAGAAAATTGATTCTTGTGCTCTGTTAAACCATAACCATGTAATGTGGGTCTTTGAAATTTCAGGTATCTGTGAAGAGTTCAACATGAAATTTATTAATGTAATTCATTATATTAAATAGACTAAAAAAGGAACAAACATGCCAGAAAGGCATTTAACACAACTTACTACCTATTATTGATTTAAAACTTGTAGTGAGACCAGAAGGAGATTTTCTTAACATTTCTTAAGCCTATTCATGAGAACTTAAGAATAAACTTAATGATGAACCTAGAAACATTCCATTAAAGGTGCCAAATATTACTGAAAATATTTAACAACACTATGGCGTTCTTAGCCATTGTTTTAAACAGAGAAAATTAAACTATAAATATTGGAAAGGAGACAAAATTATTACCTAGAACATACTTAGAAAATATAAGCTAATCAAATAAACTTTTAGAGCTAATTTAAATTTTCGGAAGGCTGGTGTGTGTGTGTGTGTGTGTGTGGGTGTGTGTGTGTGTGTGTCCCCATATACATACACACATATCATATACACACATGTATAGATGTATGTATACACATGTATATGCATTTTGGTTTCACATACATATATCAAGCAACACAAACCAAAAGAACACAAACCAGCTAGAAAATACAATAGAAAACACAATTCCTTTCACAATTGCAATAAAGAAAATACAGAGACCTAGGAATTAATTTAGCAAGAAATATGCCGGACTGTATGAAGCACAAAACTTCCTGAGGGATAAGAGAAGATTAGAATGAAAGACATCATATTTCTGGATGAAAATGCAAAATTATACAAATGTGAATTTCCTCTAAATTCTAACCAAATCCTAATGGCAGGTTTTGGGAATTTGACAAAATGATGCCAGAGTTCAGATGGGATTACAAACATTCAAAGCTATCTAAGAAAAATATTTTTAAAAGTAAGGGAGGGTGACTTGCCCTATAAGTCGTTAAAACACCTATTATGAAGCTATGATAATTTGTTCTGTTTAGAACTGGTTCAGAAATAGGCAGATCACAGGAACAGAATCAAAAGTCTAGAAACAGTCACAAGTGTATATAGTATTACATACAATAAAGGTACAAATTCACTTAAAATCAGCAGGGAAAATGCTGTATTGCTTTTTTTTTTTTTAAGTAGCATTGGGCAGTGCACTTGTTTACTTTATCTTAGAAAAATCATTTTGGAACTTTTCTGCTCCAATTGCTCTTCACGATGTCAAATTCTTCTAACTTCCAATATTTTCCCCATCTGCAGCTGCTTCCAATTTACTCCATTATCTCTTTGCCCAAAATTTCTTTCATATTCTTGTTTGGATCCAGCTTTATCTTCTTTCTCCCCAACGTTCCCTTTCCAGAATCTGTTTTCCAGCTGATAATTCTCTCCCTTTCCAGTGTAAGATCTCACAGTCTTTTTGGCTTCATCCATCTATCTACCTTAAAAGCCATATGACTGGATTGGACAAAACCATCTTTTTTTTTTTTTTTTTTTGAGGCATGTTGAGTGGGGTGAATGAATGGGATCAATTCTCATTAGACAATTGCAGAATTTCCTTTGTGGGTTTAAACGAGAAGAGGCTGTGAATATTCAGGTGTTGATACTTTTGTCACCGTCAGAGTTAAATAAACTGTCGGTCATTTATGAACTGGAGTGCAGTTATTACAAATGAAGCCAAGACAGTGATTTTCAGACTGCCGAGATACTCTTGAGATGGCTCAGAGACTGCCAGAGGTGGACAGAGTAGGACTAGCAGATGACATGACTGCCTAAAGATGCTTTAACCAGAGCAGTTTTTGTGTATTGAGGGTTCACGTAAAATTTTGTTTCAGGAAAGGTTACTGCTGCTACTAAAAAGTTTGAAGACCACATCTTATAGAAACAATTACATGACAAATATTAATACGTTCAGTAGAAAATAACTGGTTTAAAAAGTAGCATGATTCGTAAATTAAAAAAATACCTGGCTACAGAAAGCACTTTAATAGTGACATCTGCATGATGGGAAGTGAATGATTTTATTTACTCCTTTTGCTTTATTTAGAACACTTTACAGTGGTAAATATGAATGTTATTTGTTTTTATTTTATACATTTAGAGATATAATTTAGATACAGCAAAATGCACATATTCTAAGTGTACAATTTGATGACTTTTCACACCAATATGAACACCACCAGATCAAACTATATACTATTTCTATCACCCCAGAAAGTTCCTCATGTCTCCTTCGGTCAATAGCTACACTCCCGTATCCCATCAGAGATAAACACTGTTTTGACCTAGTTTAGGTTTGTTTTTGCCTGTTCTTAAACTTCTTGTAAATGAAATACAGCATGTACCTTTGGGGTCTGGATTATTTTGCTCAACATAATATTTCTGAGATTCATTCATACTGTTTAAAGTTTTCTTTAAATTGCTGGGTAATATTCCATTTTACGACAGTACCACAGTTTGTTTATCCTTTCTTTTGTTAGACATTTGGATTATTTACAGTTTTTGTTATTAGGAAGAAAGAGGCTCTGAACAATCTTGTATGACTTTTTTGGTGGACATATCCATTTCTCTTGGTCATATATTTAGGAATAGGATTATAGGGTTCGCGCATCTTTAACTTTTCAAAATTTTTCCAAATTTCTCTTCAAAGTGGTTGCATGAATTTGCATTTCAATTAACAGTGCTAGGGAGTTGTCCATTCTCTTTTTTCTCTCTCCCAATAAAGTAAATAAACAAGGCTGACTTTCCTGTATGGGAAGACCAAAACTAAGCTTGGGGGAATGTGGCAAAACCAGCTCCCATCTGGTCCAGCGTCCAATCCAAGAGAAACATGCAGAGAGCAGCAACAGATCTCGGGGTCAGCAGTAGTTCTTGGTGTCCATGTGCGTCTGGGTTGCAAACCCAGGAGGAGTGTGGGAGGCAGATTGAGGGGTGTGGAATGCCAGTCTCAGGAAAGGACTGTAGACATTAGACAAGAGGTCAGCTTCCCCTGGCTAACTGGTTAGGATTACAGCTCCTTCAAGGAACCAGGAGATCTGGGATAGGAGGGGTAGATTCATGAACCAGCCACATGCTCGATGCTTACGTGATTCAGGTTTCATCTGACGTTTGCACCAGCATCAGGCTTGTTTTTGCTTGCCTTTCTGGGCACACAGGGTAGGAAGCTCTTAATGTGCCACTAAATCTGAGCTGACTTGACCCTGCAAGTAGAACTTAAAGACAGATAAGACGGAGCTGATACAGAGAGGGACATCAGTACCCCAAGCCCAAGTGTACCGTTGAACCTAATCTTGGGCGCAGTTTATATGTCAGTTTTCTAGGCAAGAGGTTATCTAAATGCCTGGGGGAAGCTGGATCTAAAAATGTATGAACCAGGTAGGTGTTGCTGCCCACGTGAGTGGAACTATCTGAATTAAGTAGATGTTGGTGACAGTGACAATGAGGCCCAGTTTTCCGGTATAACCCCTATACAGGTTACTCACCTTTGGTCTGGTTATAGCCTGGATCCTGAGGTCTACCTGGATGATGCCCGAATTTATTACGGATGATCCAGATGACAGACTTTGGCTGATTCTGACTCTACTTCCAAAATATGTCATGAATCTTTTTGTTTTATTCCAATTTTATTGCCATCACTTTAGTTGAAGCCACCATGATGTATATGCTTCGGTGTATTCCAGTAGTCTCTTTTGGTCTCCTCCTAGCACCTTCAGCCCCACTTAGATTCATTCCACACAGCATTGCTCATCTGATCACAGTATTTCCTTTCTTAAAATCATGTTGAAAATTCAGGAGCATGTATTTGAAGGTAGATAATGTGGATACTAGAAAATGTGCCAGTTTGGGAGTTATCAGTCTCAGGTTCTAATTCTGGCACAGTCACTAACTATATGACTGAAAAATCCTTCACACCCGCCTGCCCAGATCTCAGTTTCCTCACCTGTAAATAAAAGGATTAGACCAAATTAGGAAGTGTCGAAGGGCCACTGTAGGTCAAATATTCTGTGGGGCTGATTCAAAGGATTTTTCTTGCGTTCTTAGCTGGGATTGAGAAAAGTGAGACCCTGAGGTGGTATTTCAGTCAGCTTTCCTATCTCTCTTCTCAGAGATGGCTGGCATCTTTGAAGTTTTAAGACGTTTCCTATACACTGAAGAAAACCATACGAAAATGTTTCAAGAACATTTCCTCATTTCAGCAGGTGTGCCTTGAGGACTGCGTTCCCTGTGGTTTCACATTGCTGATGTAGGCTTTTGTCAAGTTCTCTATACTTCCCTGCGTATTTATCTTGGGTCATGGGGCTTCTCAGAAGCTACCCAATCCAGCCTTGTTGGTAGAAGGTGAATCCACAAGTTCCACAGAGTGCTGTTGCTGTCTTTGTAGGATTCTGACCGAGTGGTAGATACAGACATATACATTTGTCCAGTTACGTGTTTTAGAATATAAGTCTTATGGCATAGAACTATACACACATTGTGCAAATGTCAATTTCTTTGTTTTGATATTATACTGTAGTTACACAATGTACAACCATTGGGAAACTGGGTGAAGGGTACAGGAGACCTCTCTGTTCTACCTAGCAACTTCCTATGAATCTTTATTTTAAGAACTGACTCTGGGTGGTGAACACACAGTGTGATAGATAGATGATGTATTACAGAATTGTACACTTGAAACCTATGTAACTTTGCTAACCACTGTCACCCCAATAAACTTTAATTAAAAAAAAAATCCCCCACCGTAAAACAGTTCTACAACCAATCCAACAGCAACAAATATTTTTAGCTCTCAGATTGTGATCTCTTAGTACTATTTCCTGTTAAAAGAACAAGGGCACAAAAAAAGTTATTTTTTAATGTAAGTCTTTACATGGTGGTTAATAAGACTAGGGCTGATTCCATAACATCTTCCACAGTATCTGAGTTGGGGCTTTTATTCTGCAAATCAAAATGTAGATTACTGGACACTGCAGTGGCTTTTCATAATGTCAACTACAAAGTCTGTTTCCGAGGAATTTTCTGCTGAAGGCTCAACCTGTGTGTTTATGTCGCACTGGATCAGCACCAAGGCCATTCTTAGCAATAGTGCTGTGTGTGCTGGTCTTTCTGGGTCCTTGGATTTCACACCAGGTCCCATCTTTCTCTTCTCCACATTTAGACTCAGCCCTCTCCAGCTGTATGCAGGCAGAGGGCTGTGGAAAGGTCTGGCCAACGTCTCTCCCAGATTTCTGAGGAGAAAAATCCTAAATGACTAGTGGGGCACATGGGGTGAGATGTGCCCCGTGGTTATTTAGGGATTCAGTCAATCTGGAACTCATTCTTTTCTAGGTCAGGGTGGAGGGTGTCAAGGGATGAAGAGAGGGTGCTGACAGGAAGAGGAAAGATTAACATCCCCCAAAGATGTCCCTGTCCTCATCTCCAGAACCTGTGAATACATTGGATGACATGGTGAAGGGAAATTAAGGTTGCCGGTAGAATTCAGGTTACTAATCAGCTGACCTTAAAAAGGGAAGGTATTCTGGGTTATTCTGGCAGGCCCGATGTAATCACAATGGTCCTTAAAAGGAGAAGAGGGAGGCAGGAGAGGCAAGTCAGAGAAAGAGATGCCATGATGGACGCAGGATCAGAGAGATACTATGCTGCTGGCTTTGAAGATGGAAGAAGAGGACATGAGTCAATGGATGTGGGTGGCTTCTAGAAACTGGAAAAAGCAAGTAAATGAATTCTCTGCAAAGCTTTCAGAGGGAGTGCACCTTGACTTTAGTCCAGTGAGACCCATGTCAGATGTCTGATCCACAGAACTCTAAAATAATAGATTTGTGTTGTTTTAAGACACTGACTTTGTAGTAACTTGGTACAGCACCATGGAACACTGATACAATAGAAAACTAATATACTATTGCAGTACATAAGGTTTCAGGGTAAGAACTGAGTGAAGGATGCGCAGGGCTCAGGAATCAGAGAAAGAGTCCTGGGGCTGGATGGCGTGCAAGCTGAGACAGGAAGTGGTGACTGGGTAGGACAAGAAACCCAAGATTTAGGGGGATGGTCTTAGAGAGAAGAACAGTGCTATGCCAGGAGGAACTGAGTTAAGAATCAGGAAAAGAGAGGTTCAGCTCAAGTAAAGAAGCAATTTTGGGGATTTGGCGAGACTTGGATGGGGAAGGTGTATGTGGGAACAATGGGTTTGTATTAAGCTACGGAACAGAAGAAGGGAATAGAAGGAGCACGGGGCTAGGAATCAGGAAGTCTGGATTTTAGTCGTTTTGGTGGCTGAGTTGTCTGACCCAGGCAAGCCTTTAAACCTCCTGGGCCTCAGTTTTCCCATATGTCAGATGGAGGGCTCGGAGTATTGGGATCGCTTTCCAGACTGAAATAAATATTACACAATTTGGTGAAGGACCTTAGTGAGCTCTTTAGGGAAAACCTGACCATGATTACAGCATTTCAGCTCTTTGTCAGTAAGTCAGTGTCTTTGGACACAGCTCCTTGCAGTGCGTGTAAATGACAGTACAGCGTGGCTTCCCCCTTAGCAGCATAATGTCGTTCCACTTGGGAGTGTTCACCATGTTGCTTCAACATGGAAGTTATGACGGTGACACACACAAGTTGCCCCAGGATCGAGTGCAATATGTCGATGATGTATTATAGAAAGGTACACTTGAAACCTGTATAATTTTACTAACCAATGTCACCAATAAATTTAATAAAGACAAAAAAAATTTTGCATTTTTCGTTTGTGTGTGTGTATATATATATATATGTGTGTGTGTGTGTGTGTGTATGTATATATATATGTGTGTATATATATATATATATATATATATATATATATATATATATATATATATATGAGGCTTTTTACGGGGCAAGTGCAACATCTTTGCAAATGGTCATCTCTGATTCCTTTTGGGGTAGACAGAGAGTAGCCCTTTTGAAGTTGGCCGAACAGAGAAACACAGGGCTATGGATCCCCCAAATCTCTTTTAATTCTTAAGCATTAAGTATTCCAGAATCCTAAATACTGAAGTTAGTAAAACTGTCTTTGCATTCTGTTTGATTTTGTACACTTTTCAGTTTCTCACAAACCTTTTACTGACAGAGCATCGTAGCATCTGCCAGTGATAGGGCAGCCAGAGGGTTTGGCAGCTTGTGGGTGGGAGTTTCAGGGTTTGGGGACTTGGCGGCAGTTAGATTGGGCTGTTGGTGTGGGAGGATGGAACTGTGTATTGATGATGGTCTTGGCTTTTCCTAAATCACAATTGCATCATATGAGATGGCTGAATTTATGTTGAGCTTTACAAAAGCCTCCTGGGAAAAGGGCAAAACTGGTTTTAGTGCGTAAGAAATTTATTTATGGCAATTATGGTACCAAACTGAGACTGGAGACTGTTGAGGATCTGGACCATTTTCTGGTGGAGAAAAAAAAATGTAGTTTACTTTTGTAAGTAAAAATCATAGAGTAGAATCCCTCTGTAGTTGCTGTCATTTTGTGGTTGCGCTTCTCGTCCTTTCAATAGGGCAGCAGGTAGGACATTCTTGTCAAACTAATTCAGTTAAGAAGGACGTCTGGAAAGAAATTTGAAGGAAACAAAAGAATAAGGCTGAGTGGAAGGAAAATGGCCAGCTCCCAGGGAGGTGGTTTGAGGATGTCAAGTATAGTTGGCCACGTTTCTTATGACTCATCTGCACAGCAGAGCCACGTGACTGGTCCTGCTGGAAACACAGGGTCACAGCTTTCTGTAGAACTAAGATGACTCAGAGAAGGGGGCTGTAAGTCCCATCGCAGATTATCTGATGTGCAGAAATGTGACTTATGTCTTTGATTTAATTTGACTTTTTAACCTGTGGTGCCCTGATTGCTAGTGATAAAATGCCATGGAAGGAAAATTGTATGAAGTAATTGGTTTTTTTTTCAAACAAGAGGATTAGAAAACCTGAGCACGGCTCAGTCATCTTTGCACATTATCCTCTAAAATGGGTACTTTCGATAAGGTTCTGATAAAGAGTTCTTCCAATATAGTGCAATATAATGCAATCTATCTATTGACGACTCAGGTGGGATATATTAAATATTTTAACTTTTTCCCCGGTTACTTCTTTAAATTAAGCTATTTTCCCTTCCTTTAAAGGCATCTGAAGTAAATATCAAAACATCCTGATCATTTTTTTTTGCATCAAAAAAGCCTTTTCGTTTTATTTTATTAAAGCATTTAAACTTGCATAAAGTTAGAAAGAATAGTGTGATGAATCTTCATGTACATATCAACCAGTTTCAGTAGTGTTTAACATTTGCCACTCTTATTTTATTCATCTCCCCCTTTTGGGTGGTGAATCATTTTAAGCTACTCCCAAGAATCATGTGATCTTTAAATACTTCAACATGTACATCCTGATTATTTTTGATGAGTAAAGCTCAGTCCAGTACTCTTTAACACTCCAGTATCATATCCAACTTAAAACTCTTCCTATAATCTATTGCTTAAGGGACCCAAGAAGTGGGTTGGAGGGATGTGGGAGAGTTGAGAAAATGAGGAAGTGAGGGGAGAGAGAGAGAGAGAGAGAGAGAGAGAGAGAGAGAGAGAGAGAGAGAGAGAGAGACTTCCAGAGAGGCTGCTTCACACTGGACCACCTGCCGGTTGTGGGAAGGTGACTGTGGTCACTGGTTCTATCTGCTTATAGCAGCCCCTGCTTATGTAATGGTCTCTATATGATGGTTTTTTGTTAAGGCCAACCTGACCCACTCTGTCAGTGAGGAGAACTCCAGTCTCCTTTCTGGTGGGATGTTATCTCATTTGTCCTGGCTGTCTGGATAGCCCTTTTGTCTCTCTGTCCCTCCTCTGCTTTGTACTTCTGAGGACTGTTGGGAACCACTGAGGTTTTCTTCCATATCTTCTGTCATGAAACGGGTGGAGGTGCCATGCATTCTTTTCTTCCCAGGATTACCACTTTATACTTCCGTGGTATGCTGCTATGGGGCAACTGCAGTAATCCTCTTGCCTTCAGAAGTCTACAGAGAGAAATAGGCATAAGTCTCTGTGTTCAAGTGCATGCCCCCATCTTCAGGCCAAGCCCCTCCCAGAACTCTCTTACCAGGCTCCACTCTGCTCCACTCATGGCACAGTGAGATGCTGGCAGTCTCCCTTTCTTGGCTATTCTCAGCTCTGCAGGGAGCTCTCTGGGAGAGTGCATACCCTTTCTTCCCAACAAGTTGGCTTTGTGGGGTAGGGGAAAGAAAATTCCCAGTATTAACACTGTATTCTCCATTCTTTCTATGGTAGGGACTGATCACTCTCCTTTTCCTGCCCAGTCTCTTATGTAGACTGGGAAGAGGTGTGAGTATTGGGTTGATGGCTGTCCGTCATGGGGTTGGTTTTGCCTACTAATAAACCTTGTGGGACAGTATCTGTCCCCTTAGATATGGAGACTCAGCTTCTGTAGATTTCATTTGTAGACACTAGTGCCAGTTCTCAGACTGCAGGAAAAGTTCAACTCCACATCTTGGCCTACTAATATCTGGCTCTATATATGACTGTGTTCTCCTGTCAATCAGTGGCCTTGCAGTACTATGGGATGATATGGCAATTTTTTGTTTTTGTATCTGCCAATTCGTATTCCTAGAGAATTCATATAAAATAATGGTTTATAAAAAATAATATAAGGCTCTGTTTACTTCAGTATTGACTTGTGTCCCAGGAAATATTTTATTTACCTGGCTAGATCCTGTAAATGTGGTAGGACTTTATATTTATATTGTTTATTATAATAGGGATTTATTCTGTAAGTTAAATCATCGTCTTCAAGATGTCTTCCATGGAATAAAAGCCCAGGGAGGCAGTAGAGTGCATGTTGGAGTTAAATTGACTTGGCTGGAGTCAGCAGCTATGTGAGGCTGGGAGGTCACTTACCATCTTCCTCTCAAGCAAAATAAAAATACTACTCCTTATTCATCTCAGAAGGTTATAGGATGCAGTTGAATAATGTATGTGAAGCATTTCATATATGCCTGGATCGTAGGAAGTGTATAATAAGGTTAGCTACTTTTATCAGTATCTTTGAGGTATAGATAATGCTATATAATCTATATGATTATATGATTCTACTGTGATTTGAATTAAAATACATTACTTTGGGCAGGAGAGTCCAGGACAGGAAATTCTACTAAGTATAAGGAGATTTAGTATATATCCTGTTAGCAGGAAAGGAGTCAACCTCAGGAGAACAGATGGACTGCAGAGGTTAGGGGTTCCATCTAAAGGAGTGAGAGACCCAAGATGAGGGATTAAGGTTAAAGAGGGTGAATAACTAC